>NC_040913.2:14613993-14930497 GCF_004126475.2 Phyllostomus discolor
AAACAGTCTTTAGGCATATCTTTTTTTTTTTTTTTTTTTTTTTTTACCCAAAGATGTTTTATATCCTCAGACAGGAAAGGGTGAGGGAGAGAGAGAGAGAAATATCAATGTGAAAGAGAACCACTGATGGTTTGTCTCCCATACACCTCCCCACTCCAACCGGGATCAAACCCACAGCCCAGGTACGTGCCCTGACAGGAAATTTAACCCACAACCTTTTGATGTATGGGATGATAATTCAACCAGCTGAGCCATCAGCCATATAAAACAGGCATATTTTTTTAAAGATTAGACCCAAATTCATTGTAATGTAACTCTCAAAAGTGTGCTAATTTTTAGTGTTGTCTTTTGCAACACAAAAGTGTTGTTGCATTATTGTTCAGAAAACTGAAAGGATGATGAAAACCTAACCACTTGAGCACAAATAACTCACCTTATCTTGAAATATATGGTCAATATTTCTTTACAATTACATTATTCTCAGCATGTCCATCTCTACTGCAGATATAACAGTAATTTAAAAAGTGCGATGTTCCTAGTTTGCTTCGGATCATCTTTAAAATAATTTTTAAGATGCAAAAGTATTAAAAAAAAGACATAGCAAAGGTGAATTTTATGCTGTGTGTTGGAGCAATTTCCTCAAATGCAGGCCACCCTGCCCCGAAAGGCAGGATAAATCACTTGCCAGTCTAATTTAATTCTTTTTCTTCTCAGTCTCACGTCTTTGCCATCTATAGCCTGATTCCATTTCTGGAATCCATTAAACATTTTATATACCTTTTACTATTCTCTGCTTCTTTTCAAATAATCTAAATTAACCCAACTTCACTTGACAATCAAGCTTCTAAGAGAAAGCGCAGTTCATCATTAGAAAGCTGACCCAAGGGAATAGGTAAAGAGGCTTTTATATAATAAAACACGGAGCTCTGGCAGTCACAACTTTTATTAAAGGGCGTACCCAAAAAAGCCTAAGCAAATACACTTGAGAGATCGATTTCCTTGGGTGATATTCCTGGATGCCCTAAGTGAAATGCATCGCTGTACAGTTAAGTTGGAAAAGACAGAAATGAAATCAACTTTTAATGTACTGCCATCCCCAACACAATTACTTTTGCTTTAAAATGTTACCGAGGAGTTGAGACAATAACTGCGTGCAACTCAAAATTTATGAATGATGATTTAGAAGTAAATTTGAGTTTGTCTAAGTCTAGATTTGAAAGAATTAGTGAAGTTTCATTAGTTTAATATTTCCTCTTTTAATTTCTAAGTTTAGATTTTACTCTACAAGAGTCTTCTTATGTGTTTTTATTTGACCTTGGGCTTAACTAGGAAAGGGATAATAGTATGATACCATGATGCACAGTCTGTTTTTAGTATTTTGAGAGAAGGAATGCAGATATTTCTGCATTATTTTGGGACTGAAAAAAAGCAAATGTTTTTAATTCTTCCTAAGTGCATGAATATTTGCTTACATTTTGTACTTTACCAAATAATTTTGTATACATTATTCCCTATGCCCAGAAAATCTTGACATTTGGAATTTGTTAAAAAAAAAAGAAAAGAAAACAAGAATTCCAAAAAAATTGAGTAGTCAGGCTTATGTGCCTGTATAGACATAGAGGAATTTTACAATAAATTTTAATAGATAAGATTACCTTATCATTTACTGAGAGATGCTTTAAGTATTTGAGAAAAGTAAAAAAGAAAACCCCACATTAAATTAAGTTGAAATTAAATATATTTCATTTCTGAAATTCTTCATACATCTTGCTATTGAAAAAAAATTCCACAATTTTTTTTTAACCAGGCAAAATAGCATTCCTAAAGTAGTGGTATATTAAAAAGAGGATTAGGAACATATTTAAGGTTGTGTCTCTCTTGTTATTTGCCATCTTTCTCAGTTTAAAAAGTTAAAAATAAACTCATTGAAGGCCTTGTAGATTAGAATTCAGCAAAAATAAACTAATATCATTATCTGTGTAGTTTCAAATGTCCTGTCATTTTCAGATATCTTTGGAAGGTGAATAGTTAAGTGTACACACTTGCAAATTATAGTTTTGAGTAATAGAGTACAGGGGCCCTTGAAGAACACAGGTTTCAACAATATGAGTCCACTCACACGTGTATATTTTTAAATAAATATGCAGTATTTATAACCTGCTCTTGGTACCCCCTGGTGGTTTGCATCCATAGATCTAACCAAGGATTAGAATCAACCAACTGAGTATCCAAAACAGTACTGCAAACTGTGGTTGGGAATTTGCAAATGTGGAGGACTGACTGCACACATTGACCTATGCCATTTGATTATAAGAAATTTGAGCATCTGTAGATTTGGGTCTGCATGTGGGGTTCTGGAACCAATCCCCTGCAGATAATAGGAGACCATGGTAGTTATATTTTGAGGCAGTCAAAAGGTATACATGGATATTCGACTGCATAGGTGAGTAATGTTCCTAACTCCTGTACTGTTCAAAGATCACCTTAGTTAAAATTAAATTGGTCTAAATATAAAAATTCTAAATGTAGTAAATTCTGTACCTTTGAATGATATGTTATTAAAAGAGAGTTAATTTTAGGTTACCCATAACTTTCTTTGCAAGGTGGTAGTGCATAACTTGTATCATTAAAATAATTCTCAAGAGTCCAGAAAATTTTATAATGCATATAGTTCTAATGGAGATGCTGATTAAATATTAAATTGTCACATTATTCTTAGTCCTATTTATAGATGACCTGTTTTGAAATGATTGTAAAATATCTCCAAAATCATCAAACTTCAAACATATACAAAAGAAGAAATGAGTGGATTTCATTTTTTTTATGGCTAAGTAGTACTCCATTGGATATATGTACTACAACTTTTTTATCCACTAGGGTTGCTTCCATATCTTAGCAATTGCAAATATTTCTGCAATGAACATAAGACTGTATATATCCTTTATAATTAGTGTTTTGTTTTTTTTAGATATTAGAACAATATGGATAGACCTAGAGGGTATTATGTCAAGTAAAGTAAATAAGACAGAGAAAAACAAATACTATATTATTTCACTTATGAGGTCTGTCTGGAAGGTATCCAGCTGTGTAATATGAAAAACAGAGACATTTATTGAAGATACAAGAAACATTGTACACAGGACAATGATATTCTCATTCCCCTTTGAATTAGGCACCTTGGGACCTTACACAGTTCTCCCAGTCACCATCAGCTGCCACATTGTATTTTCCTGAATCTCATCAATGGTCTGAAATCCATTCAAACCATTTGAACCCCTTTCAAAGGTGATTCAAGTTTTGGGAAAAGCCAGATTTTCCAAAGCTCCAAATTTTGGTTGTAGAGGGACTGAGTCACCTGGATGATTTGATGTTTTGCCAAAAAACTCTGCACAAGAAGTGATGCATGAGTAGGTATGTTATCCTGATGAAGCTACCAATCACCAGATGCCCATAGCTGCAGCCTTCTGGTCATCCAAATAGTTTCTGTGGAGTAATGTTCAAGCTTAAAGCAAAATTTGATACCAATTCATTGCTCTACTCACTCAGCCACTGTGAATGTGATGGCCATACTTTACACATGCTCACTAAACTGTGTCTACTGCCCCCACTGAGTAGTACAGTGAAGTCATCATTGTTCACACATGCGCATTCCAGTCCACTCTCTGTGGCTACCAGGTTATACCGACATTACACAAACCATTCTCATTAAAATAACAGTGGCTGGTCTTTTTCTGGACAAACCTTGCAAATGTGGAATCTGAAAAACAAAATACATGAACAAACAGAATAGAAATAGACTCATAGCTACAGAGAACTGACTGGTGATTGTTAGAAGGGAGAGGGTTTGGGGGACTAAGTGAAAAATGTGAAGGAATTGAGAAGTGCAAATCAGTGGTTACAAAACAGCCATGGGGATGTAAAGGTGCAGCATGGGGAACACAGTCAATAATATTATAATAACTACTTATGATACCAGGTAGGTACTGGAAATACTGGAGAAGATCACTTTCTAAAGTATATGATTGTCTTAACAACTGTGCTCTACACCTGAAACTAATGCAAAATAATATTGAAAGTCTACTGTAATTGAAAAATAACATTAAAAAAGGAAATGAGTAGGCAATGGTCATAATATGAGTCACACCCCGATTCCTTTAACAAATGAATGTGACTGGCTTAGGATGTGGGGCATTACATGAAAGATATATTGCAATGAGGATATCATAACATTTTGAAACAATCTAAATCACGCACAACTCTTGAAGTTTTGGGGGGTAGATAATCATAGCCACTGAAAATATTTTAAATTTGATCCCAGTTGTCTTCTAGGCTCGTAACTTTCCTATGAATTTATCATAAATGTTAGTCTCAAAGCAATACAGGCATTTATCCACCAAACAGTTATTAGCATGCAAACGAAAACATTATACTATCTAGCCTGTAGGCTTGAGTAATTTCCATGTCTCTTTTCATCTCAACCTTGCATAGAAAGTTTAACGGAGGTGACAGTAGACAACAGACCAGAGGTTGGACTCCGTAGCCATTATGGCTAACATCTGCTACACAGAAGCTTCCAGTCCCTGGTTTATTCTGACAGGGAGGTTAGTCCCTAAGGGATGAAAAGTCTTTAAAATATTTTAGCCAATCCACATCTTGGAATATTTTTTAATGTTCTCAATAATGTTCATAACTAATATTAATCATATTAAATAAAGGCCACTGTGTTTCTCTATAAAAACATTTTTGATGTTTATTAAGAGATTTAGTAAATAGATGTTGACAGAGATGCTTGCGGCAGAGCCACTTGCAGTGGCTGACTCTGGAGTGTGGACGTTCTAATAAAGGCCAGCAGTGCAGCACTGAGAATGCATCTTGATCACACTGGCATCAGTACCTGGGTTATGGTTCAACCTAGGAAGCACACACAGAATCAAACATCATGCATCCTGGAATATTTTAAAGTGAATTTGCATCCTAAGAACTAGGAGAACATATATTAAAGATAGAAGTCAACAAATTGTGATCCTAGGGAAATATGATGATAACTCATGAATAAGGACTGTCTTCCCACATGTTTCTCTGTTAAATATATATCTATCTATAAATATATATGTAAATCAGGAAATATATATATATATAAATCAGGAATAAATATATATCTATAAATATATATATATATATATAAATCAGGGATATATATATAAATCAGGAAATATATATATTCCTGATTTATTGTCTTAGGGTAATGGATTAACTCATAGCCAAGAGTTAGGACTAATTATAAATAGCAACTTGGTGTCATACCTAGGCTCTGATTCTTAGTTCTGTCACTTAGTTGCTACATGAATTGAAAAAATTAATCTTTCCTCTTTAGCACAATTTCCTTATCTGTATAATGATTACCCTTTCTCTTCTCAGTTAGGGCTTTGGAAGGGAATAAAAAACTATGTCCTGTCTTTGTGCGTGTGTGCTTCAACTTCAGTGAATAAAAGGATGGGGTAGATAATAAACACATAAGAAAGCATATAAAATCTATTAATGTAATATAGTACAAGGTTGAAACATTAAGTGAAGTAACGGGGGAGAAGTAGGTATGTACAATTGGAAGGGGTGTATTTCATACAGTGACATATGGACTGAACACTGATGTAAAACTATCCCAGCAGGGAAAACAGAAGTGCCAAGACCACCAGTAAGCTGTGCATTCTAGAATTCTCAGACAGTCCAGTGTATTGGACTAGAAATAAGTGAGGTGATAAGGTTTGAGGAGGCGAGTACAAAGAAGTGAAGAGATGACTGGCTGAGTTGGTTGTTGAGAGGATCAAATGAGGGGCTAGCATAGTACATTTCTTGGCATATAGTAATTGCTAAATAAGTTTTAGGCATTCATTTTTGGAATCAATTTGATTGAGGGGGGAGAATGACACCTAAAACACCCTGTACTGGGATAGCAATGGGAGTTATTTATCAGTAGTTTATGGAAAAAGAAGTGTCTTAAAAATGGAGTGGCCAGAGACCAATATTGTCCAGTCTAGGAGTTTTCCAAGGACAAATTCCTCTGGAGTTGTTAACCTATTTAATTCTAAGACTTTCTATGGTAAAGACAGTCAATGAAGGATTATCCTAAAAGGTATCTCTCACCAATACCAATATCACTGTTATTTAAATATTGAAACATTGCATAGATTGAATTAGTTCCAAATGTTATAATTAGCATATCACTGAAGGTTAATCATTTTTAGATCTTATCATCCTTATTTTCTATTGGATGGATAAGAAGTTATAGCTGATTAACAACAGCAAAATCACTGAGACTACTAAAAATAGAAAATAAATACAAGAAGCATCAATGTGCCCTTGTGTATATCACTTTTCAGAGACATGCATGTAATTTTTAGGAGGTAAATTAACAGATGTCAATTGGACTACAGGAACATTCAATATTTTATGAGCAACCTTTGTTCAATAATTGCCTCCTACTTTATAATATTGATTCTTTAATAACTCAGAAACAATTACTGAATATGATTCAGATTATGTGAGTTTAGTAAAAGTCATATCTATGCTTTAAAATGTTTAGGAAAATATGCATATGAAATTGTTTTGAGTGCCAAATTATAGCTTCAGGTAGTTCCTAAGCTAGTATTTAAAGCATTTCATTTCTTAACAATATAAATCTTTGTGCCGCATATCAGTAAAGATAAAAGTATAATTCCTGCATAGACTATACTTCAAGGATATGTTCAGTGTGTTCCATTCTCAGATGGGTCTGAGAGGAGTGAAAGAATTTTCCATTAGGACTGGGTGTGATAGATTTTCCTGCAATTTCATTAAGTTTGCTGAGCTTACCACTTCATCTAATAGTACTGGTTGGTTCATAAATAATCCTAAAGTGGTTACCTGCCAAGTAAGCTCTTTACCAGTTTTCAAACTGATTGGCATGACTCATGATAAAAGACTTTCTGCCAAAGTAATGCCTAAATGGAATTACTGTACTGATTGACTTTCAGTCAATCCTTTCAGTTTCTTTGTTTACAATTGGTCTTTTTAAAGCTAAATAACTAAAATAAAATTTTATAAAAGAATCAAAAAGAAGCACATTGAAAACTGAGTAAACTGAAAGATCTTTTGCTCATAAAAAGGAAAATTGTTCTTAAAACATTTAATGTAAGATAGATCAAGGTCCTAAAACTTAAAAACATAAAATGAAAAAATTAAGAAGTAGCTTATTGTGTTACTATTTGAGGTCCCCCAGTTGGAGGAACATGGACAACAAAAAAACACATTAAAACTGTATCCTTTAATCCCAGACTGAACAAGACTCTTTCAGATTTCAATACTCCTTTCTTAGAAACATTTAGAAATATATACATATATGTCTATTTATATGTATACACAATAAATATGTGTGTGTATATATATATATATATATATATACACACACACACACATATACAATAAGGAAAACAGGTGTGGTTGTGTTTCAATAAAATGTTACTTATAAAACAATTTAGCTGGATTTAGCTGGGGAGCTATACTTTGTCAACCCTGTTCTAGACCAGCTGAATCTGCCTGGGGGCTCTTTGCATAAAGATTTTTATTAAGCAACGCAGATGATTCTCATGATCAGACATGTTTGGGAAACATCAGGATAAAGTATACCCATTAGATATAGCACATGTCTTTAAGTAGGCCTCAATTTAGGAAAATAAATTAGTCAAACATACTTCTAAATATTATACAGTGTCATGACATTGTGTTTGTGAGGTTTGCAGTTAAAAAGGTACCACAGAGGCTATGTGGATTGTGAGAGAGTTTTGTACAATATTGGGGCATGAAAATCTTTAACATTTTATTTACTTGGATAGAATATAAAGTACTTGACCTTACTAAAAAGGTCATAATGGAGAGAAAGAATTTTCACAAACACCATACATTTTATTTCATATGAGTGATGTCTTTTAACAGTACTAAAGAATAAAATCAAGCTTGAGGGTCATTCTGCATTCTGGTTTCCACTGAAAAACCTGAAATATTTGGTATCCCTATGTTGCATTTTCTGTCAAAACTCACCTGGAGCTGAATAGTGCATCCTACTTTCAACAAAGGCACATTTTCTCTGATTCATCTAATCTCCAATTCACGTATTCAATTCATTTTGGTTGCCTGAATGTCCTAGTAGGCTTTACTTTTAGACACTGTTTTACAGTTATTGTTTATACATTTCACTCATCAGAAAGAGAACGGAAGATCCAAGAAGGATTTTTTTAGGAGAAATGTAAATTATCTGCTAATGCTAAGAAAGATTTAAAGGTTCCCAACTACACAATTCATTTCCAGAAAGTACTTATTTATTAATTCAGATTGATTATACATCAGCCTAATTTGAGTATGCATGCTTAACATTTCATTTTCTTATTACTCACATTCCAGGGTAATTCCGTAAAGACTTAATAAAACAAAACTGAACCAAACACTTTTCAGGGCAGGTTAAACAAACTTTGCTTTAAACTTAAGTAAATAAAAAATCCTTATGTCCTTTAGACATGTTATATTTCTTACTGAAACTAATATGTGAGATTAACCTGAAGATATTTAAGCATATTTTAAAATGCGATATTTTTCATGTAACTTGAGGATAACATCCAAGGGGATGAAATACAAACCTTAAGCACATGAAGTGAAGGATTTTAGGAGTAATAAACAATTTTAAAGTGGCAGTACATAAAAACAATCTCACATTTCACTTGATGTTCTCAGATTTCTTTTCCTGATTTTGAACAGTGATATTTTAAGTTCTACACTTTAGTCTCATTAGAAATTTATCTCATCATCTGGTATCTTCCTCCTCCATTGATTGAGGTCAGTGCTGTGACTTTTTTTCTCCAGTGGTTTAAATTGTACGGCCTAAGTTCACAGGTCAGATATATCTGTCCATATTTATTACAAAGATTTATTTCCTTCCAGAATGGGAGGCGTCTTCAGTAGATCTACAGAGATATACTTAAATGTAGAACAAGTCCATCTCTCCATGTTTTGCTTTCATGTAGAAATACATTAGGAAGCAGCTTATATAGTTTAATTTCCCTTACACTATTTATAATGGTTCCCAGTAGAAAATTAATATGCCAGCATTAGCCATTCATTCATTTGAGGTTATATTACAATAATAATAATGGTTATAATAATACATATTACTGCTTTTTAGCATATCCTCTTTATATTGATATGGTAGTTACAATCCTTTCTCAACAGTTAATAATTGAGTAGGGCCTGATGGAACTTCTTGAAAATTGTAATGGTTAGCCAAATTCAAAGTGTCATGTACATCTCATTGGAAGAAAAGATGGGGTAGACTCGGAAAATCTATCTTTTCTTTGGAGACACAAATGAATTAGGCACAGCAATGAAGAGCTAAAGGAAATCTGGGGCTATGTTGAGCAATTTGGATTATAGAAAATAAAACATGAAATGATAAGATTCTAGTAACGGAGGTGCATTTCGTTAAAAAAATGGAGCAAATTCTTTTTCATTTTTCATTTTTTATTTTTCTCTTTTCCTTCCTCATCTCTAGCTTTTATTTGTCTGATCTTCCCAACATACATCTTACAAACAAATGTACTCTGAACCCTTGCTTTTCTCTTAATTCTCCTATCTTCTAAGAGGTTGCATTAAATACCCTTTATCTGCTGTTTAGTTTCTTTTATAGTTACTATATTTCAATGAATATCACTTCTGTTTGTCTAACATTTTACTCTTCCTATAGCCAGAGTAAAGTCTTAACTCTTTTCTTACTCACTGTAAAATGCAGTATGTTAATGTTCTCGAAGAAAAAAGATAAATAAAACCAGGCAAAACAACTATTGATGAGAAATTCAGTTAATAATGTCCTTTGACAGCCCTTTAAAGACATTCATTTAAATCACCCAATGAGAATAACTAAAATCACAGAGAGTTTACCATTTCTCAAATACAGTTCTAAGTAAGTAATCTATATTATCTCATTTATTTCTTGGTGGGGTTTTATAAGGACAATCATCATCAACTTTATAAATGGGGAAATGGGATGCAGAATATTTAGGAGATTTGCATTCTCCACAGACCTGGGTTTGGGGACAGGAAGTCTGGCTAGAGTGTTCTTGCTTTTCAGAATGACACAATGATGCCTCATGAGAAGGAGAACATGTCAAACTACACAAGAGAAGGACATACTCATTATAATTTACAAATCCTTATACACAAATGGAATCAGAGCACACAAGCAGGTCCATTTCTCACATTTGATCCTCAATGAATTATACAAAGGCAGACCTATGTATTACTACCTCAGTACTTAAGAGTTGTAAACTAAGATAACAACATACTTAACAAAAGTGGTTCTAGCCTATAATCTTAACAAATATTCCCTGTAATGACATGTGAAGTTAGTTTCAAACTGAGGACTTTCAGAATTGGAGTTTTATGCTTGGCATGGGCAACCTGGGAAAAGCCATTCCAAAGCCCCTGGCCCTGCCCCGAGACTCACTGACCTTAACACTACCTCATGGCTGTTTCCATCGGCACAAGAAGCATCTTTTACGTATAGGTGATTATTCTGATTTACACATATTAGGTCCATCCATAATCCCCGCAAAGAGCTCTCCCTTGGCCGACACTCAGCACTAGAGTTTTACTCACTCCAGGTATTATCTGACGTCAAGATGATGAATGTAGGAAGGCGACACCGCAGGTCCTGAAGTTGGCCTGGGGTGACAGGGTAGGAAATCCCAGACCAGAAGTGTGTTCTACAAGGGAGACCAACAGTTTCTGAGGTCCACTCACATGGGCCATTCCTATTCCTGACCCATGCAGACATGTCTAGCTTTCTTGATTAATTCTAAGAGTCACACTATACACATAGTTTGGGAAAAAATGCTTCCATAAAAGTGAGAGACAATAAGCATTAACACCAAAGAGTGACATTTAAAATACCATTATGTAAAATCTTTTGAATATCCAAACAATTTGGTACAAATCTACTGTAGAAAGAATTCCTTAGACAGAATAACAAAAAGGAAAAATGCTGTGATTGTCTGAGATAAAAATTAAATGTGCAAAAGGTGGGCATTCAGGTAAGTGTGGGAAAGAAAATAGGAAAATTCTCAGAAATGAATTGTTTGTCTTATCTCTGTGGAAACAAAAAAAATTACCCTGGTTAGTGTACCTCAGTGTATTAAGTGTTGGCCGGTGATGCAAAGGGCCGCTGATTCAATTCCCAGTCAGGGCACATGCCTGGGTTGCAGACCAGGAGGGGGTGCGCAAGAAGCAACCACACATTAATGTTTCTTTCCCTTTCTTTCTCCTTCCCTTTCCCTCTCTCTAAACATAAATTTTAAAAAAATAAAACATGTTTAAAATGAAATCAACAATGTAAAACAAAAAAGAAAGAGGGTCAATCTGTATGGCCTGGATGGATATCCCCACAATATAGCCCCAAAAAAGCAGCTTCACTGGGAAAGATAGGATTGATTTTCTGTTAGGTTCCTAGAACTGCTGTGCCTACTGAAATGAGGTCAGTCTTCTAGAGGGATGAAAACTAACCCTGATAAAGATGTTGTTATGTGGGTTCTGGATTCTGGAAGTCATCTAGAGAGACTGTTATTAAATTTTTATTTTATTAAACAAACAAGTAAATAAATTTAAAAATCAATTTAAAGTTTATTAGGTTTTCTGAATTTTATTGAAAATAAAATTGCCAATTATGAGTATGTCCTAGATTGTACAGTATTGTTTAATATATTCTGTATTCTGGAGAACTCTGTAAAGAAGGCTATTTATTTATTTATTTATACAAAGGGAATGAATTGTAGACAGACTTTTTTTTCAAGTCACCTGCTAAAATTTCACATACCTCACGATCCCACAGTCATCGTCCATGGTACATTGCCTCCATAAAAGGGATAAAAGAGTGGTGGATAAGATCATTATATTTTCCATATCAATGTCTGATAAAAAGTAACTTGTTATTGCTAACCCTGTGTAACCTTTATAAACTCTGAGTAGTGACATGGCAGGAAGTGACATCTGGAGTTCGTGACTTATAAGCAGAACTAGCCATATATGAGCATGGGTGACTGAGACTTGAAGAGCCTATAAGAAACCAAGGTCCTTCAGTGTCTTCAAGCTGCTGGATTAGTCTGTGGTCTGTTGGGGACCGCTCTGCCTGGTCTCAGGAATCTGTGACTGCCTATAACTACGGCTGAGTAAGAGGCCTCTGAACCAGGAGATGCTAGAGACAAAAACTTATTTCCCTGGCATGAACGCTGCCTGTTCATATGTCTCACTCCTTTTCAAGCTTGAACGGCAGTCAATGACGTGTAACAATTCTCTTGGATAGAGAATAAATCTAAGACAGACGTGTTCACGAAGGAATGACAGGGACGAGACTTGCGGGCCTATGGAAATAATGGGGTGATCAACATCAACCCCTGCCCCCTCGGCTTTGCCAATGCCTAAGTCCTTGAGAAATCCAAGTCTCCCAGCTGCCTTTGTCTCCTTGGCCCAACTCAGGCCCCTTGGAAGTAACAGGGGCGGTACAGTCCAGACCAGAAACGGCGGACTCCCGGAGTAACCAGGCCTAAGACATAGAATGTGAAAAACCCTGTGAAATCTGCTTGCTAAAGGATGCTCTTTAATTAGAATATAAAGTCACGGGCAGGAAACAGAACTAAGCTTTAAGTCCTGTAGTCTTTTTAAATGATAAAACCCCCAAATCTCTGGCTTAGGATCCCAGTAAAAAATCTGCCAACACTTTTCAAAAGCTAACTACTTGTAATTTGCAAACTGTATTGGTGTTCAAGAATAAAACCCTGCTTGTGCAGGGGAGTGGGGTGCTTTTCACTTGGGAAAGTGGCCACTTAGTCCCTACTTCTCCACAGAAAATTGCCTGTTTCTGTGTATATTCTTTTCTCATGTTTCAACAAGCCATCCGCAGCATTGCGTAATCACTGCCGGCTGGTGATCATGCGTCAGTGGTCCTATCTAAAATCCTTTTGTTACATGAGACAGTGAATCCTTATAGAACTCAAGTCACTAATAGTTGTGTTCTCTGTTATTTGCTACCACAAGCACACTTGTATAAGGAAAATATATCATCCAGCATTATCCCATGCAAAAGAAAATGACGAGTACAATTACATTATGTAATATATGAAGAGCCATAAAAGTTCAGAATTGTAGATTAGTTTATAAACCAAGTGCTTTAATATTGTTTGAATTGGGGTATTAGACTTTTAAGAGATAATAGAGTTTTAGAGTCAACCCTGAATTTTAAAATAGTTATAAGTATTCATGTTAAGATTTTTGACTAACATAGTCTTACATGTATCTATCATCATCATTTAGCTATATAAAAGAAGGCACAAATAATGTGAATAAATAAAACTTTAGAACTCTTCCATATAACATTCATTGGTATTTTCATAGCCCAAATTGCCTACATTAGAATTAATAATTTATTACTAATTATTTATTAGACCCAATTACACATACTTAACCTGTAAGATATTATTAGCACTGTTACAATGTCAAGTCAACCACATCTATTATTCAATAAGATAGTAAGCTTGGCTATATAAATCAAGATTAGAGTGTATTGTTTATGACTCTCTGGAGGTATGAAATGAAATATGAAGACTATTAGGAATGCTAAAAATAGCTGAATCCTATATTTCTATCAGCAGGGATGAAAATTGCACATTTTCAATATCCTGAACAAATAACCAGATCAATAATTTTAAAGTGATTTACTGTTAAATTATCGTTTAAATATAAATACAGTTTTAAGATCAATATCCTGCCAAATATGTTTTTGCTATTTGATAGAAGACTATAGACAACTATCAACAAAGGAGATTAAACTTTCTCACATTTGTAATAGCTCAGTTGTTGTATTTAGATCTATGTGTGTGAATTAGGTATTCTAGTATCTAATTCACAATATTCTAAGATGGGTGCTTTTACTTTCTTGTGTATGAGTATGTGTGGAGAGGTTTTTGTATGTGACACAAAAATGCTTTCTAACTGACTCGTGGTTCACAAAGGTGTGTACCTTGCTAATTCTTTGCTAGGTGAAGTGACTCTGAAGCCAACCCAAACTTTTTTCATAGTTTCTTAGAGATTTTAGGTGGACTTGTTTCATAATTAATACGTAGTACCCTTGATAGTTTACCTCTTATCCTTATTGGATTCTACACAAAGCAGAATTCTAAGCCCTTTTAAAAATGAGTCAAAGATATATCTCCTTATATTACATCATCACCATGTCCTTCCCAATTAAACCCTAAAGCTTTCATTTTAAAAAATCAGAGAATTATAGCCAGTTAATTCTTGGTTTTAACCTCATCTGTAGAATTATGTTCTCTTCACCTCTGGACACGGGGCCTCAGTCTGACATGAGTCTTACTGAAGATTCCTGATACGTCTGGGTAATTGAGCTGGGTTTTTTCCAGGCAAACTCTCATCTATGAAATGGGGTAGAATTACCGTCTGGGGAGATGTAAATGCAGATCATCATTCCTTCCTGATTTTCCTTGGCTGAAAGCATAGATGTGATTAGACATTCAACAGTTTCTTCAAACTAATCTGTTTACTTCCATGTGGGTGGGCTTAAAACCAAATTTAAAACCTGAAATTGTTTTGTCATCAATGTCGACTGTCAGAGGTTCTGTCTACATGAAGCCAAAACAGCCAGATGGAAAATGAAAAGCAACATCCATCATCTAAACATTTTCCTTTCCCAATGCCAAGCATGTAGATGCTTGAAAACAATGTCACGGTTGACCAAATGTTTTACTTTTAATCTAGACGTTCTGGCATTGTGTGGATGCAACCTCAGTCAGTGTGCAACTTCCCATGCAAAATTACCAGATCCGCACAATAGTAGATAAATTAAAAAATGATTCGCTTCAATATAATATGTGTGTACACGTGTATTAAAGTCTTCACATGAATGACACACTATGTTTGGTACTATAAGGGGCATCATGCTGGATAACCATAGTTGAAAATAAGAAAAAGTAATCACACACATGCACAAATGACACAAATTACTGGCCTATGGTGATTTGTTATATTAAAAATACACGTTTTCATAAGGCAGGGGAAGGATTGGTATGGTAGAAACGACACAGAGGAGACCTCCAGAGGTGTCAGGGAGAAGTTGCTTAGTTTTGGAAATTAAAAATAACCAGGACATTTAAAGAACAATTCATGAACATTAATGACCTCTAAGGCATGAAATATATGAACATGGGTCCACAAACACTGGTTTATTGACCAAATCTGGACTACTTTGTGTTTTTTTAAAATGTAGGTTTATGGGGTCTCAGACATGCTCATTTGCTTGCTTGTTGTTTACTTTTTTCTATGGCAACTGTAGCACTACCTCATTGAACTACAAATCCACAAATATTTGTGAGAGGGTCCTTGACAGATAAGAATGTGCCACCCCCGGCACACAATGCATTTCAAGTGCAGAGCAGACTCCTGTAGTCAGCGCTGTGGAGTAGGAGACATGGGACCGAGAGGACTGGACAAGGGCCTCAGTGCAGAATGTTTAGGACCAAGATGTCGGCACTCAGAAAAACGTATTACTTAGTGGGAAGAGATTAGCCATATGTTTTTGATACAAAATCAATGGCAATGTGTGGAAATATTTGAAGGCTGAGAGTGAAAGCATCCTGGAAAGCATTTCAGTGCTTCACTATTTTAAAGACAAGCCTATGTCATTACAATGTGAAGCCAATGGTTTGAGAGAACAAAGTAATTATGATATAGTTAATGACAACTTATTCATATTATAAAATAAATTATTAATGTTTTAGACACTAATTTATTTTGTAATACTTCTGGTCCAAGGGTCTACCACCTGACATTTGAATGCATATGGAATGACTTTGGGAAAACTGCATACGTGTTTGTTCAAGGTTTCCTGATTTGATTCAGGGGAATAATAATAACTCCTCACTCATGGTGTTGTTGACTGAACTAAATGCATTGTTCCAAGTGAAGCACTTATAAATAGTTATGATCATTGTGATTTTGCATATCATTTAATTGAGGCAGAAAAGTATTGTATTTCAAAATAGATTGAGAGCAAATATTTTGCTATTCATCACTTCTGTTCAGCACTATTTTTAGGGCAAAAGATTTGCTTCTTTTTCAGAGAATGTATGGAATTCTCTATCTCTATCTGTTCCTGTGGTTAAGTGGCTTATGACTGTAGATATAAGTGAATCTATGATATTCCCATAAATAACTGTTGCAAGCTTATAAACTTACTTGATGTCTACTCTTATTGTATTGCTTTGCTATTGTCTGTCTGCTGTAATACAGGCGAACACAATGAGGTAAGTTCATTTCTGTCTTTCATCATGTTTCTGCATTCAAATCCTGTTATGATAGAATCTAATACATCGTGTCACAGCAGAACTCTTCAGGACCACACACTACTCAAAGCCACTCAGTTTGAGCTATATGATAATTGATTGGTATCTGAAATTTTTAGAAGACAGGAAAGATGACCCTGGGAAGATGGCCAATGCAAATATATGACTCAAACTTTATAGAGGAGGTTAGTCATCAACCCATACAGTGGTTCTTCCTACTTTAGATCACAAACTGGGAAGAAAGAAACTTGGCTCCAGAGAAGAAGGAGAAAGAAAAGTGAACGGAGATGCTGTTTCAGTGGGTCAGCTCTCATGGTGAGGATTTTTCTCCCCTTTGAAAAACACTACATTTTTTTAGAGATGATTGTGGATATGAGCATTGGTGTTCTGCGTTTCTTATGAGACGTTAAGTGTTTCCTTATACATGTGAGACAAACAGAATCAAAAACTCTTTCCAAGAACAAAGAGAAAACATATTAATATATTAGGAAGGACACTGTTCCCAAAGTAACCAAAGCAGTTTTGATTGTGGAAATGGACACTAGGAGCAATTTTTGCTGGAACACTGGGCGGTAACTGGGTCTGCCCTCGGATAAGTGAGATGTACAGTTGCCTTTACTTGACCCCATGCTTCACGTTTTCTTTATGGAGCATCTTCCTAGAGTAACAATCCTGGTCTTTGATGGAAGGAAATTGGACTTGAGGGATATTCTTCTGGACCTAAAACTCCTCTGGGCCTTAGTTTCGGTTATAGGAACTTCAGCGGAGAGCCTGTCCTCTGCCCCATGGTAGAAGCAACTTTGGATTTTGCTTCTTTGCCAATGACTAGATGAATAAATCTGTTTAATTAAGGGGTATCGTACTACAAACTCACTTATTTACATTTATATTATAATCTCCAGATCAAAAACTCGAGAGTAATTAAGTTGACATTTTTATATGTGATTTACTCTTTTTTAAAATCAATTGTTTTCAAATTCAGATGGGGGTGTAGTTAGGGAATAGGGAGGGACATATTGATAGTTACTCCCAGTACAGTTTAATTGCTTCTTTAAGTGACTTTAAACAGTATCAGCACTATATGAAAGCACAACATTGCACAACGTTGCATAATAACGTGTATGTGCATGTGTATACTACATATATATCATAGCAAAGTAAAGCTAGTCATAAGCAACTTAGTAATTATACTGGATTATCTTTACATATGTCTTAATAGATGCCCCAAGTGTATTCTGTGCAATTCCTTCTTTTGGGGATTCTTGGACAGTACCACAATTTTCCTATATCAGCACCTTTGCAAATGTTTGTTTCTTTCTTGTCAGCATTTATCTTACTTAAATCTGTAAGTGTTTCTCACTTAATTCAGGTCTCTCAGTACATGTCACCTATTCAAAGAAACCTTCCTTGACTGCTAAATAAAATGTGTCTGAGTCCTCGAAACACCTTCACTTCCTAAGCACTTACCCTATCTGATTGAATTTTCATCACTGTATAAATAACTCTGAAGTTATAATACATTTTATATGCACTTTTTAACCTTCCTTAGGAGAATGACTTTGTCTTTCATTAATCCATATGCAGGGCTGAATAGAGCATCCAGCATATGTATTTTGGACACGGTAAAAATATCTTGGATGAGAAACAGGACTGGATGCTGGGGAACAGCTATGCACATAAATGGAAGTAAAAGTAAAATACTGCAATTATAAAGGAGAAATTGTGTAATGCATCTTTTTGTTCGAATTGAATCACCTTTTTGTTTTTATCCAAAACGCATTTACTTTTTTTTTTTTAAATATGTAAGTGACTTAAGAGTCTTAAAAGAATTTTCTGCTTACCAAATATTTTAGCTTCATCTTAGGGAAGTACATAATTCCATTTTCATCCTAATGAGAAAAGTTTTCCCTTAGAACTGAGTGAAACTGACTTCAGTTGTTCCTGCTAATGGAAGCTGGAGTACTAGTATAAATCATTTTAGTCTGTAGATTTGCAGGGAAAAAAAAAGCTAGAAATTGCCTCCTTATGTAACTTAGAATAGAAATTGAAATAAAAGATCTTGGAGAAGAGATGAGACGGGAGGCAAGACTAATTACACTATTACAACGGTACATAGCTTTTCTAGAATAGTGAAGGGTTTTAGGAATACGCTCACCTTCACGTTCTCATTAGGGAAGTTAATAGACTTGAGTTTTAGTTTTTGTGCATTTTGTTTTGTTTTCGAATTCAGAAAGATTAGTGATGCACTCAGGGCCTCATCGCGAGTAAGAGGCAAACCGGCACTACAACCCAGGTTCTTGGCTGCACTATTCACCTCCCAACTTTTTTTTTCCACTAAATAATATATCTCCCTCTTCATAAGCTTTAAGTTCCTGTCATACACCGTGGCATATAGAGAAGAGCCTTCCGTGAGCTCCGAGTCTGGTGCAGGAGGCTGGTGTATAAATAGACAGCTGGACTAGCTGGTGGTATGGTAAGAGCTTAAATGGAAAACACTCTGAGCCAGGTGCTGTGGGAGGACTGGCAAGCAAGGACCTGACATTGATTGGGGAAGTCAGGACAGGCTTCGGGGTGTGGGCGACATTTGCCCTGTGTCTTGAAAGAGCTGGGAGGAGTTACTATTAATTTAACTTTTTTAAAATTTTTTATCAGTGAGCATCAGTGTGATTGCTAAGAAAGCACACCCTATATTACACTATGGGAAACAGAATTTATTGTGCAGTGGCATCACGAGAGGGCTACATCCCGTCAGTTCTGCTTGTGTTTTACAGCTGCTTCCTCCTCCTTCTTGTGAGGGGAAAGATCCCAGTTCCCAGTTGCTTTCTTTCCTTGATTCTCTTCTGAATTCATGAAGCCTGAAGCTCTGCTTTCATGTCATACTACTAATTTCTTAATTCATTTAAAAACAACCTGATTGTGTTCTAGGATTATGGGATACAGTGGTGATGATGTTTGAGTCATTGCTCTAAGGGAGTTAATTGCTTCTACTACCTGGACCATGCCAGGCTGAGCAACTCTGCCCCATGAGCTGCCTACTGGGCTCACTTAGTTGCTGCTGCATCTCTAATTGGCGAGCCCCCTTGGTTTCAGTGAGGATCTCTCTCATGACCTGTAACAGCAGTGAGAAGAGACAGATACTGTTTTGAACTAAACAAATTTAATAATTCAATTCCAAGTCCTTTATAAGTGATATGGCATAAGATAACAACAACACAAAATTGAAATGCACCAAATTAGAGAAAGAGTTGAAATACAAAGGTCTGTTTTATACTAGTTCAATTTTGCGCATATGCAAACACAGGATTTGGCTTGTTGACATCATTGGAAAGAAAAGAAGACAAGATTAAAAAAAAGAATAGTCATTAAAGTAATTGTAAATAAAAGAAATTGTTAGTTAATAAAAATAGCACTTATTATATTATCTGAACTCAAATACACTCACCACAAATTTTAAGACCATTCTAAACCCTTCTGGTGACTGAGCAGGACCGCGGAGGGAGAGAATTAGTGGCAGAAGTGTGGGAAAGACAATCATTCAGTACTCTTGTGCTATAACGCTAGGAGCCTAAGCTGCTAAAGCAGGCTATTCCTAAGGACTGCTAACGACTAAATATTGATTAGTTTAATATCAGAAACTCTGTTCAAACATGCACGTTCTTGTTAGAGAACCTCATTTTAAATTTTACTAGCTAACAGCTTAGTGTTATGTATAACTAAATGGTTCCTACCACAGAGCAAAGGAGGTGGGTGTAGGAACTGGAATTAGAAAAGAATAATTTACCTGGTGTCAATGCACTCCAGAAAAGACTACTCAGAACACACTTGAGTTAAACAATTTGTGAAGGGAGGGGGGTCACATGCCATTTGTAACCAGGGCTGTCTCAGGAAGACGGTGTTAGAAAGGAGTTGTTACAGGATTTGGGTTTATGGCAAGTGATTTTGGGGAGGGTGTGAGAAAGTGAGGCTTTGTGTTGGATTGGATGCTGTCTCAGTCATTCGGGCTGCTATAACAAACAACCATATAGATGAGGTGGCTTTTAAAGAAAGAACAGAAATTTATTTCTCACAGTTCAGGAGGCTAGAAGGCTGAGATCAGGGTAACAGCATGGTCAGGGTCTGATGAGACCTCTTTTCTGGGGAGCAGGTGGGTATTTTCTCATTGTGTCATTGTTACAGAACAGAGCCAATGAGGGGTATACGATATACTATTACCGAAAAGACCCCCCACTAGGTTTGCTATGCCCACCACCAGAGGAAAGACATCTCTCAATGACAGAGATTTGTGAAAAGGAAAGGAAATGTTTATTTAAAGCTATACAGACTTAAAGTAGTGACCTAATGTCTTCATTAAAATATTAAAGTCCTTTAGGATACCTACAGGTGCACACAGTCCTTCCTTCTCTCTCTTCCCTAGTCTGGGGTACCGTATCTCAGGAAAATAAGTAGAAGTTGGTGATTCAGGCTCTCAGCACCATCAGCTGTGTAGCCACCAGGATCTCCAGTTAACCCAAAGCCATGTGGCACCTTCTCATGGCCCACCAGCAAGAGTCCTTTCACCCCTTTTCTCCCGAGCAAACTCTCTCCTGCTTCCTAAGCCACATGGCAAAAGGGAGCACCCCAAAGCCGCGTGGTCCTCAGTCTCACCAAAGCTGTGGGGGTCCCCACCCTTCCAAAGCCATGTGGCTCTTCCTCTAATGGCTTCTGCGTCTGGGTTTAAATTCCCTTGCTAATCTTTCTCTGCAGCTCCATCTCTGAATCCTCCTACAATCGGTTACACCTGCCAGCATTCCCCTATCCTTCCAGCTTTACTGGGCTGCCATAGTGAGTCTGGGCAAGTGTGGCCCCATGATGTTGAGTCAATCATTCACATTCAGGTGCTGTAACCAGGGGGAGTTGCCTCCCAGTTACATCCTGGGTAGAAGTCACTTCCATCCCCCTGGCTCAAAGCATGGCCACAGCTATTTAACATATTTATGAAACCAGTTAAAGGATACAGATATGTTAAAGGACCATGCCAGAGGTTAGCTGCAAAGCTGTTGCTATCCAAAACAGCTCTCAATGGCCCTGTTCCATGTGTCTCTTCCCCCAACTCAAACTGGTGGGAGTGAGGACATCATATATATATTTTTCTCTAATATTTCCTGAACACCCTGAGTTCTGGATCCCATTACAAATCCTTATTTGCACCCCCCCTTGGCTGTACCCCATTACATCATCACGTGGCAGAAAGGCTGAGGAAGTACTCTGGGGTCCCACTTGTAAGGGCGCTAACCCCATTCACGAGGGCTCTCCCTTCATGTTTTAATGACCTCCCCAAAGCCCCACCATCTATTACTATAATACTGAAGATTAGTATTTCAACACAAGGGTATGGGAGGGTACAGATGTTCAGGCCATTCCAGGATATCCCTTTGATATCAAGGCTACTTTTAACTTTTTCAAGGTTATGCCAAACTAAATTTTGGAGCAAATTCCTCTGCACATACAGGCATTTGTTAATCAGACAGTCTTTAGCAAGAATCACAAAATCCGTCACAAGATCTATTCCATAGTTACTGTGGAGTGCCAGCTCTGTTGTTTAGAGGCCCTCATTACATTTTATGGAAAGTCTACACTGGCAGTCACAACAATTCTCATCCCCATAAATTCAGCAATCAAAAATGCTTCCCAAAAATGTTCTTTAAAGGCCTGTTTAAGAATTATGACTTTGGAAGCATCCCTTAAGAAATAAGGTGCAGGCTGCTCTAGACTAAATGCCATATGCATAAATGGCATTGAGCAGTGTCTCTAACTATGTTATCTACCCTATTTTTGGTATCATTGATTTTACCAATGAAGAGCCTATTCACCCACTAAAATAACAAGTTTCTATTTTTACCAACAAAACCTTTTTTTTGCATTTTATATGTTAGTGATAGAACCTTATGTGTTAATTTAGATGTAGATAAGTAAAGGGCTTGTAGAATGTTTCTACAATGCTTCAACTTATGTTATATTTCTGTTTCGACTTACGAAATATTTCTAGCTGACCACCCAGGAGTGGTAATTCTCAATTAGGGCAGTTTATTATTCCTTGTGTGGCTTAAGATACTACATAGTTTCTACAGAATGAGCTTCAGATATTTTGGAGTAAAGTGTAAACATTTTAACAACAGCCATATCTCATCATTCTGCTAAATTTCAGCTACCCATCAATTTTCTTTGTGGGAACATTTTGCTCTGCCTACTACTGGTCATCAATACTCACTCATTGGATAAGGCATGATTGGAAAAACAGAAAAATATGGCTTCAGAACAAAATCTGAGGTGGATGTTGATGACATTAACATATGATGGAGAATGATAGCTATACTCTGTACAGCCACTGGGCTAGCAGTTATTTCTTAAAGAGGGATCTGAGCAACCTCTCCATTGCTGCCCCTCCCACCTAGAGTGAAAGTTTTGAGCTCGGGGACTATAAATCTGTCTTTCCCCCTTATATTATTTCCTGGAGAATGTAAAATTGAATGAAAAAGAGCATAGATTAATTTTCTTTATCATTCATATTTTTTGATATTTTAGCAACATTTTTAGTATCATGACTATATCAATAAGCAGATCTGGTTTTATTAAATTTTTTGTGACTTACTTCTGTTTAAAGTGTGTATTTATTTATAAAATGCATATGCTATATGAATGTTCAGAAATCTAATTATCTACTGTAATCCCTGGTAACTGAATGATGCATATTCATATAACTTTAATTTTTTGAAATAAGCATAAAAAACAATTTCCCTGAGAATTTCTTTTATTTTTTTTTTTTTATATTCAACGGCTATTTAGCTAATGGGTATGTTCTCACTACAAGATTTTTCTAAGACACAGTTCCCAAAATGATTGATAGATCACTACTCTAACAAGGATGATCATAATCATGGACCTACCTTTCAGCTGTGTTTTAATACATGCACTCAGCAGGCATTTGAAATGCTGACATCCTGGAAGAAATAGAGAGAAGGCTAAGACTGAAAGTTGCATATAATTCCCATTTTCATTGCTCTAGCCTTTTAAAATCTCTTTTACATTGCTCCAAGGAAAAGAGAAAACGCAAATAATAATTCTGGCATTGTAAATTTTTGAGGTCCAAAGAAGTTCTTTTAACTGTAAAGGTATGTGTTATGGGAAGTGACGTGCTGATAATAAAATACAGACATTTCTAATGACTTACGTGAAGAACAATGGTGCAGTGTCTCTGTAGTGGCATCACTCTCGGTTAATTCAGTTGTGGTTTTAGGAGTCGGGGAGAGAGAGAGTATAAGGTGGGAAGGGTTAAGCAAGCCCTCTAGATATTTTGTGCTTTATTCCTGGAATGTCACACAGGGGTGTGTGGATAAGAGTCCTTACCGTGTTTACTCTTTCTAGAGTCACTATCTAAATAACCCGAATGAGAGATTTTAGTCATTGAAATTATTTCTAAATATTCTAGGCTGACTAGTGAACAGTGGCATTCAAGGAGAGAAAAGCAATGATTTTTAAAACTCATAATTTACTAATATGTGTCAATGAAAGGGAAGGCACATAGATCATCTTCTCTTCTCCTACGGAACACATGAATCGTGCGGTGCCATTTGTTATTTTTAATCTAGGCAATGAGATTTAAAAATGACAGTGTCGGCCTCCTGGCATTAAAACAATATTGGATAGTGGTTATTATTTTAACATTTTTTCTTGTTGATTTGATTAAATTTCTGATGCCTGTTGTTCCTTTTTGCAATGCAAGTAATCCTGAGAAAAACAAATTTAGAATGTGAAAAGGTTAGTTACTATTATGTTGTGTTCAGTTTTGCTATATAGGCCGTTTAAAAACATGATTTTTCAACCTGACAACTAAAATTGTAAAGAGGAATTGAAAATGTTCATCTATTTCTGTAACAAAGAAAACAACAAGAACGGAAAATGTTAACCCTATGTCCCATTTTTCCCTCTACACATTCTGGTAATCATAAGGTTCTGGCGTTTTATGGCTTTATTATGTTCAACTTTACCCTTTAATTTCTATCTTTTCAAATTGTGATGCCATCATTTCTCATCTGAGCTACTACTCCTATACCTGAGTAAGTCACCAAATCTATGATTCGTTAAAGTAATTAAATGGGGGGTCCTTAGCCTGAGCGAGTCTTGGGGTATCCTGTGCAGGCAAACCAGAATCGGAGCCACAGTCAGCGCCCTCAAATCTGAGAAAATGAAAGGCGCCAACAAACGGTCACTAGGTTTTCTCAAATAAAGCCACTACTTAAGCTTTAGCCAATCAACAATTCGTTTGCTTTGCTTCCTTCCGTGTTTTCTCTGTAAGAATCGGTGCGTGAGATTTCAGACGTGCTCTTCTCTGTGCAGAAACCTCGCCCCTCGCTGCTGGCGGAGCAGCTCTCCTGACTACCTTTGCTTTGGAGCTGCCTGATTGAAATCGATGTGAACTCAAATGAACTAATGAACATTTTAATGTGGTTCAATTGATCCATTTACACGTTTGCCATTTAGCGTTCCTTTTCCATACAAATATTTTCCTTACAGAGTTTCCAGAGGACTCTATTTTGGATGCACACCTGACAATATCACTCTATTGCTTAAATTCCCATTACCTGTGTCGATATGTTCAGGAACTATAAAGTAAGATTTTGCCTCTTGATTTTGGGCCTGCTTGATTTTATTCTCCATCTTTGTCACTTATTCCCCTAATGTTATGATTCAACAATATAATGCTGTTTTAATTTCCCACACACACCCTTGTAGGCTATTATGTGAACACATTTCCTTGTCTCATTTACCTTCCTTTATGACTTTCCTCCGAGGCTGCTGCCTTGAGCTGGCCTCAGTTCTTCCAGAGAGCTTTACTTTGATGTATCGTATGGTGCCTCCAAGCTCAATATAAACTGTGTTAGAAATATTTTGTTTATATTCTTGTGTTCATATGTCTATCATTGCATTTGTTTATGTAAGAGAATGAACAATAGTTTGTTTGTTTTTTCTACTTCGGGTGCCTTATTCATCTTTGTGTCATCAGAATCTACTTGATGTGGCAACTAGAATTTCAGTAATGTGTCAGTAATCCATAAATGATTATTTGATTTAGCAAGGATGCAATTGAGGTGGAGTACTTATTTCCAAAAATGTAGTTCATAAGATCTACATCCAAATTTGCTGATTAGTCATACCTATGTAGGCCATTTGTAAACAAGCATACCAAATATCTCTAAATAATATAAATCACTATGGAACACACATTAAGAAACACCAGTGTAGATGGTCTCTCATGTTCTTTTTTTATGTGATAACCCATCCTCCTGATAAATAACTAGATCTGAAAACAAATTCAGAGTACTAATTGTATTAAATTCTATTCTGAATATTTAGTATCATTATACAAATGTTACAATAATGATGAGGTTACATACATATACATGGTATTGAGAGACCTAAAAGTTTAGAAAATACATTCAGTGATAGGAAAGAAAGAAATAAAAGTTGGAGACATCTTCTAGAATAGAGGACGCCAGTGAAATTGGATGTACCAGAAATCTTAAAATATCTTCAAAGGCAATTTAACAGTTTTCCTGGGAACTATATTATTTTAACAAGTTTTGTCAGGAAATTTAACCTCATTTGTAACTGAAATAGCAAACTGAAACTGAACATTTTAATTTTTATTATTTTATAACCAGACGGAGATATATATAAATATAACCAGATATATAATATATAACCAGATGGAGATATATATATAATCTCCCATTCAAAAACCAACTTTATTATATTGTTATTGAGATTATTAATCTCAAAATACCTTTTCTTTTTCTTTTTTGATTTACCCTTATTGTATTTTTCATTACTATTTAGTCCCCTTATACCCCTCCCCCAGTCTCAAAGTAATTTTTAAACAAATTCTATAATCAAATTCATTTTGACATTTTCTAGAAATCCATCCATTAAATAGGTTATACTGACCTATTAGTTTGCAAATGTGGATGCTGTTTTATTTCTGTCTAGAGGGAAAAAGACTGTAACCTTTTGGACACTGGTAAGTTTGGGGTAGTTATTTGCAAGGCTGATTGAATGCTACTGTCATCTCTCAGATCAATTTGTCTAAACAACAACTGCCATGGTAGCAGTTGCCTTTAGTACCAGTTACACATGGTCATAGAGCTATCTGGCCTCTAAAAGTGGAAAACAAACAGCGGAGCAGAAAACAAAAGATGCATTTTAAGCTCCTATTATCTCCTCATAACATAGCAGATATGCTGCCCGATGGACAATTCAAGGTCTTTTTACAGATTGGAAGCAAAGTACGCAGATTGGCAAAGCGAAGGTGACAGCTGAACAATGAATTTCTTGTTTGCCCATTGCAATTTTGCCAGAGAAATAACCTTACTGAGAATGTCTGTTTTTCACTTCAGAAACAGAAGCTATTGTCTTGGTTCAATAAGTTAATAAAAAAAAACCCCAAAGGATTATAACTGATTGCACAGAACTTTATGAAATAATGTATATGCAATAAATTATTCTCTTATACAACTGCCTAAAATTATATTTTTCTTAACGATGTTATATGAAATGCTTAATGCCCAATAAAATGCCAAATAAAGATCCACTGAAGTGTATTAAAAATATATACAAAGACTATGCTGTTTAAAGACTCAACAATTCAAACAAGGCCAATTTTAAGATATTTAAAGAGACAGGCTAGAGCACTGAGACATGAAGATGATAAATAAAAACCTCATTCTACTATCCAGTTATCTAAAAGTATTCTAGTGACCTGAATAGTTAATTCCCTTTTGGAAATGATAGATATTTTCTAATAAGTCACACTAAACAACTCAGTGTGTATTCTTCACAGGTTAGAAAATGTTTTAAGAAAAAGATGGATCAAAATTCTGCTAATATGCAACAGATTCTTGTTGAGTGACTGAGGATTTTCTGGGCAGCCGAGGTGTGAAGCTCCAGGGCAGGCTCTGCTGTGAGTGTAGGGAGCTACCGTGGAGCGGCAGAGGAAACGAACGAACCGTTCTAGTTGGTTTAGACATGCGCTGCCTAAAGGCAGGCGCCGCAGAGATGAATTCTGAAGTTCCTGTCAAGCTCCATGAATCTGTCCTTCTGGGAACTATGTGACTTTAGGAAGGGTGGTCTCAATAATTAAAACGTCAAAGAAAGGAGGAAAAAGTCAACATAAGTTATTTTCCCTATATTCTCTTTTTCCCCCCAAAAAAGTTTAAATGCAGAGTAAATATTTTGAAGCTTTAAATATCCATGATCACTATGTTAAAAATAGTAAGCAACAATTCTCATGAGGTGCTAACTTGTTACCCCGTGTACAGAAATCTCCAGAGGGGTCTTTTTCACATTTCACATGTTCATCTTTCTCCTTTCTCCCTCCATTTTTGTGGGAGAAACAGTTATACCACCTGTCATTTTGAGTAGAAGTGTCACAAGAAACGTTGCAGATGGTAGAAGGCTGTGTGTGAGAGTGGGCAGGCGGAGGAAGCATTGCAAACCACGGATTTGGGCAAGGATGGAGAGGGTGCTCTCCCCAGACGTCTCAGGTATAGTGCAGGACATCAGCCAGCTACAAAAATGTAGCAGGTGGGTCCCTGTAGAAGGGGGGACAAGAGGCACCTTGGAAGATGTGGTGTTACCCACGCTTGTGACACTCAGCAGACAGGCAAGTGGGGCATCACCGGCAAGTACAGTAGAAAGGACTTGTGAAGGACTGAGCCCCTGGCGAACATCACATCCACCTGTGCCTGAGGTTACAAGAGTAAGCTCCCTTCCAACAACGCTGGCTTTCGTTGCGCTTCACTGAAAACCGTGTTGGATTGTTTCTAAGATATGACATTATCTACCAAGCTCACTTTCAGGACATACATCATTTACTCAATAACTCACAATGTCTTACCACTCTACAGCACCAAGCAAGCTTTTACGGGAAAAAAATGGACCCTACATACATAGATTGTGTCTGAGATTAGTGAATAACAGATAAAACTGAGTCTAAAGAGAAATTCCTAAGCTGTTGACATAGTGACCATTAAGAGAAAGTAAAGCATTTCTGACCGTAGGGATAGAGAGAACCTCACATTAACAGTACTTCCCACTTTTATGTGATGTTGTCGCAAATATGTGTCTTTATTTATATAGCAGTTATTGAAAATGAGGCATTTATATTTTGTCCAATCAAGCAAAGTTTAGCTTTTAACTACATTTTGAATTATAAAACTTAGTTTTAGACTGTAATGCAGGAAAAAGGCATACTCTGAGTATATGCATGTACTTGAACTCTAAGTAATTAAGTTGGTTTTTTTTTCCAGGTGAATTATTCTTTCCAGCATTCTAAAATTGGATTTTATAAACTGCACTAACAACATCGATCATATAGAGCTGAAGTATCAAGAAAGGTGTGACTTTAATAAGAAAACTGCTTCATAAGACGTGTTCACATGGGCTGTGCTGCGGACTTTGCAGTACTCAGAATGTCGTGCTCAGGAGTTGAGCGCGGGCATGCGCTCTTCTGAGCTCCTTCCCCCGCGCTTTAGGATCGCACTTTGCTTCTCACAGCTCCCCAGCTCCAGCCGCCTCACCCCCCTCACTCATCATTCTGTCCCCAAGAGGAAAACAGTGATAAACATCGTTTTAAGATCATCAATTAAAACTAGTCACAGAGTGAATTTATATTGTTAGTTGTTATGGTACTAACGATGCTTACATTTACTCTAATTAATAAAATAATGCTCTGTGCCTAACACGACAGTCATTCCTTTATGTACTTATTCCATGTAATGGTCGAAAACATTATTTTAATGTAGGTCGAAAAGCACATTCCACCCATGTTATAGGTGGCTTCCAGAGGTTAAGGGGATTTGGCTACATTCAAACCGGGAGAAGGTAGAATTGCCTGCACATGTATTCAGTATGTCCTTGTCATCAATATTATTGTTAACATAGTACAATTTCTAAAATTTAGTGCAATTGTATTTTTCTCATTGAATATAATAGTATCTCGGCATTTTAAAAATGTGAACTGCATTGAATAAAACTGACTTCATCATTTGCTTTAGCCTGCTGTGTTTCTTTAACATCTTTAGGCACAGCTCCAGCAATCCTTGAGGCAGAATTTAATGAATTGTATTTGCCGCCTGAAGTGCTGGCAATATGCAGGGTTCTATCCGTTTCTCTGGTAGGATCTTCAGCCTGCCCACGATTTCTCTCTTCAGGACGGCAGGTGGGTCAGGGATATATTTAAGAACATTTGAAAAACACACTATTTTCTGACACGATGTCAAGAAATCACCCAGTGTTTCCAGACTGAAATTCAAATTTCTATTCTAACACACAGGGGCCTTCACTGCTGAGTTCCAGTTCATTTTTGGCTTCAACACAACGTCAGCATCATCCTTCTCTCCTAAATACATGTCTCCCCTTGCTGTTTCTGAACATACAGGTCTCATTGTCGCATTTGCACGTTTTCCTCCGTGTGAAATAGTTTTAACTGCTTTTTGCCATCCCCGTTTCCCTTCAGGACGGATATTTAAAGACCACTGTCCTGTAGCATGTTTCCTGACTTGATAGTAAGAATTTCGTTTTACCTTCTTTGTTTCCACCGCACATGATTAGGAGTGGTTGTGTGGTCATTATTATGTTGCAATTTATTTGTTTGTTTTCTTCTTTTTTTACATGAATTTCTCCTTCACTAGGCTGTGGGCTTCTTTGTGTCAAAAAAGGTCCAGGTGTTTGACGCCCGGTAAGGTTTATTGAATTGTCTTCTGTGAAAATTAGGGATTGCCTTAGGCTCTCTTATATAACATTTTTACAAAAATCAATGTGCAAAATTTTCCTAGTGTTTTATAAATGCCACCTCTGACATCTTCATCTTGAGGCTTATCTCATATGTGTTAATTAAATATTTTTGTAATGTTCATATGGAATAGCTTGCACTTAGCACCTAAAAGGGAGGAATTTAGATACGATTCAGGGTTTGTGACTTACTGTTTGTAAGCCTCATTTTTTAATCCCCAAAGAAAGGATAATAATCATTGTCTTTGTACCTTTTTCATGGGTTTGTCTGGAATGTCAAATGAGCTGTTTTAAGAATGTGTCACGATATCTGTTACTTCTTAAGCACTACAAAATATCAGGGAGTGGTTAGGTTGTAAACTCTGGGAGGACAGGGATTTTTCAGTTGTATCTTCAGTGTCATGGTATGGCCAGCTAAATTTACATTGCTGAACAAACAAATTAATTACAAGTATATAAATATGATAAAATCACACACTTAACTTGATTTTGAATAGTAAATGGGTGTTATCTTACTAGAGATAGGGGAAGGAGGCAATGTGAGATTCAATTAAAAGATTTTAAATAAACAGTTATAAAGGGACATAATATATTGGGGAAAAGTTGTTTCACACCTGTGTATGGTTATATGCATTATCACAATCATTACCAGTTATCATAATTAGCAATATCAAGTTCCAAATTAATTCAAGAAGAGTGGGGATGGAAAAGTGAGGCTTTTATACAGAGTTGTTTAGAAGCCATCATGTATATTTATACATGGAGAAGGAAGAAGTTTGAGAAGTAGATTAAAAATTCATCACATATAGGTGCAGAATTAAATGATGGAATTTCATTGACTAAAATGAACAGAAGGAGAAGAAGGGGAATTTTTATAACAGAAAACCAATAAAAATGTATATTTAAAAGTGTGAAGGTCAAAGGGTAAAGTATGTTATCTCGAGAGCAATGGGAGGAAAGAGACTGAGCAACACAACCAAAAACCATGGAGAAATAAGTAAGACTCTGGGGTTTTGACAGTGTTTTAAAATACATTTGAAGGAGCATTCATTGGAGTAGGAAATGTAACATCACAGTTACAATTAATTAAAAGTGAATGGGAGTTAAAAGAATAGAAATAAGTGTCCTTGAGGGAAACCACTTCTTACGGCTTCTGTTCTTTGTGAAGCCAGCTATGTTACACACTAACTCTCCTTGATCTAAAAGAAAAAAAACATAAACCAAGGCAGTTTTGATAATTAGAGATTATATGTAGATTAATATATAGAGAGAGATATATAGATTATATATATATATTAATAAATATATATTGTAGATGTTAATAGCTATTAAATGTGGTATACCCCCAACTATTACACTACACACGCAGCACCTGATTAATGATTCTGAGTATAGACAATCCATCAACATGTCATTACAAATACACATAAAATGCATGGATGGGTCCTACCCTCATTCTTTATTTACTAACTTTGTTTTAAATTACTAGGCAGTAATTATCAATTTCTAATTTTTACCCAAATTCTATTATAATTTAGTAGATGGCTGTTGTCATTTTTTACAGGTTTAACTGTGAATCAGAAAAAAAATTATACTTCCTGCTTAAGGGCTATTTTCACCAACTTTTCTTATTCTCATTAAAAATTTTTCTTGTATTCAGTAATTATATTATCTCTGCTAGTATGACAGAACAACAAACAGATTTATTAATGACATATCTCTAATATGAAAATAATAAAAACTCCTCTTCAAGTTCCATCACTGATCTAAATTATCAAGTTCAGGGAGATATAGCTTTGTGAATTAGTATCATTTTAATAATCTTTAATTAGTACCTTATTGTTGCATGAACCAGTGTTTCTTGGATCTATGCTCCGTTTGCTAAATTTTTCTTTCCTGATTCTGATCCTAGTGACATATCTCATGCACATTTGAAAATTATCTATTGATACTTTTTGGAAAGGGGTGAAGCTTATTTTGAATTCACACATGCAGGTCCCTATGCTCTTCTTGAAGTTCCCTACGGGGTCACGTGGTCTGATCTGTCCTTGAGCACAAGGGTGCAGCTGGTCCAGATACGCCACCAAATCTACCATGCTGGCTGAGTGTGTGGATCCCAGTATTTTCGTCTGTTCTTTGGACTTGCTTGAATTTTTGTTCCATTCCCTGACCTCTGTTTGTCTAAACCTTTCAGGAGCTATCGTCTCATTAATGGGGCCTGCATCAATTTCTTGACCCTTCTAATACTGTCTCTGGACCATGGGGATTCTGGAGGGAACCTGCAGAGGAGGTGCTATTGACAGTGTTACGTCATTACGGTCCTGCTATGCCTGAATGCAGAAGGAAGCGCAGAACTAAACACAGGGCTTCTCCTGGAAGCTTCCAGCGCCCTCCGTGACTCTGACGACATCTGCTTCTCGTTTACGTTCCAAGCCAGGGAGATAAAATAAAATGAAATGAAGATTGTAATTTTACAAAATTTTCAATACTAAAAAGAAGGGGAAAATCCCGTAAGTATAAACAACTAAAGAAGAATACTGAAATGGATCTGTCCCTCAGGGTGAGTGCAGATACAGCACTAGGCATTAATTTGCTTCACAAAGGCCTAGTCAGAGACATCCTGTGAAGTAGTTAGAACTTTGTTTTGACTATTTATTGCTGCCTGTTTAACCAACATTCTCACTGGTCAATCTTGCCCACTGGTTTCAAACACCAGTCATTTTCATCCAATAGGAATTTCCTGTTGTGTTTTTTATTTCTGCTAAATTAAAAATCACTAATTTCATAAAAGAGATGCAGTTTAACAGGCATCTGTCTTGTTTTTATAAGGATGACTTTAATAAAGATAATTTATGGCTGAAAAGAGCAAGAAATCTGGGGAGATATATTACCTCACAATAAAAAGGCAGCCATGTGGTCTGTGTACATGTTTAGATTACAGGCTCTACAGTGATTACAATAGGAAACCTAACTTCAAAGTTTAATTCCCAGTTTTACATGACATATATTATATAATGTATATGCATGTTATATTGGTGATATACATACCTGTGCCAAGTACTGTTGGGTATACAGTGATTTGTGAGTCCGGCTCTATCTACTCTTGAGATAAGAATGGAATTAACAATCCTAGGCACTATAATTACACATCCCACTTCAAATTTATTACAAAAATAGATTACTGATTATTAAATATTGACAGACCATTATATTCTGAAATATAACTTTCAGCAGTGAATCACTTTGTAATTTGTATTTTACAAGCAAAGAACAGACATGTTTTTATTAAGTTAATAGTACTCTACTAGATTCTGCTAATTGCTTTCCTGACTCCTGCTTTCTCCCCTCCTTCCTATTTTCCTGTTTCACACCAATTCAATCCCTGACTGTCTAACTTTAGACAAGGAGGTACTTATTGTAGCAACTTCATTGAGCATAGACAGTGGTGTTAAATTTTTACATGTTGGAAATTATGTTCATCAGTTTTAATAGTGTTGTTTAATTAACTCCATTAATTCTTTTTATTAAAGTACTCTTCAAAATACAAGATCACCATGCTTAAAATTATGAGATAATTAGAATATTGTATTATGGTCATATTTTTTGAGTTGCCACATGTGTGAAATATATGTAAACATTTTTGTATTTTCTAGTATATAGTAGAATATATACATAGAAACAAAGTATATATGTATATGCATATGCACATAAGAACCATAAAATATAAAATATGAAATAGTAAAGAGTGGAGTGCAGTAATAGAAAATGGTAACAATACATCTATAAGTTTAAATGTATTGAAATAGCACTTAGGATTCTCATAAATATATTAAAAAGGCAACAAAAGCATGGAAAAAATGTTATGCCAAACATTGGTCCCTGAATATGGTTGTTTACCTGTATCTCAATTGATATAACTTTATTTAGTGATGTATTTTTGAGAGTCAAGGAGAGTGGATTTTTCTACCCTATACATAGATAATCTTAGGTAATCAATTTTAAAGATTAATTTATTATAACATATATTATTTATAGGAAAATATATTATATATGTAATAGTACATATTTAAAAATAATGAGTGCCCCTATATCCACAATTCAGTTTAAGAAGAAGAAAGGAAAAAATATGATTAGGATCCAAAATCTTTCCTTTTAGATAAATTTTTCCCTCCATTGCAGATAACCAGCATTCTGACTTCTGTGCTCAACTGTTTTTTTTTAAATGTATACATTTTATATATATAATCACATGCTTTAATGTGATTATATATATAAATATTAATCTACTACTTGTTTTCCAAAATGTAAGTTATTTTTTCTCCTGGGACATGCCAAGTTTCATTTTTACAGTACGTGTCACTTGCAGGACAGATGTATAATCTCATCCCAGTGATGCCCTTTCTGAAAAGCGAGGTTAACCTGAGAACAGCCTTGGAATACACATTGAAGATTTTCTCCTTAACTACTGTGTGAAACAAAGTCCCTGGCCATATTCACCTGTTCCTGCATTTTCCTAGAAGTGCACACCACACACACAAATGTGCACACACATGTGTGCACACAAACACAAACACTGCCCCCACAGACCAAGAGCACTCCCATTGTACTGAAACAGAGAATTACAACTGTTAATGCATTGTCTGAATGTTTAAAGTTATCTGTTTTCACTGCATATCCCTTATTCTTCTAATTCATACATAGTAGAATATAATAATTTATTCATGTTATTCATTTTATATATATTCTTCCAGGTGTAACTTTTTTTGGTAAAAAAAAAAACCCTTAATTTTAAAAGAGCTAAATGTATCATGTTTTTCCTTTAAGGCATTGATTGTTTTTATTGGTTTGTTAAAACACTGTACTTGCCAAGGTAAATAATGCATTGCCTTATATTTCCTTTCGAAAAGGTTAATTTTTTTTCCTATCTGAGCCTTTTAAGTAGGATAAAATGAGAAACAATTCATTTTCATACAGGTAAATTATCAGAACACACATTTTTAGTATGCAGTCTGTTCCTCACCAATATTCCCTTGTAATACATCAAACTTTGGCATATATGTAGGTCAGTTTCAAGGTCTCTCTCAAGCTCTGCTATCACACTGGCTTAATTCCTTCCCTTCAGCATGTTTACATCCCCAGTAGGGCAATTATTTGCATACAGTTTTCCTTCTTCAGGTGTACCTTGCTCATTTTAGTCTTTGTTTCGATATAAATATTATATTTTAATACTTTTATTGTTATTCTATTACAGCTGTCTCAATTCCACACACCCCTGGGCCTTCCTCTGCCCACCCCACCACAACCCCTGCCCCTGCTCCTGCAGTCAGTCCCCACACTGTTGTCCGTGTCCATGGGTCAGTCATACATGTTCCTTGTCTAGCCCCTTCCCTTTCTTTCCATTATTGTCCCCTCCCGTATTCCCCTCTGGTCCCTATAAATTTTAAATGTTTGTAAATGTCGTAAAAATCTCTCTCAAATAGAGTTTTTACTGAAACTGAAGAAAATTTTTGAGTAAAATAAACATATCTATTCTTTGATTCTTTATATTTTATATTTATTCATTTATTTACATCTTTTAAAATGAATTTCATTAAGGATACACATTATTCTACAGATATAATATGCATCTTTTGTTAGATATATCTTGGTTACTTTCTATTGTTTGATGGTATAGGTTTTGATAACAAAACTTTTAAAGTTTAACATACATAAACAAAAATGTGCTTCTCACTCTTATTCATTCAAAGAAAGTTTTTAGATAATGAGCAGTCACATTTACCAGCAGGTCAGAAGAATTTCAAATTTAACACATTGCAGTTTATGTAATTCTGAATTTTGACCAGAGCACTAAGCATGCTGTTCAGTTCACTGGACATGCTTTCACCTGGATGTCACAGTAACATCCACGCAGCATCCAAGTTGCTGTTATGCTCTCGCAGACTGCTAACAGAGCGTTAGCATTGGTGCTGGTTTTCAGACAAATGATGTAGTATCTCAGTATATGCCTTTGGTGGGCATTATTTATACGTTCCCTTTGGTCTATACTAGAAATAAAATCGCTTTATTATAGGATATAAATGAATTCAACTTCAGTAGAGCATGCCATACTGATTTAGAACTCTAAAGTGGTCACATTACGAAAACCAAAATAAAAGTGAAAAGAGAAATAAGAGACATGAGGATAGAGAGGATGAGATACACTATTTTTTCACAAGTGACACTGCAGCATCTGTGTAGAATTTCTAAGAAATCCACAAGTGTATAGTTACATAATATTAAAATCAATAATTCTTTAGCAATTTCACTGTATTTTTATTTGTATAAATGCCAGAGAAGTACAAGAAGGATGTAATTTCTTCAAATGTATTATAAGATTACTTATTGTCTCCCAAAATATCACTTGAGGTTTCCACTGCTAGGAGTAGGGTGGATGCAATATTCTTAAAGAGCCTCTTGCTGTATTACTTAGGTGATTTAAAAATCTCAATAAATAAAATTTTATATACGTATTGTGCCAAACATTCAAGACAGCTATAGAATTGGCAAGAGCTCCCTGAGTCTGCAAAGAAAGCAGGGAAACGAGAATCTAATGATTGGTAAGAAAAGATGGAATTTCTAGCAGCCCAGCCTTTTGGCGCAGAATGGGGGAAAGAGGCCTACCCAGCTTTGGAATCCGGATAAAATTTCTACTTTGTTCTTTTTTATATGGGTTTTTATTTTCTCTATTTTAATGGTTTCTTTTCTATTGCTGATTTTATTCCATTTTTAATTTTTTGAAATATATTAAGCATTTATTTTATATTCTGTATTTAAAAATTCCGATTTGCAAACGCTATGGGCCTAATTTTTTAAAATTATGTAGTGTCTTGCTTATATAACTTGTGATTATTTTTTAATTTATAATTAAAAATGGGCTGAATATTAGCTGTGGAAATCCTTCAGCCTGAATCAAACATGCTTTCTCTCTTTAGAGATTTTGTATTTACTTGTTTTGGGTGTCAAAGTAATTATCAAAACATGACCACTTTGCAAACATCCTAACCATACATGTCACAGAAATTCAAACTTCAAGATTGATTAAAGGCAGGCTTATTTTTGTTACTGATATTATTATTAACTAGTTATTATTAATAATTGTTTGTTGAGGTCCCGGTAAAAGCATACTCTTTCTTTTATAGGCTTTTTTTCCCTGACAAGTTGAATTTTGTTCTAGCTTGCCTTTTTACTCATTGAGAACACAGGCTTTCTGTGGGCTCAATATTCTTGTCACCCCACCTATACGGGCCCAAATTCAAGCTACATTCCCCTTGTGCCCCAAGTGCTACATTGTTCTGGAACTCATCTTTGCTTACTGTTCTTTTCTGATATTTCAGGCTGCAAGATCATTTAGATTTTTTCTCATACTCTTCCAAGATCAGCAATGGCTATAAAATTATGTTTATTGTACTTTATCCATCATGCATGTGGTCAGTAAGAAGATTTTTGAAAGTATGTCTATCATGATATTCCTGGACTTAAAAGTTTCAAGCAATATTTGGAAAAACATTGAGTAATTATTACCTTGAGACTGATCATGGAGTCAATGCCTAGAAAACAATTATTTTCCATTTCCAGTTGAATACAAATCATACAGCTTAATAATCCAGTAAAGAGCAGGGTTAAAATCATTTTTTATTTATGTGGAACCTTACTAGCAAGTCTACCTGGACATATCTCTGCTCCACTTAGGACTCAGTTGAACTAAGGCAACATACACTGAATAAATCAGAATATTCTGTGGAGGATTATTATGCATGAAGTTTAGATCCCAGAAGAAATGTTAAATAAAGACTTTCAATTTTACTTTTACTCTTTTATGGAAATCTCAAAATAATTTGACATCAACATTCAAATATCGTCTGTTCAAAATAGTCTCCATTTGGCATTCAAAAAATGATGTGGTGAGCTCCTCCAAATACAATAGTCTCACAAGGAGTACACTGTGCACACTAAAGGTTAATAACCACATGAAAAGATTGTCAACAATATTGTTCTTTCTGGAAGTATACATTAAAACTACAATCATATACCATTTTACACCTACTTAAATAATTATGAAAAAATGGTAAGATGCTAGCATATGTTGACAAGAATATGGAAAATTGGCAAACCTCATTCTTTTCTGGTGAGAAGGTAAAATGCTGAAATACTATAGGAAAAACATGTTCTCAGAATGTTATACATAAATTATTTACCACATGATGCAGCAATTTCATTTCTAGGCATATTGTCAAGAAATAGAAAATCTATACTCACATTCAGATGGTACACTACTGTTCTTAGCAGCTTTATCATTAATAACCACAAAGGAACTTGAAAATATTATGCTAAATGAAGGTGAAGAATAAAAGACCATCTATTATGGGATTCCATTTATACAAAGTGTCATGAAACAAAATATTAGTGCTTGGCCGAAGTGAGTGGCTGGGGAGCTGACTCAGGGATGCCCAGTACATGAGCACAGGGGACTTGACTGGAGTGGCAGAAATGTTCTCAAACTGACTCATCATTATGCTTGTGCAGCTTGCAAAATGACTAAACGATCACCGACTTCCACACATGAAATGAATGAATTATATGGTATGGCTTATACAAAAACTATGAGATTTTCATATGATATGGTTATCACTTAAAATTATTTTTAAGTTGTAACACGCTTATCTAAAATAATTTTGATTCTACAACAGTAAATTTTAGATAATTTTATAGTGACTATTTAGCAACATCATTAGCTTGTTCTCATCTAAGTTACAGAATTGTCCATTTTTAAGATGGTTGTTTCTATGTCACTGATTTAACTATGATATCAGATACTTAGTAAATATCTGAAAAAGAATGTATACCTAAAGAAACTCTTACTTTGACCAAAAGGAACCTTTTTAAATATCCGTAAGACAACTATTTCCACCAGCTTTGTGTTGCATATGACTACTAAGGCACAGATATTAAATGACTATGAATAATTGAATCTAGCCCTGGCTGGCATAGCTCAGTGGATTGAGCGTAGGCTGCAAACCAAAGCATCGCAGGTTTGATTCCCAGTCAGGGCACATGCCTGGGTTGCAGGCCATGGCCCCCAGCAACTGCACATTAATGTTTCTCTCTCTCTCTCTTTCTCCCTCCCTTCCCTCTCTAAAAATAAATAAATAAAATCTTAAAAAAATAATTGAATCTAACTTTTGATCTGTTAAAGCTTGACTATTAACTAATTCTTGTCCATGCAGGTTCCAAGAAACATCAATAATTAATTAAAATAACGTAATAAAATATCATTTTTGGCATGTTTTTCTAAAATGTCTCTTTTCCTAATTAAAGCCATTAATTGAATAATCTAGACTTGCAATTTTTAAACATATTATCACACATATAATCATATATATGTATATATACTCATGTACATATATACATATATACACACATATATAAATAAAATTTATTGAAGTTTTATATGTGTCATACATACTGTGCTTGACACTTCCTTACCTACAGTCCTCCCCATTACTTCTGAGTGGGTTGTACCATCACACCTCACTTCAGTATGTAGCTCAAAGTGATTAAAAGGTACCAGATGTCAGACATTATGAGTGCTGTGGCTAAAAATCAGATTAGAGTGTACTTGACCATATGGGCCGCACTCCTTCCCCTTCACCATCCTTTTATTTATATTTTTTGTTATATTATACACTCATATTTTGTACTTCTTTATTCACATAACTATTTTCTTTTATTAATATTAAGTTCTTTGAACATTGGAAAAGTAAGTTCCTTGACTACAGTAACATTCCCAATATGACATCATTTGTAACACTGTGTGAGGCCTACTCAATAAACATTAGTGTGAACAAGTAATAAGGATGGATTAGCCATTGCTCTTCTAAATGCTTAGGTGTATATATTCTATTATGTACTCAGGTACTCTATATCCATGTGGGTATTTTCTAGTTCTCTTGTTCTATACATGGTTCTACATATATGGCATAAATATTTACTATATATACTGTATATGGTGAGAAATATGTATATAGTGTTTATGTATCTGTGTGTATATAGACAGGTTACAACTTTATAAGTATTTTATGTAGGTCTTTCATTATTTTCAAATCTTTTTTGTATATTTTCTGTAAATATATTTCATTGTAAAATAGCAACAAGTCTTTCCAAATATGTGAGAAAGGGTTATTTGATCATGCCTTTGCATATATTTTTAACATTGTCAAAAATTCATTCAAACAACTCTAAGCATTAAAGAACTTATACAAAACTTAAATTATATGAAAATTTTATTCCCTACATAGATACAAGACACATCAATTCTCAATTTGCCCTTATCTGAAAGCAAAATCTCAAAGATAATTGATTATTTCTGCTACTTTTAAATGTTCAGTTTTTCTCTTAAATATCTTTCATAATGCTTTCTTAAAATAAATTGAATTTATAACTATTTATAACTTATAGTTGTATATCAAAATTGTGTTATCATACTTAACCTTTATAAATATAAACATACATATATGTACACACATATTTTGTTAACTATCATATAATTTGAGGTTTATTAATCATATCTCAATCCAGAGCATTTTTTAAATAATTTTTGTTGAGAATCATTATCTTCATCCTACTTTTTTGATTCTGTTTTTTCTGTTGATTTATGTCATACTGGCTTTATTCTATAAAATAAACTGAACTGTGTGAAGCTTTTGTTGAAGGGGAACAGGATCCCAAATTTAGCTAACCTAGGTCTAAGGATTAAGAATCTTAGTTACTCACAGATATTTGTCAAAATCTGAAGGAGATTTAGCAAATGTGCCTCATTTTATTGATTAAAATAACTCAAATATTTGAGATATGTCAAATGATATAAGGAAAAAAATATTCTAAATGAGACCACATGTTTCCAATCATTAAACTACTTGTTATAAACTACTTTCAGCAACACAACAAAATCAACATTCCCAACAAGCCTGGATCGTGAGAAAAATGCTACTGTTACTTTTAATTTCCTCCCTCTGGCTAAATAACATCACTCAAATTCCTTATTGTGTAGTGTAATAATTTAACATAATCTAAAAGATGTCTATAAATCTCTCATTTTAAGTATTGTGAATTTTGAAATTGTATCATTTATTTTTTTAGAAAAATTGATATATTTAACTTTGCCTTGGTAAAAATTTTGATTTACGATAAGAATCAATAATACATCTGTGGCCACGCAATGTTTAAATAAAATTTGTATGACAGACAATGGTGATGTAACTAAAAGTTCCGTAATTATTTTCATTTATAATCATCTATGGTACCGTCTTATGAAAGCTGATGTAAAAGTTTAAGTATGATCAAAACTTATTCAATTCTGCCAAGTTAACTTTGTAATTTTATTGTTATTTTAATTGAATTGATATTTTTTGTTCCTTGTAATGACATGAATATAAAAAAGAGACAATTAAGAAGAATAGGACATTATACTATTGTTTCATCAGATGTTTGTTTGTATCTCTACAATATTTAGTTTTAAATCCAATTAAATATATTTTAAAGATTTTATTTATTTATTTTAGACAGAGGAGAAGAGAGGGAGAAAGGGAGGGAGAGAAACAACCCAGGCATGTGCCCTGACTGGGAATCCAACCAGCGACCCTTTGGTTTGCAGGCCGGCACTCAATCCACTCAGCCACACCAGCCAGGGCCAATTAAATATTTTTGAGAGGGTTTCTATGAGAGAATATTCAGCAGATATTTATGTGAGCTGAGTCTATAATTTCTTTTTTATTAAATTAGTAATGCAGAGTGGAAAACCCCATTCATTCAATAGAAATACTGAGGCAATTTAGAATAAGAGAATAAATCATCAAGAGAAATCAGTGATGGCACTAAAACAAAAAAGGAATTCAGAACATGATGGCTGGGAATGACCTAACCTTTACCCGATCTCCTTCTTTTGTTTCCGTTGCGTGCCAGCAAGCTCATATTTAAGCTTGAAATAAACAAAGAAAATTGAGAATGCACAGCAAGCTAAATTTTATTTTCTAAGTGTGCATTTCCTTCAGAAAATGGTAGCATTTCATGACTGTTTCTATCATATTTTATAAAAATGTATGTGTTCATTGACTTGTATATGTCATTCTTTGTCATACTTATTATATTTAAACAAATATTTTTATATTTCCATCTGATTTCTAAATCATTCTAATTAAATTTTGAAAGATCTAGTTTGGCTTCTTTCTGTACATGATTCACATACACAAGAATGTATATGAATTTATACATGAGTATATATGTATGTAAGTATGTGCCTTTCTTTTTTAAACCATGTCGGGTGAGTTTTTATATTTTCAAATTATATAAAGATATGTCAATTAAAATATTTTAAAAGTCTCGTATGTCTGTGAATTCCCCAATATACTAAGAAGGTATTCAATTTTCTTTTGTTCTTTCTTCCTCTCTTCCTTTCCTTCCTTTCCTTCCTTCCTTTTCTTCCTTCCTTTGTTTCTTACAGTCAGAAAGATCAAAGACACTCTTGCTGCACTATGTTATTCACACAGGGTCAGCTCAGACTTATAGAGTGAAGGGACCACCCAAGGACTGGAATTCCAGGAAGTGTGGTTCCTTGGGTTTGTAGGGTCATCTTGTAGACTAACTACCATGTGTAAAACCAAATGAAGAATACTTAAACAAAGTGATCTTTTAAAAATTATCTGAACTTAGAAGAAATGTCAATGCAACAAAATTTAAATTACATTAGATATCGTTCATCAAAACTTTAGTGGGAATCAAAATGTAAACTCACCATATGTGAAAAACACATCATTCATCTTAACAACATTTTACCTCTATTTACAATGTTAAAGACACTGTGATAAGTCTTCAGAGTATATAAGAACAATAAAAAGCAGCCCCTCCCACAAAGATACACATACCAGAAACAGGCACATGAAAAGATGCTCAACAATCTTAGATGTTAGAAATATGCAAATGAAACCACAGTGAGATATTACTACACCCCCACAGAAGTGGCTGAGATTATAGGATTTTTATTTGTTTCTTAGGATAACACAGAGGAAACAATGCAAACATCCATTACAGGTGAGTGGAAAAACATCTTTACTATAGATGTACAGTGGGGTGCCCTTCAGAAATAAACACATGGAACACCATGGCTGAATCTCAAACTAACCATGTCGTGTGAAAGAAACCAGACAAAAAAACAGCATATACTGTATGACTTCACTTATATAAAATTCTAGAAGATGTAAACAAACATATAGGGTTGGTGCTTGTTTACAAGGAGGAGAGATTACCAAAAAAGCATATGAAAATTTGGGGAGTGGTAGATTTGTTCACTGTTTTGACTGTGCTGAGGTTTTCTTGGGAACATGTATATACACGTGTGTCAAAACTAGTATTTGCACATTTAAAATATGTAGAGCTATTGATGTAAATTACTCCCCAATAAAGATCTTTTTAAAAACTCTGCCTAGTATCCCAAAATATAGAAGAAATAAGTGGAAAAAGCAACTTGCTCAGAAGAATTTCATATTCTCATAAAATCTGTTGGTTGCAATACTATCATTTTTGTGTTCGTTTTTATATTTTATTTCAATTTTTAAGTTTCTTTTAAATTGTTTTTTTGAATGTACAGAGGGTTATATGGACCAATAAAATTATATGGGTTTCTTCAAGAGTACAGTTGCACAACACATCATCTGCACTTGACACTCTGCTCGCCATTCCAAGTGTCTAGTTTCCTTCCGTCACTGTTTATTCCGTTTACCCTCCACGACCTCCCTCTAACCTGGCTTCCCTCTGTCTGCCCTCCCTTCCCTCTGGCCACTGGTGATGACCATACTATTGTCTGTGTTCCTGAGGTGTTTTTTTTTTCTTGCTTAATCCCTTCATCTACCTCACCCAGACCCTCAGCCCCTCCCCCTCCTCTCTGACAGTTGTCAGACTGTTTTCTGCATCCATGAGTCTGTTTCAATTTTGTTCGTTTATTTTGTTCATTAGATTCCACATACAATTGGAATCATATGGTATTTGTCTTTTTCTGACTGGCTTATTTCACTTAACATAATACCGTCTAGGTCCATTCACGCTGTTTTGAAAGGTAGGATTTATTCAAATTTTTAAATTAGAATTTTGTATCTCAATTTCAGTCACTTTCTCAAGGTTACATAGTTAGAACGTGGCGTAGGCAGTACTAAAAGCCGCATACACTGACCTAGAACATTGCTCATTCTGTTTAACTCAATAATCCAAGTTCAGAGATGATTGCATATTTATTGTTTCTCTCAGTGTTTATATACATAAGTACAACATTCAAAAGGATGCATGGAAAATGTTGGATCATAACTACTTAAGTGAGGATGATTCATAATGCACCATTATGTATATAACCTTGACTTTTCATTTGAGTAGCTTTATACACATTTTCTATTTCATGTGATAAAAAAAACAGCTTACTGTGTTTACAAATAGTGATGTTTTCAAAATATGGCAGATTATCACTTCTTCTTTAATGTCACAAACAAGATGCATGAGTTTATTTACATGCTAATTGACTACTGAAGAAGTCTGCATAAAGTGATAGGAAAATGAAAAGGAAAACCAAGAAGAATTTTGTGTGTTATTTCTATTCACAAGAACTAGTCTTCCTATCTCCCCTGGGTTCCTCACAATATGATACATTACGTATCTTCCCTACATTAAGTCTTCAGAGAACATTTCTTTACCTTTATGATGGATATTTTCCTTCAAAATTGATAGTAGTCTGGAGGGAAATATAACTTTAAATTCTGGTTTTATTATGCTTAGACTTTTAATTAGGTTAGCACATATCCCAGTAGAGATGAACATTAAGTTTCCCTTCACTAATACTCAGGAAATCATAAAGTTATTCAAGAAAATGTAAGGATGTCCTTAAAAAAGTCTAGCTGACACATCTAGTCTGTTATACCTATTTCTCAGCTTATACAACAGAAACGGTAGTGTTGATGTTAATTGAATCAAATTTCCTCCCAGGCATGGCAGTTCTAAAAAAAATTGACATAAAGTTTTCACTTTTTTCATAGTTACACTTTTCAGAAAAATAATCAACTTTTCTGCAACTCACAGTACTTATTTAGAAAGGAGAGAGCTTAGAAATAATGCATGCAATTAAATTACGTAAATATTAATATAAATATCTTATATTTAAGAAGTTACCTGTGGTGCGGTAAACATTTCATGCTGCTCAGTAAATGAAAGCTTAAACAATAAATGTTTTCTAATATGGAAGAATTTATGAAAGGATTAAAATAATTATTTTGAAACCAAATTTCACATTATATGAAGCTTAAATTGGTATATCTTGCCTTGATTACTAGAAATACATTAATAGAAAGTGGCATCTCTTGAACAACTAAAGATTCAACATTTAGAAAGGTCTTGACTATTTCAGTCACTTCTTCAGTGACACGTGGCTAGAATGTGGCATAGGCAGTACAAATAAACCTTTCACCGGCATAAAAATTTACAAAGAAATTTATGTTTAGAGAACTATATCTTTATCTTCACTTTTGAAAAAATGGCATATTTAAAAAAATATTGGATGTGAAAACAAAATTCTCCAGAATTATAAATTAGAAATTTGATTTCAACTGAAATTATGTTTTCTTAAAATTAATCGTATTTTGATGTTATAATTAATCATATTTTGATAGAGAGGAAGACAGCGAGAGAGAGATCATTTGTTGTTGTGTTACAAAGGGAGAGAAAAACACCCAAGTCAGGAGCCCTTCCCCTGCCTCAGTTCTTGTCTCACCTCAAGCAATGAATTCAATCAAGAGACAACAGGTGTAGAGGAAACGAGACAGCAAGTTTATTTGGGAAACACCTAGAAGCACAGAGCTGCAAGCAAGTGCCAGGCAAGTCTAAATGCTCCCGGTATAGAGGAAAGAAAGTTTGTTACTAAGTTTGTTCTTTACAATTGAGCCAAGGCTACAGTGGGTACTTTGCTAATATTGGAGTTCAGGGGTTATATATTTCACTGAGCTTCTAGAGGTACCCCTCTTTCTTCCATTTTAAATCTTGGGAATAATATACAGCTACAAAATCTTTCTCAGTCAATTAAAGCTCTTTGTCTTAGGGAAATTGTTACAGAGGTCCCCTTTCCCAGTTTCCTCAGGCCGCTCTCTTCCTCCTGGGCAAGTCCCACTTGTGATGTTCAGAACACCCCACGATCTTAGTAACATTGTTACAGAAGCCCCTTTCCTCAACACAGTCTCAAGGACTCTCTCCTCCTCCTGTGCTATTTTGCTTGTAATGCTCAGGATGCTAGCAATTTTATCAAACCGAGCTCAGGACGGTCGAGTGAATAGGTGAGACAAGTCTCCCTTTTGCTTCTAGCCTCCTTACCTTGTTAGGTTGTAATGGCAAAGGCCTCACCTTCATTTCCCCTCTGGCTGCTCATTCCTAGCTGCTACCTAACAGTTCCACTTACTCATGCACTCATTGGTTGAGTTATGCCTGTGTCCTGACCTGCCATCGAACCTGTAACTTTGGTCAATTGGGATGACACTCTAACCAACCCAGCCACCTGGCCAGGGCTAAGGTGCGCCATTCTAAATTAGGTAATACTACTTCCCATGAACTTTATCATACTCTTTACATACATAAATTCCTTGATCTTTGCTGCTTTTTTAAATTGAACCACAGTAGTTATCCTATCTCATTGATTTAAATTAAATCATTGGTTTTTATTCTAGAATCCTCATGTCATTTTAGGTGTAATCCAAACAGGTCTTTATACAAATGTTTTTTTTCCCCAGTGCTAATACTTTGCCTCTAAGCAGCATGTGCATTGTAAATCTTTTGTAAAGCTTGAGGTACATAAATTGAGAAGAGCCATACTGGACAATAATTTTTAAGAAATAACTGACAGTGGGACTTCTTGTTGTGCTATCAAATGGGACAAAGGCAAAGGAGAAGAAGAATAGTAGATTAGAACATCTGTAGGTGTAGGAATCATGTTTTATTTACCCAAATTTGTGTCAGCTTCAGAGGGCACTCAGACAATCACTTGTGGGTGTGCCTTTTTTGGTCATTTTTTCAGAAACGCTCAACTCAAGTATTACAACATTCATAAGGACACATACTTCAATTTTTTTTCTTTTTTTGTCAAGGGAAGGGAATCCAGGACATTGCCATGTTGTACAAGGAAACACAGGGAGTAGGCTGATACTTTCCTGAAGTTGTGATGAGGTGTGCTCTCTGTTATCCCCAAACCCAACTACCAATCAGCTACTGCTGAGTGGAAAACTTACTGGTACCATCAACGCTAGTTAAACACATATTTTATATGTTACATGCATTTTACAAGGTCAGTCCTGAGAAAGTTCAGCCATCGTTGATATAACGAGAACGATTTGTGTGACATCGTTGCAAACTGGATGTAAAGTGGCAGCCAAGGAGAGCAGACTGGAATGTGCATGCATGAACAATGACACCTTCACTGCCACCAGTGTCAGTGGGAGCAGGAGACACCGTTGAGTGGGCATGTGTATTGTGTATCCATCACATTCAAAATGACTGAGCAAGCAGAGCAACGAATTTGCCTCAGATTTTTACAAGAAGATTAAAAATTCCTTCATGGGAACTATTCGGGTGATTCAGAAGGCTGCAGCTATGGGCAACTGATGACTGGTGGCTTCATCCTGACAACATGCCTGAGCATGCAGCACATCTCATGCAGAGATTTGTGGCAAAACATCAAATCACTCACGTGACTCCACCCCATTACAGCTCAGATTTGGTGCCCTGCGACTTCTGTTTTATCCCCAAAATAAAATCACTTTTGAAAGGGAAGATATTAAAAATATCAGTGGCATTCAGGGAAATATTTCAGGGCAGCTGATGGTGATTAAGAGAACTGCATGAGGTTCCAAGGTGCCTATTCTGAAGGGGACTAAGGAATCACTGTCCTATGTACAATGTTTCTTGTATCTTGTATCTTCAATAAATGTCTCTATTTTTCATAGTACAGGGCTGACTCTTTCTGGACAGACTTTGTATATCATGCTTTTACTATAAAGTCAGCTATAGAAAAGGAAATGTTATTAAGAAATGAATAACAAAAAAAGAAACTCATAAGGAAGACAAAATATATTTACAGTATTGTACATAATTTTGGGGGAAAAATCTGTGTATAAGCGGATCCACACAGTTTAAACCTGTGTTGCTCAGAGTCAATTATAAACTGTCTTTAAGTCCTCAGTGTGATAATCTTATAGCTTTGACCTCCATTTTTCCATCTTCTTCTTACAAATGAATAAGACACACTGCTATTTGAAGGTGGAGTTGGCTTTTATATGTAGAAAACTCAAATTAAATATAATCTTAAATCAAAATGAAATAGAGTGTTTCAGGTTAACTTTGAAAAAACTCTCTGATGACAAGGTACTGGAACCAAGGACCATTTCAGACAACGTTTATATCAATAAACAAATACTATTCTTGAAACAAAGACATCTAAATCACCAGAATGGCAAATCATACTATGTATATTCTTTCATCAACTATTATCATCACAACTTTATTTCAAGGTGGTTCTGTACTGAATAAAGAAAAGATTTATGCCACGGTTAAATGCTTTAGTGTCCCTCACCTAACCGGGCATAACAAATAGACACGGTTCTGCAAGTTAACACTTTCTATGAACATGATTCATATTATCAAGCACAGAAATCATCAACAATGTGACTTTGATGAAACACTAACCAGAAGTTAAACCGATATTAAAGTGAAGTTGCATTTGGGCAGGAGTGTAACAGTGTAAGCTATTTTTGTCACGTAATCATGTTATGATACATTTTACACCAAAACAGCAGACTATAGGAGGTGTGCTGTTCTCAAATCACCATGTCAAATGCAGATCTAAAGCAAGATAAATTGATTATAAAATAGGCTAAGTAATTAAGCGTAACAAGTGTAGTTTTCATTACAGACCTAAATTATTTAATGTACCACCAACAGTGAGGATGGCTTTCTTCTTTCACTTAAATCAATAATATTTTTAAGTAAAAGTTTACTGATAGGTTATTATACAACCTTCGCATGACTACTGCTAAACTCATTATTATGGTTGAACAATGCATTTTTATTTTAATATTGTGTCTTATGATTTATAATAATAATACACATGTAAATAACACTCGTACCATAGACTGAATATTTGTGACCCCCTTAAACTCACATGTTGAAATCCTGCCCCTCAGTATGATGGTAGTAGGAGGTAAGGCTTTCACAGCTGATTGGGTTGTGAGATGGGAGCTCATGAATGAGAGTGATACTCTGGTCAAGGAGACCCTGGAGGTCTCTCTCGCCCCTCCTGCTGTGTGAGGACACAGCGAGAGGACAGCAGTCTATGAATCAGGAAGTCATTCCTGCCACACACCAAATCTTTCAGCACCTCTATCTTAGCTTTCCCGGCCTTCAGAATGTGAGAACCAATTTTCTGTTGTTTATAAGCCAACCGCTTAATATTCAGTTAGAGTTTACATGGATTAAGAGAGTACATTTTTTTCTGTATAAAATTAAAATTAGTGTCAGTAGTTTAAAGATCAAATGTTTGTGTCTCTCAAGTTTCCCATTTTTTTGCTAAACATGTACTGAATAAAAAGAGTAGGGGAGAGCAAATCATGGTTATTTTTCTAAACCACATGATTTACACTTCTCTCAGAGATCATCTTGGCAAATAGCTATTTTAGAAACTTTGTTGGAGAGAAAGATTCTGCAAAACTAAATTATATAACCCATCCTTCCACATGAAGTTTACACACTAGCATCCAAAAAAAAGAAAGAAAGAAAAAAATTAAGGGAAAAAAAAGCACAACAAAAATAAAGGAAAAATTCCCTTCATCAAATGCTTCAGACACTTTGACATTAAGACAGCACACCTACTTAGGGTTTGGAGCTTGGGTATTGATTTTTGAACTCACTTAAGTTAGTGAAGAGAGACTGCATAAAGAATGAAGACAAGGTAAATTTGTGGTGTCTAGATTAGAAGCTAATGAGCGAGGAAGTCAGGGATGTGAGAGTGAGAAGCAATATGACAGAGGTTTGGAGGACGACTAGTCTTGCTGGCATGCTTGAGTCAAAGGCAGTAGCCAACATTAGTTTGCAGCGTGTTTTAAAAGACCAGAAAAGTAAATGAGCAGGACCTCCATTTCCATTCTGCACCTGCTACACTCTTTCTATAATGGACATACAAATTAATGCACCCTATGCATTCTTTTCCCACCCCCTACAGGTATAATCACCAACACATCGTTAGTTGATTGAATGTGTTAAACTAATTGTAAATTTGTACATAAACCCAATCAAATAAGACACGCAAGTAAAATGATATAAAATAATGAAACTTATATTTCAAAAGTTGTTTAAAACTGATGTAATTTTAGAAACACATATTTTACTTCCTATTTTGTAATTTAAAAGCCGGGCAAGTATTTATCATTGTAAATATATATTATTAGGTTGTTAGTAAATACAAAGTATTCTAGTTTTTTTATTAGGAAATTTCATCAGCAAGTTTTTAAACTTCAAATTCTATTTCTAATTTAGTATTAGATATAGAAAGAACTAATTTTCTCTTTGTTTTAATTGTTTTAACAGATTTTTTTAAAAGACTACATATTTACTTGAAAAGAAAATGTTACAGAAAGTTCACTAACCTAAAATCATTGAAGTAATGTGTCATATCTCCTCATAGGATTTCACTGAGTGTGAATTGTTATAAATGTTTGATTTACCTTAGTTGAACAAATGTTTAAATATGTTTTTTTTAAAAGAAGCTTCTGGGATCTCTAACGTGCTTCTGGTTAATTTAGAAAAAAAAATTCCGGGAAGCAGGATCAGTGGACTGAAAGACAGTTGGCTAAACCTACTGCCCACAATGCACAGTTGCCAAAAATGCTTGAAAGTAATAGTCCATGTTAAAAACGTTTCCTGGAAGAACAAATGTTTGGTACTGAAACTAATATTGGGGCTACTAGGAAATATCCAAATAAAACATTTTCTTAGGAGCTAAATATTTTACTTAAGAAATTCTTTTCATGGTAAATGTGCTATTTCAAGGTATAAACAAAAAATAAACCTTATTTTACACTATATATATAGTTTGTGTATATATAGTACATATATATGAGAATGTCTACACATTATGTGCCTATGTTTCAATGTAATTCATCTTATGATTGCTAATTCAGCAGTTTATTAAAACGGGAAAAGTTAACTTGAATATTAGAACAATGAGTGCATTTGTATAACACTATTTCAACTTGTTTACATTAGCTATAAATGAATGTGTAAATCATATAAATAACCTAGAAATTAAGGCAAATCAAAAATCTTCAAGCATTATAAACAAAGGGCTATATTTTGATCTTAAAAATTGAACTAACCTTACTAATTGTATGATTCAATTTTATTAGAAGTTGTCTTGAAGATGCATGCTTTCATTTATTTGGGACATATTAGGAAGGTTTTTAAATAAGAATCTGTTCAACAATGGTGATGAGAATATAAAAATGCCTCATCTGTGATATTTCTCTAGATCCTTTTAATACATGAAAAATGTTGCTTTTAATGACTTTATCTTTATTTTTCATTAAATCTTTATGGACTTATTATTCCTCTGTAAGAAGTATAAATATGCAGAATTTTGAAGGTGGTGAAGGGACTTAAAATCAATCCAGTTCAATCCACTCATTAATTACAGAGGAGAAAATTGAGTTTTAGAAAGGTTAAGCTATTCTCCCAAATCATATAACAAATTAGTCACAAAGCCAGGCTAAGACTTCCTGTCTAATTCTTATGGCAGAATGTTAAGATTAAAGTTGTATTTTCTTATTTATTTATTTTTCTTTATGTCATTTTTATATGCTGAGTTCAGAGTAAAATGTCATGTGATAAAACATAAGATTTGATGTGTGCTAGTCCAAGATATTTTTATTATGGTTATTTATTTTATTTATGTAAACTGATGAGTAAGTAGTAGAATTAACATTGTAGCTGTGAAATTCTCTGTAGACTTTCTTATTTACCACCGCTAGGGAAAAATAATGATGTTTTGGTTTTAATGAAAACATGTGACTACTTTTATTTTTTCATACAGCTCTCCAGCTATGCATTCAAATGTACAATTCAGTAAATTAAGTTTAAAGTTCTTTGCAATAAAGAATTAATCTTGTCCTAGCTGATGTGGCTCAGTGGGTTAGTGCTGGTCTCTGAACCAAAGGGTTGCTGGTTTGGTTCCAAGTCAGAGCACATGAGTTGAGTTGGGGGTGCACAAGAGGCAACCACACATTGATGTTTCTCTCCTTCTCTTTCTCCCTCTCTTCCCCTATCTCTAAAAATGAATAAATAAGATCTTTAAGAAAACAAGAGTTAATCTTTCCAAAGAGAGGTCTAACCATTTCCCTCAGTTCTTAGGAGGTGATGTCTAAGCAGAAGAATGTGCTGCCCGATGAGTCCTTTCATTTACCTGGGAGACTTGAGGTAAACTGAGTGCTCTCTCCAGGGGAGGCCAACCTTTTGGTGTCTCTGGGCCACACTGGAAGAAGAAGAATTGTCTTGGGCCACATGTTAAATACATAAACACTAACAAAAACAACACAAATCTCATAAGGTTTTAAGTAAACTAATGATTTTGTGTTGGGCCACATGGGGCCCACAGGATGTTGGACACCCTGCCTGTGTAGTGTGGTTGGGGCTTTGGACGATGTGGAGTCACCTTGATCTCTGGGCGGGGTGGAGACTAAAATCAGTTATGCAAGTGGTCTACCATGACTGAACACCAGTGAAATTTCTAGACTGCAGGATCAGGTGGTTTCCCCTGGCTGGCAATGAACCATGCTTTTCATCAGACATCACTGCAGAGAGAAGCAAGCACTGTTTGCGTGACTGCACTGGGAGCTTCCATGCTCTGGAAACTCTTGTTTGGGACTCCTCGACCCTGTCCTATGCACCTTTTCCCTTGACTGATTTTCAAGAGTATCCTTTCATCGTAGTAAACCATCTCATAAGTGTAACGACTCTGAAGAGTTCTATGAGTCCTTATAAAAAGAATAAGCCTGGGGTAATAATCTTGGGGACTTCTGAACTTGTCGTTTGTTATCAGAAGTGACCACTGGTCTTGAGGAATCCTGAACTACGCAAGTATTAAATATAAAGTTGTTTGCCTACTTTCAAATGAAAAAAATGCATGGGAAAATATGAAAATTAAAATAAAGAAGACAAAAATAAGTACTTAAAATGTTAAGCTAGAATAGTTTACATTGAATCCCATCAGGATCTGCTTCACTGAAAGATACTAGCCCAATTTAGAGAGGCTTTCTAGCTACTTAGCAAGAATCCGTAATACACAAATTCAAGTAATGTTCTGGGAGTTTGGGACATCTGTTGATGCTCCTTTGTTACTGAGTTTATGAAACAGATGATGAACAGAGATGTGTTCATAGAAGTGGAGAGCCAACCAAGAAAATTATTCAGCATTTTAAACATTTAAACACATTCCCCAAGATTGGTGATATTCTTTAAATAGATTTAAAGTTCCCCAAAGCTTTGTGACTACCTCAAACAAATTTTTTCTTAGATCAGCTCCAATTAGATGAATCTTTTTTGCCTACTTTTTTAGTTTGCTTCATGCTACTTAAGTTAATTGAAAGGTTTTGTGGCAAATAAACAACTTAGAAATATGATATATAATTTTAACACACACGCTGATAATTAAATATAATACATTGGTATATAACCATTGGTCCACAACATTGAAGAACTACTGACAAACTCACTTTAATACTTTATGGTTAAATTTAATGTTTAAATGATTTTTAATAACATGAAGTAGTACCACTTTTCAATTATGCACCTAAAATGCAATCACTACAGCCTACAATAAATAGCACTCTTAAATTCATAATTGGGCTTAATTTATTTCAAACTAATCAATCTAAAATAACTTCCCTTTTTTGAAATTCATATAAAAGCTTCTGTGGGGCTATCTAAAAAAAAAAACAAGGGTTTAGAGTCACATGTAAAAATACATGTTTTTGCATCAGATAAAACACAGAGACTCCAGCAGAAGTAAGGCCTGCTTGAGTGTGGTTGGTAGGTTAACTATATGGCTGTATATAATTTATAACTTACAATTATATGGGTGTAAATAATGTATAGTTTTAATTTGAACATTTCACCGAAAACATCACATGGTGTACTTGAGTGAGATATTGTTATGTTACAGAATCACAGGCTTATGATTTTGTAATAAAAAATGGCCATCATTCATGCCTGACCCTGTGTGTGGATTCACGCAAATAGAAAGATAGATTGTTAGGTGTATGCATAGATATAGCTCAAGGCAGCTATGTAGATACAGGTGTAGATATTGAGTATTTCTGTTCTGTGGTTCATTCCTACCTCTAGGCTTTCTTTGTCTTTCCTTTCAAGTCTACCTTTTTCAGAGTTCCAACCCACTGAAATGGTGTGACGTGGGCCTGTGGGAGCATCTAGGAACTGGAAAGGATCTGCATCAAAGATCAAAGTAGATATTTATGTGAATCATTTAAAAACACACCCAAACCACTCTATTTGATTGGCTCCTCTTCCAGTCAATCGAAGAATATGCAAAAATAAGAGATAATAATGGAGAAATGCAATTAATATAATCTTTTAGAAACAATTACCTATATATACATCACTGTGAAGTTATCTTTAAATGAAATACTGTGTTTTTTCTTTAATTAACTTTAGTCTTTTCTTGAATGATTAAGACATTTTCATTATCTTTTCTTACACTAAACCAGAGATGCCCATTTGTCTGTGAGATGTCTAATAAAGAATGAGGGAGAGAAAAAAAAAAAGATTTTCTAAAAGAGTCCCTGAAATCATGCACAAATTTTAATTGGACCCTGCAGCAGTTGATATTCTGAATCTCTGAGCAAAGGTAAGAATGCCTTTTATAGTAATGTTTTTGAAAAGTTTTCTGATCAAATGTGTTATACCTATTATTTCAGCATTCATGAAGCTGCACTTTGCTTTTGCTTTAGGCTCTTGGTCTCTTTGTCAGTTTCTTAAAGTCAATTTTGAAAGTAGACTTTACCATGGAAATTTCAGGGAGGTAGTGTGATATGAGTTTAATGCTTTACATATAAAGTAAGCCATGTTTTACAAAATGTAATTTGGAATATCTCCAATTTTTTTAAATATTTTATTTATTTATTTTTAGAGAGGGAAAGGAGGGAGATAGAGAGAGAGAGAGAAACATCAATGTGCGGTTGCTGGGGGTTATGGCCTGCAACCCAGGAATGTACCCTGGCTGGGAATCGAACCTGGGACACGTTGGTTCCCAGCCCGCACTCAATCCACTGAGCTACACCAGCCAGGGCGGAATATCTCCAATTTTTTAAAAACGTCCCTTACTCTTCTCATTATGTATACATGCAGCAAACTTCTCTTCGTCTGGTCATGTAATTGCTGAATTACTAAATGTATCCTAAACTCAAATATTCTGAGATATATTTTTAGAGCAAATTAAACATGACATTTAAAGTACTTAATTTAGAATACACTAAATAATGCTTATTCACTAAAAAAAATCCATGTTACTGTCAAATTGACTTACAATAATCTGCGGCCTCAGCCCAAACCTCCTAAATGAGAATTCTTGAGTGTAGAATGAGTACATAAATGTTTAAAGAGACTCTTAGGTGGTTTTCTATGCACATTCCACTGTATCAGCCAGAGTTGTGTATTTAATAATTAGAAGTAGGAGGTGATTACCTACAGTCAGCCTTGGCAAGGATGCAGAGGTCGAAGGTAATATGCGGACATTGTTCCTGCTGAAATGTAAAAGGTAACACACTGGGTGCTGTGGAGGGAAGGTCCACGTGATGAAAGAGCCCAAGGTAGCTCCTCAGCACATGTGGTATGTGGTGATTCTTTAAATGCAGCGCCATGTATACGAGGTTGGACATGGCTTAAAGCAATGGTTGGTGAAGTCTTGATGGGATTGGTTAAACTGTAGGGGCCAATACAAACGAAGAAGGCATGTTGACAGCTCACCAAACTTTCTGAGTTACCAGGTAACTGTGGTAAATTTGGCTTACCAAGTAGGTGTTCCTCAGGGAGAGACTGTCTTTTCACCTTTGGAAAACCTACAATGGATCCAGATGACACTCCTTAACTGACATTTAGTATTCTCCACTATGGAATTGCACAAAAAATAATTAATTTTTATGTGTAAGTTATCATCCATGTTTTAATATAAGAATGCCTTTCTACAAAGCTGATCTTTTCGTTGTCCCTCCATCCTCACATACTACAACCTCTTTCTTAGATTCCCTCCTGTCCAAGATTCAAGTTCAGCTCAAGTCTACCTCCTCCATGATGCCTTTCCTGGCTGCTCTGGCTGAACATTATCAGGCCCCACTTCCAATCTCACAGTTTTCTAGAGCATCCTGTATTACCCTCATGTCACTTAATCACATTTCACATGTTATTCTTTTATCATATTTTCTATCTTACAAATATAAAAATAAAATAGAGATGCACGGCAAATAATGTTTAAAAATCCACCACAATTATCTAGTTATCATGACACCACACTTCCCTTTCAATTTTGGCTCAACTTTATTTTTTTTCTTCTAAGGAGCCTGTTATTAAACATGTACCAGCCTACCATTCACATGCAAGCCTCATTTAGGTTCCAGTAGACTTGCTGTGAATTGTAATGATATCATCTGCCTCAATAAGGCTGAATACAGTCCTTTGACACGACCAATTAAAGTATTACCATAGTTAGTGGGAGAAAAGCAAGTCCTGCAAAGCTTACTGGTAGAATCTATTGTGGCATATTTAAAAATCTTTTAAATGTCAATGAACTAACTACATTCCATCCTGCCAATTATTGGAAAACTTCCTTCTGGAATACATGCAATGTGCGGGGTGCCTATGACATCTAAGAGCACTTTAAAATTCCTGAGCTCAGCTTTTCTTCGTGGTAGAGATTCCTCAACTGTACTCCAGATACAGTGCCTGCTGTTTGTGTCAGAGGGATATTGGAGGTCACCTGTTGTGACCAATATTTGCCTGGTGCAAGAAGGCTCTCCCCAACTTCATTTCACTTTCACATGGAGATCTGACTGTGTATTTCCAGTGCTGAGAAGGTCAGTTATTGCTGACAGCAAATTTGATGCCATTAACAGATTTCCCTGTTTAATAGTTCAGTATTAATTTACAAGTTTATGGTTTTTTTACCACGTTTTGCATCTGTAGCTAATCAACAAACCTCTCTCTGTTCATTTCTCCCAAATGTAACAAAATAAGAAGGATGGTTCAGCTGAAGATTGTGCAAATATCTAATTTAGATGTTTTTTTTGTTTCTTTTTGTCCTACAGTTTCACTGTTGTAGTATATTCTCTTCATTATTGAAGGCAAAAGCATGTCTTTTGATGGTTGAATTGTTCAACTCAAAATCAGTCTTTAGTATATTTTCTTCCCTGGGCATGAACACTTAACTACTTTGTCAGGTGTTCATACACAAACTGATCAGAAAAAACACTTTTAAATTTAGCTATTACATTAAACAAACCTAAAAGACCATATTTAAAGCTCATGGTAATTACAAAAGAAAATACATGCATAGGTACTTGACTATAAAACATAAAGATAATTATGTATTCAATATATATATATGTTGAATATGCATTTATATATGTATTCAAATGTATATGTATGTATATATATCCTTTGCTTTTTATACAAATATCTAAATTTCGGGTAAAATAATTTTTGTTTTAAGAAAATATTATACTTGTTATGTTCAATAAAAAGAATAAACTGTAACCAAAAGGCAGATAAATTATATTTATTATCTTAAACTCTGTGTTTTTGTCTTAAATAATAAGCCAAGTATTAAATAATTAAGTGAGCAGTTGCTCACAATTAACAATGAACTGCATATTATTCAAAAAGTGTTCTCATCATAGAAAACAATGGATAATTGATTCTGAACTGATGTGAACTTTCAGATTCATTATTTTGGGACAAATTCAGTTGTCCCAGAAGGATTATGTGATCTCATTTGCCATGCAGTGAGACCAGGATTAATGCAACATGTAATTTATCTAATTTTAGCACAATAATGTCTTTGGAATTTAATGAAAACATTCCTAGGGGTAGTTTGAAATCAAATCAGGTTCAGTGAATGAACCCCACAGAACCACACTGGGCTGGAAGATGATCAGAGAAAGGTGTAGCGTTACTAACAGTTCTACATGTCTACCTATAACATGACTGCATTAAAATATTAGCAAACTATAAAACATGTGCATTATATCGATAATTATTTTGTTTTTAATAATAAATTATTAGGGTAGATTATATTTAATTTTTAATGTTTTAAATTGAAAACATGTGGATAAATTCTTTTTAAATTAAATTTGTTGGTATGTCATTGGTTAATTTTTTGAGGAAACTCCCTACTGTTTTCCACAATGTCTGTACCAGTCTACACTCCCACCAGCAGCGAATGTCGGTGCCTTTTTCTCTGCAATGCTTGTTATCACTTGTCGTATTGATAATAGTTATTCTAATGGGTGTAAGGTGGTAGCTCACTGTAGTTCTGATTTGTATTTCCCTGATAGCTAGTGGGGTTTAACATCCTTTCATTATCTGTTGGTCATTTGTATGCTTTGTTTGAAAAGTATCTGTTCAAGCCCTGGCTGGTATAGCTCAGTGTATTGAGCACGGGCTGAGAACAAAAACATCACAGGTTGGATTCCCAGTCAGGGCACATGCCTGGGTTGCAGGCCATGACCCCCAGCAACCGCACATTGATGTTTCTCTCTCTCTCTCTCCCCCTCCCTCTCTTCTCTAAAAATAAATAAATAAAATGTTTTTTTAAAAAAGAAAAGTATCTGTTCAGATTTTCTATTTTTTCAATTGGATTGTTTGGTTTTAAATTGTATGTTATTCTAATAATTTTAATTAATAATGAACAAAGTAAGTTATTCTACTAATGATTTTTAAAAATCATGCTTTTCATTCCAGAAGTAATTTGAACTTTAAGACCCATAACTGCTACCAATCCATTTGATGTCTGATAATATCCATACAAATCCATGTACAGAAACATAAAATATGTTTTACAATGCATGTTTATATATAAATATATTATACCTACTTTCTTCAACTTGTTTTTGAAAATTGATATACATATTTGCATTTACATGTAAATTAAATTGATGTACAGTACATAGATGAACACATCATATTGCAAAAATAGAACTACTAAAAAAGAAAGGACAAAAAGTATGAAATACATTTTTATATCACCTAAAAATGGTGATGGTACCCTCTATTATATATCTATTTCATTTTAAGTGGTAACTCTCTGAAAGTAACTAAACTTTGCTTAAACTCAATAATGTATTTTTAAATTAATATTAGTAATACCCAGGTAGTTTTGGTGGAAGCTTGATGTGGTAGGTGGTAGTAAAATTTGGTTGTTTTAGAATTATACCTAATTTAGGCTCCTGTCCTGGAATCTGGAAATAAAACACAACAATCATTCACATGTGAGATCAAATTACTGCTGAACATGATGAAAAATTTGTGGCTGTAACTTGTAATGATGATTCTAGAAGATACATTTTTTCTGTAATACAATTGCTAATTATCAATAATACATTTTAATTCCTTCAAAAATGAGCTCAAATATAAATAAATGAGGAAAAGTGGTTATTGAACTTTGAAAGATAGGAAATGTGGGTTTTACTACAAACTGGGTAATGGAGTCCTAAGAGATTCTGTTCAAAAAGCCAAATAAATCAAGGTATGTGTCAGGGAGGAACTCTAACTTGACATTGAATTCTACCTAGTCAAATACAAATTGACATTTGTTTTCTCTCCTCTTAGCTTCAGTTACAAGTACAGTTGAAAATGTTAACAAAAAAGTTAATTTTGTTTAGGGCTCTCCTGTGTCAAGAAAAGGCAATTAATTCAAATGGATTTTCTTTAAAATAGATACTTTTTGAATTGAGAGGCATCCTTTTCTAGTAACAACTACTGTCTTTCTGTTTTCTTTGTGTATTATGATTGTAACCTGCTTATTGTACTTTGCATGAATTGTAGACAAAACCAGTTCCAAACATTAAGTGCAACAAGATGGCTATGGCAAGGAATCTAAAATGATATACCTAATAAAGGGTCAGGCAGAGGATGCTGTATTGTATATCATACTTTCAGTAGGATCTTAATCTCAGAGAAATGTGTTATACAAATCAAGTGACAGCTACTAATGGATTAGCAGTACTAAAAGTATTTATATTAACTTATTTATTACATTCTACATTCTAATATGTGTCCATTATATTGAAGATTTAGATGTATCTCGTATGCTTGAAAAGAGTGGATCACATATTGTCAGAATGATTTTGTATGTCTTTAAATTTATGTATAGTACTAATATTCTGCCTATTTGGATTTGTTGGCATTGTTGAAATATTAATTTTAAAAATGGAATCCTGTGATTTTAAAATCAATAGCTACAACTCTTGACTATTGACATTTCTAGAGACACTGGGGCCTTAGAAGAAAGTATATTTTACAGACTGAGGGAGTTGAGTGAGAACTTTTACAACACAAGGATTTACATTGAAAGATAGAGTGGGGTAATTTTCTTCAAAAATGGATCTAGGCAGGATATGAGATTCTAACTCATTATTTTTCTGAAAGGATTCTTTTCTTCCTGATGACTGAGATAATATGACACTATTATAGCCTCAGCATCTTATCATAACTTTTTATCAAAAACAAGTCTGAGTCCCTTCAGGAAAGAAAATTAAAGAAGTAATCTTTGATATTAATATCAATATCATAATCACTTCCTGAAAAAAATGTATTTTATTTCTATAAGATGGTGCCATGCAGAATTGAACTAGGTAGAATACAGGTCTAAAACACCCCTTCTAGTATGTAATGAATAAATATAATACATTCATATAATACATATAATAAATGTAATGCAGTCCTAAATGAATAAATATTTAAGATCAGTTTTCTTTAAAGACTATGAAAGTTTGTCATTTATAGGAATGCAAATTCTCTTAGAAACTTTAAACAATACCTTTTCAAATTTCATTCTTACATTACTTTTTATTAATTATTGCATCCTTTCCTATACAAAGGGAAAGAAATAATTTGTTTTTATTTAAAAAATCAGCACTTACATATATTTTAAGTAATTATAATTATGATGCAAATAATACTTTTTATGCATTTAGACTACTTTAAATGTGCAGTTACATTTCCAAAAAAGGGGGAGAATGATGGTCCTTTCCATTTCTTTTCCTAAACATATCTGTTTCATTTTTTTAAATACTAATCACACTTAAATTTGAAAAAAATGTATCTTCTTCCAGGAAAGGCACATATAGGTTGAATTTTTAGTGAAGATAATAAAAATAAAAAAAATTTCTTCTCAATGTATATTTTTTAAATTTATAATTTATCTATAGAATTTAAGCTAAATGCTTTGTGTTGATTTGCAATCCATAAAAGCAATTATCAATTATTATTTGAACATCATGCAAATCTTTACAGTGTATTGTGGAGTAATTAACTGATTTTTTCGTATAACACCTGATTTCTAATTTACTTGCTTGGATAATTTATACCATACTGGGTTAGAAATATAAAGTGAAACATTTCACTATTTTGGACTGTTATTTTCCATAATATGTTCTTCTGGGACAAAATCAACACACTGATTTTGCATATTAAATCTTATGTGCATTTTTCATGCTTTACCAATTGTGAATATTTAAAATAAGATAGCCATTTTTTCTTAATTTATTTGCTTTGCTGATGATTTAACATTCTTCACACAGTTAAATCTTAGAGAAATGATTTGGATAAACTAAGCAAGTGTTTACCTCAACATATGTTCAGTCATAAATAATACCTTTCTTGGTTAAGGAAAAAGCATATATCTCTGATATGATTAAAGTGTTTTTGAAATATTAATGTGTGAATAGGCGGAGTGGAAGACAATAGCATGCTAACTGAAAATGACAATAAAGCTAAATGGAATGCCTCATTCCCCGGGCTCTGTAGCGCACCGGGGTGAGTGTATTTAAGCAATGCCCAGGCTGACTGTGGCACCTCCCACATTAGTCACTAGGGGATCTCCACCCTGGAAATGTTGTTATGTTACTTCTCCTAGACACCCACTCAATTATACCGGGTATCAAAGCAAAAGAAGACATCCAGTAGACACATAATTTTATAAAGTATTGTAATTTTAATGCAGTTTGGGGACTGGTTTTGCTAATTATTTTTTAAATTTTTTTGTTGTTCTATTATAGTTGTTCCAACCTTCCCCCCTTTGCCCTCCTCAGCCCATCTTATCCCCCACTCCCACAGTCAATTCCCACACTGTTGTCCAGGTCCATGGGTCATCCATACATGCCCTTTAGTCCCTTCCCCTCCTTTCTACCAGCACCCTCCTCCTACCTCCCCTTCTGTCACTGTCAGTCTGTTCCATGTCTCCATGCCTGTTGTTCTATTTTGTTCATTAGTTTATTTTGTTCATTAGATTCCTCTTATAGGTGAGATCATTTTTTGCTAATTACGGCAATGCATTTTTACTGAAAATAAGATCTTAGAATTTGCTGTTAAGATGTGAGAGTGACTAGCCATATACACAACCAGTTAAAATCAATTGTGTATATATATATATATATATATATATATATATATATTCTGAACTCATTAGTTTTGCTGTTCAAACCAGGATAGGCATAACTTTGATGATATGAGTGTTTAGAACACTTTAATTTAGTTAGTTACAGATGGAAAATATAGGCTTCCAACAAATGTACATCATAGAGAATTTAAAGACGATAGTTTTACTTATAATTTGTAATTTTGCATGTATGCATGCTGGCCAAGTACATTGTACTAGAATATTTTCAAGAAAATTCTATTGGAAACACTTTATATACACTTAGAATTCTAATTATGTGTATGAGAGGCAACTGATTGATGGTTTTCTCTCACATCAATGCCTTACTAATAAGTATAGTCACTACATCTTTTCTTTTTTCTCTGTACATTACCAATTTTTTCATCTACTGAAGACATTTAGATGATTAATTTAGAAATATAAACAGTGCTGATTTTCTTTTTTTCAGATTTAACACATTCACTTTTTATCATTTTGCTCCTGAAGAAATGAGATCAAGACAAAGACAAAACAAAATCTAACGCCTTCTTCTCAAAAAAACAAAATCTCACTTATATCTGTTATTTTAAGGTATTAGTAAGAAATGTTAATTCCAGCCATCATGTACAGACTCAAGTATATTGCGCTCTTGACTGAAATGCTAGGATAATTATGGCAATCTCTTTTTTAAGACACACTACACTCATTTTCTATTTATCTGGAAATTCAGCAAAGTATACAAAATAGGCAAAGTAATCATCAATAAGCCAGTTAAGGATTGGTAAACTTTTCTGTTAATCACAAAATAGTAAACACTTTATGCTCTATCAGCTGTACATTCCCTGTATGAAGTAGTCAACTTGTTTTGTGTAACATGAAAGCAGCCATAGACAATACATTGTAAATGGCTTAGTCCCAACAAAACTTTGTTATGAAAAATAAGGGACAGATTTGGCTTGTAGCTCTATTTTGCCAACCCCTGTTTTAGTCTACTTATTAGGAAATAATACATCGAGAACTTTAATTACTAAGTTATATTTGTTTCAATTTATAATTACATCCTCTTGCTATCAATTTATGCCATGCATAAACACTTTAAAAAACACTACAGAAAGTTCAGCGCAATCTACTTTTCGGTAAAACACAATTATTAGTTTCCCTGTGTGCTCTTTCTCTAGTCTACCTAATCACCCAATATTTAGCATAATTAATGACCAAATTTCTTATCCATTTCAGAAATGCCACCTCCATAATGCCTTTTAACTTGATACATCATCTCCCTTTTGTTTAACACGTACCACGTAGGTGTATTAAAAGAAAGCAGCAGTAAGTATAGGCTTATTATTTTTTTACTCGTGGGAGACAATTGCCAAAAAATAGGTTTTAAGTCTACACATTTTTGTCTTTTTTTAAATAACCTTATTTCTATCAAACTGTATCAAGCTGTTTAACTACAATATAAAAATTATAATGAAACAAAGAAGTATCCTGCCCCATACTTGCACGACTTAGATTTAAGCGCAACTTTTTTAGTTTTTTCTGTTATTTTGCTTCTACTTACCTAAATAGTATGTTTATACTGATCTTACCTATTTCCTTTCTTTTGGGGTGTTTTAACTTCTTTGGAAGGCTTAGCTTCTCCATAACTGTGTTTAAAACAACTTTGGTAAAATAAATAGTTGATGTTTCTATTATTGTATATGGTCTATTCATATGTTTTCTATATTTGCTTTTTTCCTGAGTGATCAAATACAGTTTGAAATCCTCACTGTTAATTTCCCTGTGCCTGCCCCCTGACCAAATTTGCCTTTGCTTTTTTTTTTTTTCCTGGTGTTATTGTTGCTAGTGGTGGGATCTTTCCTTCTTCAGCACAATGGTCCCCTGCTCCCCTTTGGGTTGGTTTTCCGTTACTCTGCACAGAGAATCTCACTGTGAGACTTCCTTTCCACCCTAAGAGATTTTTTTCCTTTCTGGATCATGTATCTCCCTCTTTACAAAAATTAATTTCCTCCTCTGTTCAAGTTCTAGTGGCTTCCTAGGAAAGGGGATATGTGAACAATTTTTAGTTCTTTGTCCTCATTCTGTACATATCTTTAATTATCCTTTCAAAGGAGAGTAATAATAGTATATAGTTTCAAAATCATTTGTTTCTCAGAAACTTGAAGAAATTATTCAATTACCTTCTGCAATCCAAAGCGACTACTGAAAATTCTAATGACATTTCATTTTCATTTCAATTATTTGGAAAATGATTTTTTCCTCTTTGGAAGTAACTGTTCTAACATTTTACCATGAAACATTTTCAAGTGTGTCTTTCTAGTCATCATTCATTAATGGAGAATGAGCCTGCATAGTTCAGAGATAATATTTCCACGTTATTATTTTTATATTTATTATTATTATATTTTCGATTACCATTTATCCCCCCATACCCTCTTCCACCTACACCCACAACCCTCCCCACCAAAATCACGGCACCATTATCTGTGTCTGTGAGTTCTTCTTTGGTAAATCCATCTACTCTTTTTGCTCTTCTTTCCTAAATCTTCTAAATTTTTGGTTATCTTCTGTTAAAGTAATCTGTTTAGTGTTTTTCCGCAAGCTGAGAGATCTCTGCATTTTTACTGTCTATTCCCACAATTAATTTTTTTCTCACAATTACAATATGTAAGAACTATATTTTGTTCTTTGATATCTTAGTTGCTAGCATCATATTTCCATTTAAAATTCTAAGTTAAGAAATTAGGTTCTTATTGTCCATGTCAACGGAAGGATTCTACCTATTCCTTTTTGAAGACAGGTGGTACCATGTTACCAATTCTGTTCGGTGGGCTTGATGGAAAATGATGTGTTTTCCCTTTGTTTCTGAGCATTTAATTGCTGATGCAAAAAGTTCCCAGTAATGTCCTTTTCTACCCACTTGATGAAAAACCATATGTGAGCAGGTGTTACACCTATAGTATTCTAGCACCTCTATCAATTTGGATACTGTGTTTCTCTGAGTCATCTGTACCCAGATTGAACATTCTAGTGGTACTACTACTACCATCACCAACACTGCAGCAACAGTAAATGATGATGAAAATAATAATTAATAATACATATATGAGGGTATATTTATTTTCCTAAGCCACTGAGATTTTGTGTTTTTTTTTGCTTCCCTTCCACCAGGTGATTTATTCTTTCCTAAATGACTCAAATTCAATATTGTTTATTATCTCACTGAGGATTTATTTTTGTCTAAGTTTAGTTGTACTCTTTGCAGTCTCTGTTACCTTTCAGTATTTTATTTTATTTTTTGTTTATGTTTAGCATCTGTGTTTGGTAGCATTTCCTGAATGCTTAGAAATCTTTGGTTTTCTGATTATGTTTTTAAAAGAATTTAATAATCTATTCTAAGCTATACTTTGAGATCTGTGCTCTAGAAAGATTGGGATAAAAAATTTTCCCCATTATGAGATCTCCAAATGCCCAGGTTAATTTATTTACTTGGGAAATATCAGGTTTTTAGGAAAAAAAATGATGTCATATCTTTGGCTTTGTGAAATTTACTGACAATGTTCTAGCTCGAACTTGGGGACACTGCTGTGTTTCCTGCTGTTGTGACCAGATTTCAATTTCAACAGCACCGTGTGAATTATACATACATACAAGGGTTTGAGTGTCAGATCTTCTGTGGATTTGGGAGGAGTGAATAAGTTGAATTGATCAGAAACATAATTCAAAGATGAACATCCACATAAATACTGTTCTTCGATGTATTTCAATCTTTACAATTTTCAGTATCTCAGTTTTTTAAATCATTTTGGGCCTTTGCAAAATTGTCTTGTTTTACTATTGTTTGGTGCAAGCTCTTAGATTTCATTTTTATCTTTATTTAAAGGATTTTATTTGCTTATTTTTAGAGAGAGGAAGGGGAAGAGAGGGAAACATTAATGTGAGAGAAAACCATCAATCAGTTGCCTCTCATACATATCCCAGGCATGTGCCCTGACCAAGAATCGAACTGGTAACCCTTGGCTTTGAGGGACAATGTCCAACCAAGCCACACTGCTCAGGGAGCTTTTATCTTCTTTATCAAAACATTCACTGTGTTTCTGTCTGCTGTTAATTTGTTTACCCTCTTTCTCCTAAGATTCTGTATTAATATTATTATAAACATCATTATTGTTTTCCCAACATGTTAAAAATGCTTTAGGAAGTAACATGGTAAATGATCACATTTAAGCAAATACATTTTAATTTTACATTTCTTTTTTAACTTAATCTTTATGTTTTTTTTACATTACATTTTAGTCCCCTTATACCAACTCCCCCAGCAATCACCACACTGTCGTTCAAGTCCATGAGTCCTTTTTTTCTTTTTGCTCAGTCCCTCCACCCTGTAACCTCCCCACTTCCACTAGCTGTCATCTGCTCTCCATCTATGAGTCTGTCCCTATTCTACTTGTTAGTTCAGTTTTATCATTAGATTCCACATATAAGTGAAATCATATGGTATTTCTCTTTCTCGAACTGGCTTATTTCACTTAGCATAATGCTCTGGAAGTCCATCCATACTGTAGCAAAGGGTAATTTTTTTTCTTTTTGTGGCCAACTAGTATTCTATTGGGTAAATGCCCCCTAGTTGTTCTATCCACTCATCTGTCCATGGACACTCGGGCTACTTCCATATATTCGTGATTATAAATAATGCTGCAATGAACATAGGGGTCCTTATATTCTTTTGAATTAGCATTTTGCCTTCCTTCAGGTATATCCCCAGAAGTGGGATCACTGAGTCAAAAGGCAGATCCATTTTTAATTTTGTGAGGTATCTCCACACTGGTTTCCACATTGGCTGCCCCAGTTTGCATTCCAACCAACAGCGTGAAACAGTTCCCCTGTCTCCATATCCTCTCACATACTTGTTGTTTTTTCATTTATTGACAGTAGCCATTCTTACAGGTGTGAGGTGGTATCACCCTGTGGTTTTGATTGGCATCTCTTTGACAATTAGTGATGCTGAGCATCTTTTCATATGTCTATTGATCTGTATGTCCTTTTTGGAGAAGTGTCTATTCAGGTCCTTTGCCCATTTTTAAATTAGGTCACTTGTTATTTTCATGTTGAATTTTGTAAGTACTTAGTAAATTTTGGATATTAACCACTTAACAGATATATCGGTGAATATGTTCTCCTGCTCTGTGGATTGTCTTTCTATTTTGTTGATATTTTTTTAGTTTAATGTAATCCCATTTGTTTATTTTTTTTTCTTTTTCCCCTTGACTAGGGAGATATATTTTACATTTCCAAAGTATTTTTTTTATCTATCTTTACATTCTTATTGTATTACCCTGGGTATGTCTGTTTTTCAAGTTCAAAGATTATACTAAGGAAAATAGTAACTATGATTTACTAAATGTTTAATGTATGTCTGTGCTTTTTGAAATATATTCCATTCACTGAATTAAGAAATCTGTTTATAACCAGGAGGACATTTTGCTACAGTTTTATATATATGCAAAACTCAGAAATGTACATCCATTGCTAATATAATGAGAATGGTTTGTGCTAAACCAATGTAACCTGGCAGCCAAGGAGAATGGACCACAATGCACATGCATGGACAATGATGACTTCACTGTACTTACTTAGTGTGGGTGATAGACTCTGTTCAGTGAGCATATGCACTGTGTGGCCATCACATTCAAAATGACTGAGCGAGGAGAGCGACAAATCTGCATCAAATTTTGTTTTAAGCTTGAACATTCCTCTATAGAAACTATTTGAATGATTCAGAAGGCCATGGCTATGGCAATTGGTGATTGGCAGCTTCATCACGACAATATGCCCATTCATACATCATGTCTCATATGTAGGTTTTTGGTGAAACAGAAAATCACGCAGGTCACTCCCGCCTCCCCAACCCAGATTTGGTGACCTGCGACTCCTGGCTTTTCCCAAAACTAAAATCACTTTTGAAAGGGAAGAGATTTCAGGCCATCAATGAGATTTAGGAAAATGTGATGGGGCAGCTGATGGTAACTGGGAGAACTGTGTATAGTCCCAAGGTGCCTACTTTGATGGGTACCAAATTGTCACTGTCCTATACACAATGTTTCTGTATCTCCTTAAATAAATGTCTTTATTTTTCATATTACATGGCTAGATACCTTCTGGACCATATATATGTTAAGTAACTTAGCTAAGGTTAAAGCTTCAGTAAGTATAGGGTTCAGAATATGAACACAAATCTGCCTGATTTCCAAAGTTCTCAATCTTGGCCATATCTTGGAATTACTCAAAACAACACCAATGACAGTGATATAGTAACAGAGGGCTACATTCTATAAGAAGTGACTGGATTAACCAAATTTTTGGTGTACTCTCTTGAAAATTGCACACAGACATACTCACATATTTTGATTCAGTAGGAGTTAAAAAACATTTTTCACTGTCAACGGAAAATAAGTTGTTGAATAAATACATAAGAGTTCAAGGCTGAAAATATTGGAATAAAGGATGAGTTGAGTGTGATTTGGTATAAAAAGTACATTTAAAAACTACCAAGGTCATCATAGGTTATTAGCTATTAGTTTTCTGAAATAGTAAAATTTTATTCTCTGTGATATTTTAATCTAACAGGTGATTCATCAAGATAACAAAAACACAACAGTTATTCCTCAACATAAATAAAAACCTGTAAACACTCAGATACACACAAAGGTATACACACATGAAAATAACGGTCTCATTCCCACCAAATTCAGGTATCATGACATTATAATATAATCATTGCAGTTTTATGTTCTGTTTATTTTAAATTTATCATATTTTCAAAGTCACAGAGAAATAAACTTTGATAATACAAGGCAACTTCATATTAAAAATGTTTACATATATTTCTTATAAAAATAATGGTGTTCTTTTTTTAAACTTCACTTGAATAGCAAAGCAAACTTTATTTATCGATACTATTTTCCTTAACTAGTCATGAATTTTTTCCCTGTTTGGACAATGATTAAAAATAGTGCTTACAATCAAAGGCTTTGTTCTTTGTTTTGTTGAAAGTGTAGAGATAGTGTCAGGAAATTTAAGAGAAAAAGGACAATTATACTGAAAGTGAATGAAACGAGTTTATTGTTGGGCGAAATGGCACTGTAATCATCCAACCATCTCTTCCTTTGACATCTAGAAGTCTTCATTGTCTCAGTGATGAGCGCTTTGTTCCTACTGATCACTTAAAGCTGCAGGAAGGGAGGGGCGCTGCCATTTTTATGCTTATGTGGCCTTACACAAAACCCCCTCTGTTGATAGCCCCATGGAGAGCCTACATCTCCTCTTTCAGAAGAAAGCCTCTGTTGAGAGTTTAAACTTCAAGTCTCTTTGCCCCATTCATGATCAAAGTAAAGCGGGCATTTGACATTCAAGTTCAGGTTCAGCATCTCTAGCAGATGTTAAAAAAAATACTAATTCAGGAGAAATAATTTGATTAGCTTCTGGAAATTGGCATTTCACCAAAAACTACAGTGTCTGATAGTGCAAAACACAGGCTTCATGTTTTGGCCCCACTTGACTTACTTTCTGCATTTCTTATGCGTTCATGACGTCACCAAACATGGTGGCTTTATCATTGGTGCCTCACTGTCTTTGAGGCAATTCATCAAATTATTCTCCAGATTCATTTAAAATTACTCTGTGAATATGCCCTTCTTCATAAACTTCTCAAAAATTGTTTAAAAAATTTTTACTAGAATCCCATTTAGTCACCATGGCTCCACAGAAATTGCTCCTGCGGTTAACAACCCTTCCAGGTGGTCGCAGCCAATGGGTTTGTCTGTGCTCTTCCCACGCCGCATCTCAGGAGCATGTGGAACACTGCATGTACTACCTTAGTGGAGTGTTTATCACATTTTATTATATTATTTCTCTCTCTCCATTTCCCCAGAGTATAGTCACTACCGCCTCGTTTAATCTCTTATCCAAAATGTCCAGGAAAGTTCCTGGTACAGACCAGAACTCCAAAAACATTTAACAATGGTGAAGTGTAATAGAGTCGTTTAGCGCTCTTATCTGATTCTTCATGATGTCTGGGAACTGGGAACATTACATTTCCAATGACTTTGAAGTTCTTTGGGGTCATATGATCGATTCTAGCTAATGGATAATTAGAAGAAATAACGTGTATCACTCCTGAGCCAAGACTTTTAACTGCCATCGCTCTGGTACCCGTTTCCCTTACCCCAGCAAACTTGAAAGCATGTAGGAGGAGGAGATACAACATAAACAAAGCAGCCAGAATCGCTGCCAAATAGAGCACAACTACCCTGGAGTTTCTCCCGTATCACATGAGACTTGGATTCAGAAAGAATAAACTTCTGTTTTATTATGCTGAGATGCTTGAAAGAAAAGAACACTTCAGGGACAAAACCTCCTCAACATTCAACATTGTGAGCCTGCAGAACAAGAGAGAGAGCCAAGTTCCCTGGACTAGTTATCCTAAACATGTGGTCTGCAAATCCCTGATTGTCCGCTCCGTACTTTCAGGGGTTGCAAGGTCAAAACATTTTTCCTTCTAATAGTAAGACAATATTTTTGTTTTCACTGTTGACATTTGAACAGATGATGCATAAACAGTGGTAGGTAAAATTCCTGGCAGCTTAACAGGTATGAAACAGTGAAACCAGACAGTTATAGTAGCCTTTGTATTCTTTGCTCCTAAGTAATTCCAGGGGGAAAATGCCAGCTTCACTTAAGAATGGTCTGGGTGGAAGTTTACTAAACATACAAATTATTAACTATTAGCATTGATTTAATGTCATTCATTACTGGTCCCTGGAAAAAAAATATTTTAATAATCTTTATGAAAAAAATGAGAAGTCTGCATGAAACAGTTCTATTACAAGAAAAAAAAACTTGTATGATTATTTGAGTTGTGAGCAAAACTTGTATGATTATTTGAGTTGTGTGCAGCGTTTTCATGAAACATCAATTTTATTTGAACCAGCAACTGACAGATAAAGTGCAATTTACCTAACTTGGGTGTTTGCAAGTTTCTCAGTAAAGAATAAGGTGAGCCTGTCTTTTCAAGAGAAAGAACGGACAGTAACCATTAATGAAAAACTTGCCTGTGAGTGCAGTTTTAGAATTAGACGAAACTAGGTTATATAAATATGAAAACATCATTGTGTCCTCATAATTTAGGCTTCGCATTGGAAGGATAACTGGCATCTCTTTCCAAATATCTTTTAGAAAATACTGAATAATAAGGAAATAAACGTGGGTAGCTCATTACTTTAGAACAAAGAAACAAAAATGCTTGAAGAGCGGTATAAAAATAAGCCTAAAGCCACTAATTACTGGAAAGGGAAAGCCTTTTATAGTTAAGTCTATATTTTTATATAGAAAAAAGCTGAGCTGTTGAGTTTTCTTAATGAATGGAACATATATTTTGAAATGTCAGTGTGTGTAGAAGAGACAGGCATTCTCAATATTTTGTCCTCTCTGAGTTCCTCCTGAAATGTTCATTTCTAATATATTACTGAAAAAAATAGAGAATACTACAATAATTCTACTAAAGACTATAATGAAGTCTGCAAATAAAATTTAAAGATGATACTAAAAAGTGGTGAATAATTTTAATTACTAAACATTAAACAGTTAAATTGTGTAAAGATGTTAGATGTAAGAAGTCATATATACCACATAGTTATTAATACTCTAGGAAGGTCAGGTACCAAGTCAGTAGACTTTTAGTTAAACAGGCCAGTGACCACAAAACCATTTTAAAAGGCTATTAAAAACAATGTTAACCCATCCCACTTCCGCAAGATAATTAACAACAAGCAGTCGGTATTAGATCACTTGTGTGTGGGACTGTTTCTCATTTTATAAAGACACACTGATGTGGGTATACTGCTATTTATCTCAAGGCAATATTTTATAGAGAAGAAAAGAGTGAAGCAAGTAGTATTTCCTTCACTTTCAAACGGGGAAACAGCTCCCACTCAGCTCCCACTCCTCACCTGCTGTGTGTTTATCTGCTGAGCCATCCCACTGGTGCCTAGGAATGAAGAGCTGTCCATCACATTGGCTTAATGCATTTGAAAAGGACTTTGTAAAACTGTTTTCTTAACATTAAATTGTTTGGGTTAATCCCCTTGTTTTTATGCAGCATCTAGGAATGAGCTTTGACCAATAATAACTTCAGCAGAGACAATCCATGGGATAATATTCCAGGGTCATCAGTGACAGAAAGAATACGAGTGTGCGTATACTCAAAAGAAAGTCCAGTTATTGTCTGCATGTCACAGAGGTGCCCAGAGCACCTGGAACTGGGAGTTGATTCTCACAAAGGCTGTTGCCAGATGCTGACAGAACAAAACTTACAAAGCAAAACTATATAAATTGGGGAGATTCCATTACAATGGCCTCACATCCTTACCCATGTGCATAAATATTGTCTGGCTTTGAGTTAGGGTATAGGCCAAGGACAGCAGTTTAATCATAGTGAAAGTGACAGCTTCCATCCTGAGTCCCTAAACCAGAACAATCCAGCAATCTAGAAGAAATTCCCCTTCCTTCAGATTGATTTCCCCAATTCTGAACTCAGTGGGCTGCCATTTGCTCATAGGCCTGAGAATCTGTGTTCAGGGTTTGCAGTAACCAATATATGTGGATTAAAGGACTGACCTAGTGGTGAAACATTACCTGTTTTTTCTGTGTCAGTTGGAAGTGAGTTTTTCATCACTTGCAATTTAAACATCACTAAAACAAAGTATTAGACCAGTTTTTTTTTCTCTTTCTGAATAAAGGATTTTAAAAGATGATTGTTATATGGAAGCATTTTGTTACCAATTTAATTATTAAATCATGTTTTAAATGCTGCCTTTTTAGAGGATCCACTCTGCAATGGTTAATACACGTGGGCTGGATTGCCAAGGAAGTGTATTTCACTAAGTACGGAGGCCGTGATGCCCTCCACAGAAAGGCCATGGTGGAGAGTGCAGTCAGGTGGGTAGGTACCTTCACAGTTTCGGTTCAGTCTGTGTTAAAAAAAAAAAGACCTTAGGGCATACATTACTTTTTGAACCTTTCACTAGGCATACATATCAGGATGATGTCTATCTTTTTCACAGTCTAATTTTCGAGAGCAGAAAAGAGAACTCAGGACATTTATTCTCAGATGCTGCAATCTACCTTGAATTTCAGCTGAGAAAAGATGTCATTCGCTCACTCTCCTTCCACATGAAGGCGAACTTTGCTCCCATTCAAATTAGGCTTCTTCTACACTGCCACATATTTGGAACCCTACAGCATGTAGCCTTTTCAGGTTGGCCTCTTTCACTTAGTAATATGCATTTAAATTTCCTTCATGTCTTGGTTACTTCCAAAGTGGTAATTGTGATTCCTGATACAAAGAAACCATACTAATGAGAAAACAGTTTTAAAATATGCCAATTAAATAAACCACTGGGAGAAAGAAAAGTACCATAATATTTAACTTATACGTGGACTCTAATGGGCAGAATAAACTAACAAAAAATAGAAATAGACTCATAGGTACAGAGAACACGCTGCCAGCTGTCAGAGGAGAAAGGGGTTGAGGGGTTGGATAAAAAACGTGAAAGGATTAAACAACCAAACAAAAAAGCAAAAAAATCTCACAGCCTCAGACAATATTATGGTGATTACCAGAGGGAAAGGGGGATGGGGGAAGGTAAAAGAAGATAAAAGGGGGATAAATGGTGATAGAAATAGACATGACTTGGAGTGGTGAACACAAAATACAATATACAGATGATGAAGTATTGTAGAATTCTATCACTGAAACCTATATCATTTTATTAAACAAGGTCACCCCGATAAATTGAATTAAAAATAAAACCATGAGTGTATCATTATATCTATTCAGGCATTTTCTAATTCCCTGGAATGAGTATTATTTTCCAAAAATGTTTATGCCTTATGTTGTTCTAGGCTTAACAAATATCTGTTATACATTACTGCTAGAACTAATTAATTTGCCTCAGGTATTTTTTTTTTCTGGTCTATCAAGAGGAAAATTGCTGTTTCTATGGTATAATTCCAAGATAATTGGTACATTTCACCCATTAATGGCAATATGCCCTTAAAAGAATTATCTCGTGGTTTTCCTAACTAGAGTCAATTGACAAGCACCAAGTCTTCATTCTCCATTGTTCCCTGATGTCACAGTTTGACCAGTCTCTTGATCTTGGGCCTCTACTAGTCATTATGGTGGTAAAATAAGAAGTAGAGAACTGTCAAATTTTATGAAAAAAGACATTTTACACAGAGATTGTGTTATTCTGCAGTATTACCTTTAATAAAAATATTCTATAAAATTAGTACCCTTAATGTTTATCTTAAGCATTATGGATGTTCAGAATTATGAAAAAGAAAATAATTCCTTATAATAACCCCAAAATCCTAAGCAGAGATCAAATACAGACATAGTAATAAATATAATAGAACATAAAAATATGACATCAACTATGTGTAAAAGTGAAACTGTTTCTTTGTTTATACATGTCAGAAAGAGATTAAGTCTTGTGGCAGGTGAGATTTGAGGACAACCCGTGGGTAAATGTATGTATTAGGATTAGGATCAGGCATGAATGATGGAAATCAGGTTGGAAGAGACAGGAATGCAAATGAGACATCTCCGATTGTAGCTTATTGCTTACTTGGATTTTGGAAACACAAAAATAGTTGTTATAGCTAAAATATAAAACAAAACCATGAGAAAACAAAACCTCCTAAAGTTTGAAAATACCATGGAATGAATAAACCAGTGTTTCAAACTGGTAATATAATCAGAGAAAAAATTTCAGTCAATAGGAGACATTTTGCTTGTACACCCATAGTGAACAGTTTCAAAGAACAAAACATGGAGGACAACCAGGCACAGACAGCCCAGTCGACTTTAAGCTGTAGCCAGTCATACAATTTCCTTTCTTTTGAGTTCATACTTTCTCTAGATAAGGCTTTTCCCTGATTACCTTTAGCAGAGGGTTCCTAACACCTTCAGTTTGGTGCTGCCCCATTCTAATAAATGTCGCTTAAGTAAATGCTTAAACTTTTTATATGCCTCACTTTATTTTTTAACAAGAATTCATGAACAAAGTTTTTTTTCTTCAGATTAAGATAAAGGCATTAAGTAAAAGCTCTGAAATGGTAAAACTAAAATGAGTATCACAATTTGTTTTTTGAAAATATGTATTTCTTACCTCTGCCTGCTTCGGCAAAAGGCAATGACCTTTCAATAGCAATTAACATCAGCTGTGGACTCCAAATACCATATCTCCAAAAAGAGACAGCGCTCTTAAGAAGAATGGTGACCCTGGGACAACTTATGTGAAAAGGGATGAAGCTGCCAGAGTAAGAAAGAAGCATGTTGAAAAAGAAAGTACCAACTTGGACCCAAATAGGAACATTTGAAAATTAATTAAAAAGTGACTGGGGATAATGAGTGAAACAGGTACATAATATATATATATATATATATATACACACACACACACACACACACATAACATACATATCATATATATGATATACATACATATCATAAGCACATACATATACATACATATCATAAGCATAAGTATGTATATATGATATACATACATATCATATATATATGATATGCATATATTTATATTTTATATTTCATATATATATAATCCATAACATTTATGGTATTTTAGAAAGAGAAAAAGATGACACAAACAAAAATATAATTTAAACCTTAGCTTCTTACTCTAAAATGTGACAACTAAAAGGAAAAAGAAAACCGCTTCCCTCTGCATCAGTATCTGTCTCGGGAGGCCGGCTCCTGTGGCTGCAGACAGTCGCAACTCTGTGTCCCTTTGTTCAGGAGCACACACACATAATTTGTAGTATCAGTTTAGTTTTAGAAGAACTTATTATACTATTTAAATTATAATAATTTAGATACAAAAACATATTTACCTTTCTCCCAAATATGCATTTAGACAACAATTTACCTGGTCTACAGAGCAAATACGTGATATTTTAAAAAACGTTTATTATTTTAGCATTTGTGCTAAATCTGATAATACCCATTTTGCTCTGTATTAACTTCACTATTGCAGTAGAAATAAAATAATAATCACATTTAAAGCCTATTAAAATTCAGTTTGCTGAGGGATTTAATTTAATTAGAAGCATTAAGTGATTTTTTGGATTAAAATTCAATTATCTTGATATTCTACAGTTTTTAAAAATATTATACTTCTCTAAGCTTTGGTTTTAATGCTTTTGAATAAATTTTTCTTTTTAATAGGAAGCACTTATAATAGGCAACTGTAAAACTTTTAGAGTTTCCTTCTATTGAGGAAGTTGTGTGATTTTTATTACTACACTGAAAATAGGGTTTATGAAAGAATTTAAAATATAAATAAACAAAATTATTGTTTATTCATCTCTGGTTAAAGTCACAACTTAGTAGGGCCATGAAAAGTATTCAATAAAATTGGATTCCTCTACTACTTCTCATATGAAGGACAAAAACTATATTTAAAAAGCAGGATAATTCATTTAAAATGTTGCTCACAATTTCAGTTTTGCTAATTTGGATTTACCTTGAATTTAAAAGGTAAAGACTGTGAGCTTTATATATCTGCATAGTTAATACTGTATGTGGGGAGAGCATCTGTGTTGCTACCACCCGACCGTTTCTCCCTCCATCCTCCTCAACCTGCAGATCTGGGCGAGACATTCAAATGGACATGTCTACTGCCTCTGTTGGAGGAGATGGTGAGACAAATGAGTCCTGGTATGTAAGGCCCCAGAGCAGCATTAGGCATTATTTTATAAGACAAGAACACAGTATACACTCTTTTAAAAAATATTTTATTCATTTATTTATTTTTAGAGGGGAAGGGAAGAAAAAGAGAGAGACAGAAACATCAGTGTGTGGTTGTCTCTCGCACACCTCCTACAGGGGACTTGGCCTGCAACCCAGGCATGCGCCCTGACTGGGAATCGAACCAGTGACCCTTTGGATTTCAGGCCAGTGCTCATCCACTGAGACACATCAGCTGGAGTACAATATACTCTTTAGTCAAATGTAAAAATTTGGTTTTTCTTTTCTACAATTGCTAATTATATTTAATCACTTAATATTACTCACACTGTAGAATCTTAAAGTTGTAGCAGTTTCTGAAAAGATATAATACATAAGAAAAATGTTCCTCACATACTTGTAATAAGAGAAAATATCAAAAGAGAGGGCATAAGTAAAATGTTACTGAACCTCTAAACTCTTCAGGAAAAAAAATCCTGGGAATTTACGTAACTAATTTTTAAATGAAATTTAATATGGAATGTTAATTCTGTACCTTAAAATTCAAAGTCTCGTGAAGGTTTAAGATGCAAAGAGATACACACATGCCAAGGTAGTAGAGATGAGAAATCTTAATCTTCGACCCTCAAAAACTTCAGGTCTTTTATAATAAATAAAACCATTTATATTTAAAAATAAGAATTTAGGTGGTGAACATATAATACAATATACAGATAATGCATTATAGAATTGTGTAGCTAATACCTATATAATTTTATGAACCAATGACAGTCCAATAAATTCAATAAAAATTTTAAAATTAAAAGAATAGACATATTAACTAGAGGGGTGGTGGGAGGGGATAATGGGAGGAGAGTGGGGAAGGGTTTTCAGGAACAACTATAAAGGACACATGGACAAAACCAAAGAGGGGTAGGATCAAGGGTGGGAGGTGGGGATGGCTGGGTTGGAGAGAATGGTGGGGGGGGAAATGGAGACAACTATACTTGAACAACAATAAAAAATAGATATATTAAATAAGACATATTAAAGACTAGGACTAGTATTTATTTCCAAACATCTCTGTCTGATACTACAAAGTGTATTCAAGAACAAGTGTTATGCTCAATTCTGATTAAGGACACAGATTTGTTCATCTTATTTTTGCCCCAGGGAAACAGGTTTTTGCTTTTTGTTTTCCCCTAACAAGAGAAATAAAACAGTTTTATACTAATGTGATTTTGTTTCTAACACTTTTTATAACAGAAAGGTTGGCAGAGTGCTGATCACTCACAAACAGATTAGGCAGCAACCAGGAGAAGACACCTACTTATCAACAATGTTCTCCCATCTCTTCTGCTTGTCATTTATTAATTAAATAAAATTGTGGGATTTACCAATACAGGATATAGCTTACTAATGTCCAGAGGAAAAACAACACATTTTTGGATATGAGTGTTCTTCTTTATTTAAGACTTATAAATTGTGTGTATCACACATCCATTCACGATCAACTAAGATATGGATGAAAAATCCCAAACTAAAAACAGATTTCTGAATAGCAAGGCAAATCATGATGCAGTCAATATATCGTTTGGGTCAAATGTATGTTTACAGTTGTGAATATGTGAAACATGGTTCATCCTTATATTTTTAATAATCATTGTATTGTTTTTCATGTGAACAACTGTAAACCTATTTTTGCCTCACCCAGTATAAGTCCGTTCTATTGGTATGCCTTTAGTCCAGCCTTCACAAGAAAGGCACACACAGATTTATCTACTCTAGATGTTAATTTCAGGACTGCAAATAATAATTGCCATGTGATAATTTATTCTTAAAGGACAGAGTCCTATCTGGAAAAGTGAACAGAGTTGGCACAGATGCCCCACTGATATGCTTATTAATATACATTAGTACCCTGGTGCAGAAAGTTTTTTTTCCCCTATTAACGTATAGTAAGTATATGATAGCATATACGTTTCAGGTGTACAACATTGTGATTTGACATTTATATGTCTTACAGTGTACCCACTATATGAATTCTAATAACCAGCTGTCAGTGTGCAAGTTGGCACCTGTTGGCTATATTCTCCATCACCACCCCTCCTGCCTTATGTCAGCTATCAAGTTTTGTTCTTTGTTTCCATCAATCTGTTTGAGTTTTGTTTTGTTCATTCATTTGTTTTGATTTTTTTCAAATCCACGTGTAAGTGAAATCAAATGGTATTTGTCTTCCTCTGTCTTATTTCACTTTGCATAACACTGTTTAGATCCAACCACATTGTGGCAAATGGCAGGGTTTTTTTTGTTTGTTTGTTTTTTGCTGAGTAAAATTCTACTGTGTGTATGTGTGTGTGTGTATCAAGAAAATATAGCTACTGTAATAATGAGGTTGTCACAATGAAGAAAGGATGAGCTTACAGATGAATGGTTTAAACTGTAGTCTAGAAATGAAAACAAGATGTTTTCAATTTTTTGAAAGCAAAGGCAACTTTTGGGGCAAAGTGTAGGCATTGCTAGCATATGGTGCTGGAACAATGAGATTTCCACATACAAAAAAGTGATCCTCAATCCAAATTTTTTACCATATACAAAAATTAACTCAAAGTGGATCATTGACCAAAGTCTAAACATTAAAACTCTAAGTCTTCCTGAAATAAACATTGGAAGATTTGTGATCCTGGATGAAACCTGCAGATGTGACATTAGAAGCATGGCTCATAAATGACAAACTGTACTTCACTGACATTAGGAATTTCTGCTCTGTGAAATCCATTTTAAGAGAATTAAAGGAGAAGCCAGAGACTCAGGGAAATTATTTGAAAATCGTGATTCTGATAAAAGACATATCCAGAATATAATAAAAAAACTTTCAAAACTAAATAGTAAGAAACCAAACAACCTAATTGCAAAAATGGGCAAATAGATAGAAGAGACACTTTGCCAAATATGATCCAGAGATGTCAATTAAGCGCAGGAAAAATTGTTCAATGTTCTTAGCCGTTAATGTTAATTAAAACAAAATAAGATATTACCATATACTTATCATTTATTGAATATCTAAAATAATTGAGATTGTACAAATATCATAGAAGATGTCCAAAAACTGGAACTTCTCTTCACTGTCTATATAAATGTCAAATATTACAGCAACTTTAGAAAACAGGCCAGCACACAACCCAGTAATCCCACTGCTTGGGTTTCAGGCAAGTGATAGAAAAGCTCTATATTTACACAAAATTTTGGAAATAATTATTAGCAGTGGGTTATTCATGGTCCCCTCAAAGTGGAAATAACCCAAATGTCCCTCCACTGGGGAATGGTTGAACTAACCCTGACTTCTATACAATGGAACAATATTCAGCAATACAAAGGAAAGGTTACTGAAACCTCTAGCAGCATGGGTGAATCTTCAATGACTTACGCTGCATGAAAAAAATTCAGACTCAAAAGTTTACATATTGTATAATTGTATTTGTTACCGTGGTGTGTACCTAGATGTTGAGCAGGGGAGCAAAAGGGACTTAGACATTGGGCTTACTAAACAGGGAGGTAAAGCCTGTTTGCTTCACCAGGAAGCTACAGCCCTTTATACTCCAGGGCACACAGCACTGTGTTCTGCCAAGGGGGTTAATGCTTTTCCCTTCCCACTTCCAGTACTGTGGAGGCCCGCCAGTCTAACTGTGCGGTGGACCCTATCCAAAACCCACGAAAGCTTGGGAAGTTGATTGGTCATTTTTAGAAAGTACCTGGTCTATCCCAAGCATAAAGTAATACGATCCCAGGTGAACAAAGAATCTCTCTCTCTCTCTCTCTCTCTCTCTCTCTTTCTCTCTCTCTCTCCCCCACCCAGAAATGTACTCACCCTGTTTGCTTCCCAGCTGGCTTGCCCATGACCATGCAGCCATGTGAGTCTAGCAGCTACCAGGGCCTGCAGTAAATTGTTTGGCCTGCAAAAGGACTAAACTGTCTCTCTCTCTTTCTCTCTCTCTCTCTATCTCTGTGTACCTCCCTGTGTATCTCTCTGTCTCTCACTCTCTATCTCTATCTCTGTCTCTGTTTCTCTCTGGCTCAGGACCTGACATGACCCATGGCCATGCTAGCTCCTCATGCAGGCTCCAGGAGGCAGCCGGGACATCACAGCACAGCAATGGACTGCAGCTGGAAACACATGCCACACAAGGAGGATGCTGGACTGGACTATAATCTGCAGCAGAAACTCTGGACACTGGCTGTTGTCTATACTTTAATCTGCAGCAGAAACTCTGGACACTGGCTGACTGGCTTTTGCTGAAGATAAGACTGGACCTTTTCTATGGCAGGATGGATGGAGATGGGACATTGGGAAGTCAGGAGAGAAACCCCCTAACCCTAACCCCATGCAGGTTTCAGGAAATTATTTTTCTGGAGACACTGCAAGCACTCTTCCACTGATAAGATCTTCACAGGACATTCTTGCCTAGACAAAGCTATAGGAACAAAAAAACAGATTAGTGGCAGCACACGCCATGAGGAAGGAGTCAACCACAAAGGGTCAAGGGTAATAAAATGTTTCTATATCTTCATCATGTCTGTGGCTACATGTCTGTATACAGTCACCTAAATTCTCAAACTGTGCAAAATTTACTGTATACAATTTAAATGTTTAACATTAATAATAATGAAATAAATGTGAAGCCTGTAATGTGAATCCCTGCCCTGAAGCTCTGTTTAAATCAGGTGTGAACGTGAACCTTGCAGGGCAAGGATCTATCAAGAGACAGGAGGAGCTCAATCCATGCAGACTACCTGAGAGTTCTGATGGACTCAGATTTCAGGTTTCTGATATTTTCCGAGGCTGAAAGTGAATGCAAAACAGGAGTAAAAATTCTGGTGTAATTAACTGTGGTATCTTTCAGATGTTTACATTCGATGGTGATTATGTTAACAGAACCAACAAAAAAAAGGAAAACATCAAATGCTCAGGTAAATTCCATGACAAACAATCTTATGATTCTCCTGAAGCATAATTAGTTCCATTACTTACTTTTTTATATTGTCAGCATAATTTGCTGCTAACATATGTGAAATTTTAATATTTTTTATGTCCTAAGCATACTCTATAATCTTAACTCAATAATGTTTGCACCAGCAAAGTCTAATTGAACACCTCCTGTATGCTCTCTCTTATTTTTACTGTGGGAAGAAAAAATAATTTGTATTCTACCCTGGTAGGGTTTTCTGGCTGACCTAAAATCAAACTGACATGAGACAGAGTCACAAGGAAAAACAGCCAAATTTATAATGTACGTACAAACGGGGTTCCCTGAGACTGTGTCTTCCTGGAAGAAGGCGGCTGTTGAAACTCGTTTGTCACCTTGAACTAAGGACAGAGGAGAGTAGTGGTTTGGAATTCAAGAGGGACATAGGCAATTTACGCATAGAAGAGGGGAAGCACACATTTGGTAAACAACTTCTTGCTGGGCCACCCATAGACAATGGGATACAGAGGCGAGTCTAGAAGATTTTTCTAGGTTCCTCCCTGTCTACAAAACTTAGGGTACATTATGCTAGGGTGAGAGCTCTCTTCCTTTAAACAGGTTTTTCTTTCTGATTCCTTTAGGCAGGAGAGGGTCAAAGGTTCTTTGTGAGCATTTTTTAAAATATGACCAGCTTAAAATATCAATATTCCTCAAATACATATTTTTGGGGTGCAAGACTCTGCTTTGCCTGATTATCATAGTCAAAAGAACAGTTGTGTCTCCAAAGATTGGAGAGCTTTGTGCTTTCTCCATTAAATGAGTAAACTAAATGATGCCTTATGACCATGTAGCATAAGTTCAGTGAAATTTTATGAACAAACAATTGTGTTGCAAGATCTTTTAATTATTAGAAAATGCAGATGTTATTTTTAATGCTTTGAATAGTGTTGTTACAGTTCTACAATCATATACATCAATTTTGTTCACATTCAAATTATCGAAGTAAAATATACAATGAAGCATGATTTATTAATATTTACTTTAGATTTCTTTCTGTGATGTTTTGTATAACATTATATAAATGGCTGACCTTATTTGTGCGAGTGTGGAAAAATAATTTTCTCTCAACCTTCTAAGTTCTTGTGGCTGGACTAATAATCAAATTAACATGAAGCAGATTAACTGGAAAAATGACCAAATTTATTATATGTACATATATCAGGGTTCCAAAGGAATATGAGACCCTCAGGGATATATCGGGAAGTTGTATGTCATTTTGGACCAAAGAAAAGAAGGAGGGAGGGTGGGGTCTGGGATTTCAAAAAGAAAGTAAGCAATTCACAGATAGGGAGAGAGCACAAACATGTGGTAAGCAAATCACATGGCCAGGCCACCCAAAAACAATGGAACAGAGAGGGGAATCTAACAGACAGACTTTTTCTTGGACCTTCCCTGTCCTCCACAATTAATGCGTATATGATATGGTGACTATGCTAAGATTCCTGTTCTGAAGCAGGTTTTTCCATCTGAATTCCTCAGGCAGGTAAATGGGGAGGATTAAAGTTTCTTTTTGAGCCTTTTTTTTAAATGACCAGCTTAAAAGAATAATCAATACCCCCAAAGGCATGTTTTGGGGTGGCAAATTCTGGTCTCCTTCATTAGGAATTTTGTTGGCAAAACTCTTGCATTGGGAATAGAGAAAAATACAATTTCTGCCTTTTCATTGTTGTTGGAAATAGCGTAAATAAAATTGTTTTACATATATAATTTCTTGGCAGTATATGGTTTCCAGCCATCATTTTAGTGAAAACTAGTTTAATAAAAGACATCTGATCTACTCCATGCAAAGATTTAATCTCACACATATCAATTGTACGGCATATAAGCGGGCTACAAATGAAGACACTGATGGCAGTGCTGTCTGTGTTGCTGTATTATGAAATTACCTTTCTCCCCAGGGACATAGGTTTTCATGGAAGTTCATTTTTCTTCACATGCTGTAACCCTTAGAGGGTTACAGGATTGTTTTTCTAATGCAAGAGTAACAATTTTCTGTGTTGTTTGTTTGTATGTTTGTTTGTTTTTGGTGTATGTATTCTTTAGAGAAGTGATTGAGTGGGACTATCTTACCATGCAATCTCATTGTAACCAGCTGTCACCGCTCAACGTTCTTTAATACATTTGCATTTTAATGCTTTAAAGATTTCAAATAATTCATGAGGAGTTGGAACTTGACTATTAATCACAAACAAGACTTTTAAAATAAATTAGATTTTAAACTATTCAATTACTTATTTATATATATATATCCTAATATTTTACCCAATTTCTAGTTTTTCTTCGATGTTTTAACTCTGACTCCGTAGAGCATGCTGTTCTCTTGAGTGTGAGCGAACTTGTATTCCAAGCCTTCATGTTAATTGGATCTAGCCAGCCCATGATTATGTTCTGCAGAAATCTAACGTCCCAATGTGCCTTCTTTCTTTCCAAGGACACCACCTTGTTTTTTGGTATTCTTTAATTCTCTTTGCTTTGTGAAACGAATATTAAAGAATTCCAGGCATGTTTTGCAGGTTCCATCAGAATTTAAGCCAATTCCTTCATGTTAATAACAGCTTTACTTGAAACAGAAACTGGAGAATGACGAAGAAGCTTCCCAATCCACAAGTCTATCACATTTGCAGAGAGTACCAGATGCTTTTATTTGCAATGTGTTGCACATTTATTGGTAGTTGCTAACCCATGGCATATTTCCCTACTTCTGAAAATTCTTATAGTTAGTGTGAGAAGCTTTGCCTTTTACCATTTTCACAGGGAATTAATATTTAAACAGAGTAGTTTTGTGAAGTGTGCCACCATAAGTTAGACTGGGAGAAACCTGTGTCTATTCATGAGTTTGCAGGTCTTTTAAACTTAAGCTCACTATCAAGGACTAAATGATAAGATTTCAGACTTTTAAGAAACAGTTTAATAGGTGGAGCAAAAAGCTAACAAATCTCTCATTTATCTTTCAAAGACCTCAAAGACCAGTTTATAGACAACAGGTATTTGCTCATACATACTTATACTAAAGACTCTTAATGAATTCATGATACATTTTATAAAAAGAGATTTGATGCATATTTTATGATAATTATTTATTGATGCTCATTAAATCAATATTCAAGTCAACTCTAATGTATTCCTTTGCTGAGCCTTATTTAAATATCAAGAACAATGCAATGCCTTTCAAAAGTATGTATCTCTGTGAACTGAGCTAATAACACAATGTATCATTGTTCCAGTAAAAGCTTGTTAGAATATTTGAGGATCATTTTTGATCCATCATAACAATCATAGACTAGTCGTTATTGCAATCCATTTCACCATTCCTAGTTATCACCAGAGTAGAGTACAAACCCGTTTGTTCATTTGAAACATTTTTAATGGTTTATTAATTCTATTTTTATCTGCAGTTAATGTGTAGCAATATGAGGAATTTAAATGTTTACTGTACACTATTTAAAAAAATAGCCATGATCTACACTATACATCTCCTGAAAAACTAACCATTTCCCTTGGTATTATAAAGTGAATACATTCTCATTTTTTTTCATTGTATAGACTGATTGCACAAAAATATATAGAAATGACATTGAATTATCTCTGAGATTTATAATTGAAGAAATAATCTATCTTTAATTTTGAAAACATTTAGTTTTAACACTGGCAAACACCTCTAAACACCCAAGATCAGCTCATAGACTACCACTGGAAAGCAGAAGTAAATATGGCATTAATTATTTAAGCAGTTTGAACCAATAATACCCTGCTAACTCCTAAGCTGCTGATATGCAGCGAAGGGCTTCCCGTTGGATTTACTCCGTCCAGTGCTTTAGGAAAGACTCCAGTACTGAGGACCAATGGCATCATGCTGATTGAATATTTATATAAAATGTCAGAAAATTTAAAGTTTGAAAAAAATGAGTGATAGAATTTGTATTAAGACACCCCCACACACAGACATCACAGAAGATAAAACTACCTAAAACAATGAGACAAATAGAGCAGTGTAATGTTCATGAGAAAATTTTTATACACTTCACTTAGCCCATGCACCGCCCCCCAAAAGTAAGCATTAAAAATAAAGTTATTTTGGAATAGTATATGGGTAATTAGGCTTAATAAATTAAATAATAACGCACAAAGATGTGGGACTATTATGTAGCTACCAGGCCAATCTAAACTCAGATTCTGTAAGTGAAAGTAGGTGATTTATACTCCCTAATTTTTTCACTTGGGATTCATGCGAGTCCTATTTTAGTGAAGATGGAAAATCATATCCCTGTCTTGGTTGTATAAAATCATGTCATGAATAAGTCTGTAACAATGAAAGAACTCAAGACAGTACTACACAGCATCCCAACTCTAACAGGACTAGATTCGTAACTACAACACCGGAATTTCTGTCTCAGTCATTTTGTCTCTATCTTGGTCCTTCTTAGTTCTGAGGATGGACTGAGGGAAAAAGCATAGTGGGATGAGAATGAGTTTATATACTTTTCACAAAATGCATCTTCCCAGCATATATGACTTTCCTAGGAGAATTTCCTATCAAATTAAATATATTTTTAATAGTTATAATTGGCACACTTTGGTTTTCCTACTTTAAGTGAGATACATATACTTACATACATACACACAAATACACATGCACATATACGTATGTATAAATACACACAGAGATATGAGGCCTGCCCAGAAAATGTCCAGCCATTGTTAATATAACAAGAATGGTTTGTGCAATGTCAATGTAGCCTGGCAGTCAAGGAGAGTGGACTGGAATGCATATGCGTGAATAATGATGATTCATTATACTAGTCAGTGGGGGTGGTAGATGCCACTGAGTGAGCACATGTACTGTGTGGCTGACACGTTCAAATGACTGAGACAGTAGGGCAAAATGAATCTGCATCAAATTTTGCTTTAATATTAAACATTCCTCAATGGAAACTATTTGGATGATTCAGAAGGCCATGGCTGCGGGTAACACAAAGCTTCATCACAACAATATACCCACTCATGCATCATGTCTTGTGCAGAGGTTTTAGTGAAACATCAAATCACCCAGGCAACTCAGCCCACATTTGGTGTCCCCTGCAGCCCACATTTGGTTCCCCGTGACTTCTGGCTTTTCCCAAAACTAAAACAACCTTTGAAAGGGAAGAGATTTCAGACCCTTGAAGAGATTCAGGAAAATATGATGGGGCAGCTGATGGAGACTGGGAGAACTGTGTGAGGTTCCAACGTGCCTACTTTGAAGGAGACTGAGGTGTCATTGTCCTATGTACAATGTTTCTTGTATCTTCTTCTATAAATGTCTCTTTTTCCTACTACATGGCTGGATACCTTCTGGACAGATTTTTATATATATGTATATAATTTTTGCCTACCAAACCACCCCGTAACTCATTGGCATACTCTAATAACTGTTCATTTATTCATCTCCTGCCTCCTGTTCAGCTGTGTTACTGGAGGAAATAGGCTCTTCTGCAGTGTTGTGGGAAAAGAATTTCAGGGACATTCACCTTGGAGGGGTTTTAGGTGATAATGGCAGGGCTTACTAACATGAGAAGTGACAGCACACTCTCAGAGAGGAAGAGAGAGGGCAGGCTAGAGGGCAGTGGCTGCCCTGAGGTGTTTGTTAAGCCTCCTTCCATTTCCTTGGGTCTGGGAAAGAGCAGGCTTTCTTTCAAACTATCCAAGCTCTTTCCTGGATTTTCCTGAGCTTGTGCTTGTGCCCCTTCCTCTATCTAACCTCTCCCCTGGCCTTTTCAGGACTTCTGCATTCCTGCCATTCAATCTTTCCCCCAGATTTCCCCAGGCTGGTGCCGTCCCCATTTACGGTTGCCATTCTGGCTTCTACAGGACGTGCCTCATAGCTCTGCTTTGTCATTTGGCTTCTACCAAGCCTGTGCCTTCTTAATAAAAGGCATCTGTGTGTGCTGCTTTCCCTGCCCCCTCCCCCGAGTTAGCCAGGCGGACTCCTCAGAGCTGACTGAAAAGCTGTCCTTCCTGCCCAGTGGCTGTTTTTGTTCTGTTTGGTGGACCGATGTCGGGTAATTCCCAAGGTGACGGCAAAGCTGTTTTTTCTTACTTAATCAGGCTTAATCAGATATTGGGTTAGGTTTTCTCTCCTCTTTTGTTAATATCTAACCAACTGCCTACTCTAACACCCCCCTCAAGGTTTCTGGGCCCTTGTCATCCGACAAGGTTTTTTGTTATTTATTCCCCTGACTTATTCATTCGGGCCTTGGCTGGCACTAATGGCACCAACCGGGTCTCTGTTGTTTCTCTTCTTGACTAGAGTGATTTAAGCTACTCAGTCTCTGGTTGTGGGGGGAGAGGGATAAACCATCTGTTCCAAATTGTCCTTGGGTAGGGAAGACAAGGTCTTCCAATTTATTAGCAGGCTGGTAATTGCTCAGCCTTATTTAATTATCTGGTCTCAGTTTCTCTCACTCCACTTGTCAAGGGATTTCCTGGATTCTTCCTCTCTTGCCTCATTTCTCACTGTGAGACCTCTGTCCCTGGAATTGCTTAGGGATGATGAGGGACTGATGTCTGTCTTCAGTAACTGCTTCCTGATGATAGGTGCCATGGTACCTGTCTATACAGGGAGTGGAAATCTTTTTGGCCTAATCTAAGAAGGACAAGGGAATGAGATCCAAGGTGGGAACAGAGAGGGCTTTGGCTGGTTCTTCTAAAGTAGGGTTGGGACAGAATCTCTGAAGTAGCACCATTCTGGATTGTTGTATCCTAGAGGCGGCACATTTGACAAGGCATTTCAAAAGGCATGGCCAGCAAATAAGAAAGAGAATCATAACAGATAGAGGTCTGATGAGAGGTAAAATCAGGTGATAGAGAGAGGAACCAACTTCACAGTGTCTCAGACTAAGTTGGAGAAGGGGGGTTCCCGGACAAAGGTGTGTCACCTGCCGGCAGCCTTCCTGCTTTCCATCCTTAATTCAAAGTGGACTTAGGGGACCATGCTAAGATCTCACTCCTGAAAGAGGTTTGTTTCTGTCTGAATCTCTTGGGGAGGCAAGGGGCAAGGTTAAACTTTCCCCCACCAAGTCTTTTGTTTCTTAATAAACAGCTTAAAATCAGTACCCCCCAAAAGCAATTTAACGGTGGTAGAACTTTGGTCCCTGCGGTCCTGACTTTTAAATAATAAAATTTTACATTCCAGAGGTGCAGTTGATAGATTGTTCCACATTTCAGTGAATCAATTATTTAGTCCTGAAAAAAGCGTTTCTTTAGTTAAAGTGTTAAGTCTCAGTCCAGGAGAGAGTGATGCGGATAGGTTTCCAAAGGGAGGCCTATGTCATGCAAACAAGCAATCAGGTATTCAATCAGGGGCATGCCTATGAAGAGAGAAGAAATGAAAAACAAAGGTTAATGAACAGGACAAATCATAAACCAGCTTCTGAGTCCACAAGGCTGTCGATAAGATTTTTAGATCGAAGGCACTAAGTTTCTTTTGTCGGAATGAAAGCAAGCAGTAACAGTGTGATGGGTGCCCCTTGTTGCTGCTCGGCTGTACGGTGATGTCCTCAGGTGCTCGGGTACATTCTGTGTGGCTACATAGATCTGAAACAGAGAAGTGAGAGACTCGGATTTCCAATGGAAAAATAAACATTCTATCCATAAATTATAAGGCAAAAATGACTCTGTGTTCGGGGAACGTAAGGAACGGTTTCAGTAGGCATTTAAAACAGTTTAGTGAAATAATATTTGCTGGTTTAGACTGGATGTTAGCAGCAGAGAAAACAAATGGACTTAAGTGAGGGAAGTAAAATGTGAATATGAAGTACTAGGCACTATTTATTGAGTTTTACTACATGCCGAGTATTGTGACAACTTTCATTCATCGCCTATGTAAAGTTCTCAAAATTCCTACCATGCCACTAATATTATATCTCATTTCATAGTTAAGAATCTCCAGGCCGAAGGACATTTGCGGAAAGATGAAAACAGTTGGATGAGCTTCCTGACATTAAAACCCATTCTATTTTCCGAGTCTTGCTGACACAATATTTCGAAGTAGATTTTAAAAACATGGTCATTAATGGGGTAACATTTTTTTATCTGAAATGGAGTTTCTTCCAGCCACCAGGATCTAATGAGGTTGTGTACGCCACTACTGCCCCTTCATCAAGTTCGGCACTGAATTCTCTACTCCCTTTATCCGAGTCATATCCCTGGGGCATGCTGCTTCATTTTGCTACAGCAGATCTTTAACAGTGGCTGTGTTCCTCTCATTGCTTGCATCTTGACAACATTGCTGTGTTAGACTAAGAAACATGGAAGCCATTGAACTGTATGTTGCATATTTAAGGACGGGAAAATCAGGTTCCCTACCTTACGTTAAGTGTATTTTAAGCTGTTTATTGTCAATTTTTTCCTAGAATGGGAAAAACAAGGATGGTAAATTCAATAATATTTTATTAGTAATGTCAATTTATACAAAATGTCTCAAATATAATGGTACTGGCAAAAAGGTCTGATACTTTTATATTAGAAAAGCATTGTTAGCCCTGGCTGGTGTAGCTCAGTGGATTGAGCACGGGCTGGGAACCAAAGTGTCCCAGGTTCGATTCCCAGCCAGGGTACATTCCTGGGTTGCAGGCCATAACCCCCAGCAACCGCACATTGATGTTTCTCTCTCTCTCTCTATCTCCCTCCTTTCCTTCTCTAAAAAATAAATAATAATAATAAAAAAGCATTGTTAATTAAGGTGATTTGGGGAAAATTTGGGGCTAAGATATAAGGCTTCTGTCCCAGTCACTCAAAGTCCTATTAAGGCCAATTATTTTCTCTTAAAATATATGCATATTTCGGGCATTTTCTTCTTTATTGGATCACAAAATCACTACATTATACATGTATCACTGACCTTAGTAAAACCGTGTTCCTTTTCATTGGCACTCAGGCTAATTTTTGAGGGGTAATATATCAGGCTCTATTTTTGAGGGGTAGTATATATCAGCCTACTTTTCAGTCTTGGGAGGCACTATTTAGCCAGGGATTCAGGGAAATTTAGGGTAAACATAATAAGATTTCAGGCACAATTTTATCTTGGCTCTGCTACCTTGTAAAACACTAACAGGACAGTGAGGGATGTCTGAGTGGAGGACAACAGGAAAATGTGATTAAGACCCACCCAACTGTAAGCTTCCTCTAGCTCAAATTGCCTTCTGCTTTTTTTGCCTTTTTGAACATGCCAGCCAGCTGCGTGGGGCATTGCTGGAGAGAACTTACGCATCCCAGATGCAATATATCTTTGCTCTTTTCATCTTTACTCTTTCCCTTGAGGGCATTAAGGATGCTTTGGCTTTAAACGTTTCCTAAGGTTTGGTCTGAAATATCAGTTGTTAGAATCTTTGTTCTAATATTATCAGTTCTGGTCTGTCAAAAGTTCATGGGTTAAAGCAGAAGGTTACAATCCAGCATTAGTTAATATTTTAGCCTTAATTGAACATTAGAATCATGCAGGGAACTTTTAAACTACCTTTGCCCTGGTCCTACGCCCCGATATTCTATATTAATTGATTTCAGTTAGGGTCACATCCTAATAGATGTTAAAAGCCTCCAGGTGATTCTAATGGACAGACAACCAGGGTAAAGAAACTGCCCGATTCTTCTAGCAGGATCCTTTAAACTCTACCACCAATGTGGGTCATCTAGAAATTGAGATGCTCTTTTAGATGCTCTATGTACTTTGGCTCCTGGAAATCAAATCTTAAGAAATTAAAGTCAAACCTGGTATATTTCCTCTCATTTGCATTATGTATTTGACCTTTCAAAATATTATCATAAAATGTTAAGTAAACATAATACTAGCCTAGCTAAGCCTATTTCTATGGTTCCTTTTACTTGGTTCTAGCATCACAAACACCTAACCATCGAGATATAGTATTTTCTTTGTCTACCTGTGTTTGTATATTGAATCAACCTAAATAAAAAGTTTAACTGTAGATTTTTTCCACACATGTTATATTTTTAAGTGCTCCAGTATTTTTAAAAATTCATATGTTTCCAATTTTAGGGGTCATTAAGTATTATGGTAGCCATAGATTTTTCATAAATGCTTTTATCAACTTGAAGAAGTTCCTTGCTCTTCCTGGTTTGCTCAGAATATTATCATGAGTAGTTGTTAAATAGTGAAAAAAAAAAAAAAAGAAAAAGAATTGAAATGATACAGTGTGGATTCTAGTTAATGGATATTTTCTATTAGATATTCTGTGTCAAATTTTGCTGTTATAAATATGACAGTGATTAAGCCATTTATAAAACTGGCTGCATCAGTGCTTATGTTGGGCATATAAATATACATGGTGTTCTGTGATGTTTTAGATAAAATTTCCAGTTGCTATGTAACTGAGATGTAAAATATGGTTTCAGCAGATTGAGATCTGGGAGATTTATTTTAAATGTAAAAGTCTTTAATAAAAAATGCATAAGATCAAAGGAAGTTTTCAATAATACATCATGCTTACCAACACAAAGAAATAAAAGGTTCTAAAAATACTCTGGTGTTTTCCTTCCTTATTTTTAAGGGCAAAATTATGACTTGTCAATTCTATAATTAATTAATATCTTAGGGACAGTTAATTATTAGAAGGTGTAAATACCCATAGGCATTTTAAATATAAGAAGAAAATATATAACTTTAGAAAATAAAAATTAAACCTTATAAAATGAGTTTTTTCTACAAAATTGGTTATAGAAGCAAATAGGAAAAACTATAAAAGACTAATTTATCATAAAAATATCTACTTATTAAATTAGCTATGTGCAATTAATATTGAAAGAGAAAAATCTTTAACAGCAAAATTCTTTGACATTATTTGGAATTAATTACCAATAACATATAGCTTTGGTCAATGTTTTGGAAATCCTAACAGCTGTCACACCAGGAGGGAAAATGTCTTATGCATGTCTTTTATATCTAAAATATATCCAAATATTAAGTTATAAGTAATAGAAGCAGATTTTAAATTTTGGGGTTTTTTTTTCCTAAGGGATTACTTTGTCTCTTTGTCCTTTTTTCATAGAACCATGCAGCCACACTGTGCTGTGATGCATTTCTTCCTCAGAGTTAAACTTGCTGCCAGGAAATAGCTCCATTTTTCATAATTTTTATCCCAGTATGAATTGAAATCTACTTGTTATATCCATCAAGATTTTATCTCCTAGTGAATTCCCATTAGTTATCAGTAAATGGACAGTTTGTAGAGTTTATGTATTTCATGAAAAAGTGACCATTTCTCAGACCCCCCAAAATCTTAGCACTGGATTAACCTTTTCCTCAAAGGGTAAATGTATCTGATTTTATTAAGTAGCATTCCCATACTGGCTTTGGTACACTAACATCTAGAACAGTACATGGGCATGAGTTGTCATCAGTTACATTTTTTTAGCTGGATGCCTTTTTTAAAAATCCTCGCCTGAGGATATGTTTATTGACTTTAGAGAGAGAGGGAGGGAGAGAGGCCAGGAAAGAGAGAGAGATGTGAAAGAGAAACATTGATTGGTTACCTCCCGAAAGATATTGATCAGTTGCCTCCTGTATGTACTCAACCAAGGATCAAACAAACTTAGGTATGTGCCTTCAATGGGAATTGAACCCACAACCTTTTGGTGTGTGAGACTATGATCCAACCAACTGAGTCATTCAGCCAGAGCTTTTTAAATGAAAAAGTTAGGTTAATAGTATTTACTTACATTCTTACCTAGGTGAGGGCAAGAGGAATCAAATAATGGCTAATAATATGTGTGCACAGATAAGAAAAGAGAACTATAGAGGCAAATTTTTAAGAAAAAAGTTTCTTTATGAAGAAAAAATAGCAATTTAATGAAATTGCTGTATAATGAAAGTTTACTATGTACTTTCACTTACCTTTATCCTCAATTGTGAATTATTTTATAGAATATTATGGCTCCCACAAAAGCTTAAAGAAGATTTTGACCATGTACCCTCAGTATTTGACAGAATTTGCATAATTGACATGAAAAGTAAGGTATTTAAAGAATGCTATTTCAGGAATCGAGGGAGGTGGGCTTGGCTGGAATGGGGGGATGGTGGGGAGAAAATGCAGACAACTGTAACTGAACAACAATAAAGTAATTAAAAAAAGAAATGCTATTTCAAATTATTAAGATTTTGTAGGACTTGATTAAAAAATCTCAATTCATGCCTGCATTAAGGATTTATGTTATTAACACTCCTGAATGTCCTTTCTAACCTGTACTGCCAGCCAAAATCAAAATAATTTGAATAATGTATAAATAAGTGTATTACCTCAGAGAATAAGCTTGTCTAAATTTGTAAATATGACATAAGATTAAAATGTGTAATCATCTGTCATAAACAGCCCCACAGGGACTGAGTTAAGTAAACTCCTATTTACTTAATGGTCATAAGTAAACAGGAGTGTGTGTGCATGTATGTGATGTCCCTGTTGAACTAACGGGTAGAATAACTTTTTATAAGAAATGTGCAGAGGAGCAAAACCCCAAGTGGGCTATTGCAGTTCCATCTTTTTTGTGTTTTTGTATATATCTGTCTACTCTTTGAGAAGTGAAAAATATAATCCATTATCTGCTAAGACATTAAATGCATATTTTATCAGAGAAAATTGCAACCATTTAGAAATGTTGTTCATAGGAAAATATGAGAATATGTAAGAAGGCAGTTAACATATGAATATAACAGTCGTATGCACGTGAGACGATATTAACTTCTCAACTCACAAGTTTTCAAAGGAGAGACAAAATGAAAACAGATAAGGTAGGTGAATCATTCCATGAAAAGCAGTCAGGACAGAGAAAAATGAAGATTCAGATAGTAGAAACTAATCACTTAGATGGAGTACCAAGTTTTAACAACAGTGGTAGATGTAGCATGCTTTGATCTCAAAAACATGTGTCAGTAATCCTGGCACTAATGTCTGAAAACCCCATCATTACTAACTGACGTTTAAAGAGTTAAGTAGTCCTGGGCTGAGGCGTACTGTGCATGGAAAGCCTGTTATGCAAGTAGACAGGTACCTCGACAGGCTTCAGACTATAAAATAGTGTTCACCCAATAGCTGGGCATTCGGTCAGGGTAGCTGGAGTTGCAAAACAGTAATGACCATTTATTACCTTTTGTCTGGAGTTGAGTTGAAATGGACTTGATTGCATTTTCTATTTCAATTCAGATTCGGTTTTATTTTACAAAGATTCAGTTTGAGTGCTTGCAGTTTTCTTCATGACTAATTAAATTGCTGAAGAAAAAGATGTCTGGGTCAAATAACACAATATGCCTGGGTAACATGTGTTTTGCAGACTTTAAGCCTGAAGGAAAAACTTAAAATAAACACCAGCACTCTAAAGATTTGGCAGTTGAGATATTTGCAAGAGGGGCACTTACCTAGCATTCCGATGTCAGAACAATTCCAGATCAAAAAGAAATATCTCATTGTAAACATCCTTAGATAAGCCTCCATTTAAAGATTTTTTCCATCATTTAAATCAGTTATTTATTGAGTTATGTGACTGTACATTTTGCAAACCATTTCTTTTTGAATTTACATACCAGCAAGTTAGATTGTTCAAGGCTAAATGCTTTATGTGTGCTTTACCTACTTGTTCCTATTATTTGAGGTTTTTCTTTTAATGAATGAGAGGAGTTGAATTACATTTGAATTAACAATATTTCAAGGTATATGTTTATTCCATCATACTATATTATATATCTGGAGCTTTAATCTTCTTTCTGTGTGTGTGCTAGAGTCCAAAATCCCTTTACAAGCTTAGTTTAGTTCTGTTTGTGGTATTATCACAATCCACTTTAAGACAGAGTCAGTGACCTCTAGAGACATTTTCTTGATAAACTCTTTGGCTTTTAAAGATGTTGCTGAGTGAATCTTCCATTTTTTTTTTAATGTGGATTTACTAAACTAGCAACATACTTAGCTAGCCTCCAGTTCCTTGTCAAGTGCTAATAAATCTTGAATTGTGTCTCATCAATAACTAGTCAACTTTAGCTAAGGTAAATATATTTATGGAAAATTAACTGAATGATATGTAGTAATTCATTCTAGAATCTAGTATTTTATAAGCAACCATACATGGTTCAGAGCCAATACATGATATGGTGTCCACTGGCTCAAGGTACAATACATACATGCATACACACATGCATACATATATACATACATACATAATATATTATATTTTTAAAAAGTAAATATGTTCAAATGAAATGAAACCTTTAACAAAGTTATGATTTTTTCCTCAGAAAAAAATATAGAATGTCTTAACACAGTGTTTGTGATAAAGTTAAAAGAGTACCATTTACATAAAATAAAATTACGTATGAAAAGAAAAAATCAATTTCATAAATAAAGCAAATAAGAATACAAATTAAACACAATAAAATCAAAAAAGTGTAATGGGGAGAGGCATAGCTTTGAAAAGAATGTCAGTAAATAAAATATAACAGAACATATAATAAAGATAATTTCATTTTCTCTAACAATGTTGATGATTATAGAGTATAAATTTTGTTTTGATATTTCTGTGTCCCCACTCAGCTACCCTATTGTGTCCTTTCATTATTAGCATTCATTGTTACTGGTCCCTGAGGTCCAATAACCTAGTATTCATTTTACAGGCAATTGGAAGCCTGGAATTAAGATCACTGGATTGGTGCATACATAATCTCTTTTTATTGAATCATATCTACATCACTATGTTATATACTAATGAAAGTTTTAAGAAGGAGTTTTATGGAACTACTTACTAACTTGAAACTAAAAATAATTGCTATTTGCTTGAATTGGCCTAGAATAAGCGCAAACTTAAACATCATAAAAGATTATGAAGTATGCAAAGTGCTGAATACTTTTTAATATGTTCAGCCTTTATCTTGGAATAATTGTATTGACATTTGCACTGTTGGGGTAAAACACCACTAATAAAACTTCTCTTGTCTCAGCACACATCAAGGTAGAAACACCGAACTATACCAATAGTCACTTTTCTTCACCACTGCACACTTAGAGTTTAAAAAAAGGTCCTGGCTGGTGTAACTCAATGGATTGAGTGTGGGCCTGAAAACCAAAGGGTCTTTGGTTCAGTTCCCACTCTGGGCCCATGCCTGGGTTGCAGGCCAGGTTCCCAGTTGGGGGCACAGAAGAGGCAACCACACATTAATGTTTCTCCCTCTTTCTCCCTCCCTTCCCTTCTCTAAAAATAAATAAGTTTTTTTGTGAAATATTATCAAAATGGTTTTGGTTCCCCAAGGTGCTCAGAAATACTAGCTCTGGTAATATAAATCAATATACAAAGTACTCAATGTGAGTTTAAAATCAAGAGATATTATTATCTTGGAGACAGATTTCCAATTACTGCCATTTCCTATACCACATAGCATTCTTGAGAGGTTATCCAGAGAGTAAAGGAGTTATTCATTTTTTTTCCTGTAATTTGTTCAAGCGTTCCTATTAAAAATGAATAGCTCAAATGAACTGCCCACAAATATTAAGGGGCTGCCAGGGTTAAAATATGTATGTATATGTAGGTACATACATGCATATACACATACACGTTGCATACCAGACAAACTGAAAAGAGTACAGAAAGTCTCTGCAACCTTAGTTCATGTGGCTCATTATACCGACATCTTTGTCACATGGTTACTGGACCATGGACCTCTTCCTATTCCTAATTGAGTTCTATAGTGCACTGCTGACAATAGCTAACTGCTCTGCTCTGCCAGCCTCTGCTGATATTTTAATTGCTTTCTTTTGTTTCTACACACAGTAAAAGCTTTTGAGATAAATAGCAATTAAAATACACAAATATATTTAGCAGTAATCACCAGTTTTTTTCACCGACAAGCCAAAGAATGAGACTCGGACAGGACTAAATGAGTTTATGTTTTATGAGGCTGAACTTAGTATAGAAATATTTTTTCCAGTGTTCGTTTGTAGCAAGTTGAAAAATGACATGAGCACAACTCACTCATTTTTTTTTCTCTGTGCATCAAGAAAATTTAATTATTATTGGCACTATTAAAATCTCCAGATTGAGGAGGTAGAAAACACTAGATTTTGTCAGAATCATGAGAAGTGGAGTTTTGTCTATGACTGGGTTTAAATAATCAACATATTAAAATCTATTTTATGTTAACGTTTTGACATTTTGCAGAAAAACAAGTGTACATCTATTTGTTACTGTTGTCCAAACAAGTACCTAATTTTAATGTAATGACAATTATAGATTAATTAAAGATATTATGAAATGTTCTTGTTTTGATGAGGAGTGGATAGAGTGCTAATTTCAAAGGTATGTGGGTTTTTTTGATGAAATAATATGACTTCTGGCAAAACTTTCCTCTGACAAATACATGACTATCATATTTATGTTAGATTATCATTAGGACCATCTCCTTTTCTTCTTACTGTCCAATCAGATCTAATTTTACTTCTCAGGCCAAACTAACACCCATCTGCTCTGTCAAAATGATATTAGGAACACTTCAAAACATGAAATATTTTCTTCTTTTTGACCATTATTTAACCATTTCTTTGTAAACTGTGTATATGTTTGAGATGATTTATCACTGACAAGCTCTTATCTAAATGTTTATGGTTATTTCATATATATGTGGTTTATTTTATCTTCCCCACAGGAATATACATTCTTGGCAGTGATTAAATGCAAAATTCTATGTCTTTTTATAGCAATTGTTCAATGTCTCATCCATGGTGTTTATGCAAGTAATGCTGATTTGTTTGATATTTTTGTGAGACAGGTGATCAATGACTTTTATTATATGAATCAATTGCCATAATAAGGAGGAAAAGGAACACAAAATCCCTTACATTCATTCATTATATTCAGAATTTCAAGTATATTAACCAGGTCAAGTTATATCTAGCTATAGCAATAGGTCCACTAACTTGAAACCTGGAAAATTAGTTGGAATAATTCTTGAATAATTATTCAAGAAATCACCAAACTAAATGGACAATTGGATCACCTTGTGTTATGTTGAAGATGGCTAAGAAAAACTGCTATGGGAATACATAAAAAATTATTGTAAATGTTCACTATTATCTTATATAATGAATTTACTACCCAACCCTACCTTCCTCTCCTTAACTGGCATTGATAATTAAGCTGGTTCCTCTTGCTTCTTTTTCAAAAAAGAAGTGAAAGGTGTGGTTGAAATTTGAAGCCTAATTTAAAAAATGGAGTGAAGAGTTACCCATGATTATAAAAGAATGTATATTTTTGCTAGTTGCCAACACCTCACCTTTTGAAACTACTTTTTCCTTATAATGAAAATTTCTTGAGCTATTTCCATGAGCTTGACATTGTTTGGAATGCTACATAAGTACTCAAGCATTTAGGTCTAATCTCAGCTCTATGACACAGTTACTAATATTATTCCCATTTTAGAGATGATGAAACTGATGCAGAGATGTTGAATAATCTGTATAACACCATATTCTAAGAGGTGATGGAGTTCATTTTGGAAACCAGTCAATGTGACACCAGAGGCTGCCTCATACCTTCTATGTATCTTTTTTACTCTTTCAGTTTGCTAGTCATGCCCCACCGCTCTGGGACCATAGCACAGATTTATGTTCCCATTTATTAATGGTAAACTTTTACCATGATGTGCACCTGCCTTTATTTCCAGTGTAATGTATACATGAGTGATTCTGTATTCAGCATTCCCCACACTCATCTTTTTTTTTTCTCCCACTCCAAACATTTGTTGGAGAATTCCACTTGTACCTTGTGGATTATCACTTTGAATTCAAAGTATGTTCTGAACGTTAAAGATGGGGCTGAGAATGAAGCACAATTTGTCATTTTGAGTATTCTTGTTCTGTCAATTTTATTATACTTTCCTAATCAGTAAGGTAATATATTCACCAAACTTCTGGCTAGTCACATTCTGTTAATTACTGTCTTTTTTTTCTTTTCTTTCCATTATTGTTCATATCACAGCCCTACTCTACAGTTCCTCCTAAGTTGTTAATTTCGCTGGCTTTTCTTCCCAGAGGAAAGAGCTGCAGTGTCTAGTTCTTCCACCATAATTCCTCGTCCACACCATTACCTCCATGGCATTACTTGTTAAGAAATACCAGTTGGGAATAATACAACTCTATCAATCTTATAATATTTGAAGGCTTTGTATTCTCTACAAAATAGTTGCCGTGGTAATTAGTCTGACAAAAGTCTTTCATGTGTGCCAAATTGGTTCCCTATAATTGCTGTACAGCATTCTCTTTTAGTTTTATATGGCTTGGTCACCCATCCACGTTCAGAAACCCCATGTTCTCTATTCTTCAGTTTCAATCACATCATTTCTTCTCTCCAGAGAACAGACTTCCCTTCTCTCCACTTAATGACATTTTCTTTTAGAAAAAATGCAAGTGTGAGGTTAGGCCTCAAACCTCTATGAACTCTCTATTGGTAATGCTGGTACATAGCTCTCTCCTTTTAAAGTTCTTGGGTTACTTTGTCTTTGTCCACTTATTTGTCACTTATAATGGATTGCATTATTTTTGTGTTTTCCCTTACTCCCATTTTATGTCCCACCATGAGCACCATATTCTATTTTTGTTCTTTGTAAAGTCACATATTTATAGGACCACTCTCTAGCACAGAGTTTTCAATATAGTAAGTACTCAGATATGAGGTAGTCAATACATACAAAGTATTCCAGAACAACCAGCTTAAAAATGCAAATAGCTTTACATATGCTAATTTGGAATGTTTCAAAATATGTGTAGATAATATACTTTAAACAAAGAAATAACTAGATATAACGAGAAAACTGTGTTACATAAAGCTGATTTTAAAATGTGATTGTCTTGTGAGAATTTTTCCTGCCCCCCAATTTTTAAGCCACAAATAATTAACCATGAATATAAGTTTCAAAGTGTGATAAGTGGAATAAGAAAATAAAAGGAGAAAGTTGGCAAAGCATGAATCCAGTAGAAAAAAGTAGCCCATGAAACTTCCCTCAAAGGTTACTTAATATGGCATTAAAGTAGAAGTTTTTTGGCCCTTGCTGGGTGGCTTAGTTGGTTAGAGCATCATCCTGATATGCCCAGTTGTGGGTTCCATCCCCTATCAGAGCACATACAGGAATCAACCAATGAATGATAACTAAGTAGAACAACAAATCAATGCTTTTCTCTCTCTCTCTTCCTCTCTCTCTCTGACAAATATCAAATGACAAATATCAATCCAACCTGAATTTTAGAAAGCATTAACACAAGTGATTTAATTCAAAAAGAAAGTTAGCTGTATATTTATTTAGCTTATTATTCTCTGCCTTCTAACCCTACTTTGTTGCAAAAGTTACTTAGAAAATTGGATACTATGGTAAATTCATGAAATAGAGTGTTGTCAAAATAGTTTTATTGCATTTTATTATGATACTTTGAATATGGGTAGTTTCAGAATTGTATATGATAATCATCCCCAATTAATTAACTAGTATAATTAGCTGGGGTACTCACTGTTATCTACCACCTACCTTCTCCAGCCTCTCCTCTTTCTCCTTGACTCTTCTCCTTGCTCTTCCTGTCTTTGTATTATTTTTCCTCTTTATTGATTTATCGGGGTGGCATTGGTTAATAAAGTTGTATATGTTTTAAGTGTACGATTCTATAATGTGTCATCTGTATATTGCATTGTGTGTTGTGTGTTCACCACCACAAGTCAAGTCTCCTTCCATCACCATTTATCCCTTTCTTTATCCTATCCTACCTCCCCCACTCCCACTTCCCTCTGGTAATCACTATACCTTGTTTTTCTGTGAAATGTATACACATACATATACATATACACATACATGTATACATATATACATGTATATATGTGTATATATAAATATTCATACACACATATGCATTTTCTGCTTAAACTTTTTACCCAGGTCCTTGATCCCCTCCCCTCTGACAACTGTCAGTCTGTTTTCTCTATCTGCAAGCAAAATAAATTAACAAACAAAATAAGAACAGATTCATAGTTACAGAGAATTGGTTCTGTATTCTTTTTTTTTATTATATTTTAATCATTGTTCAAATACAGTTTTCTCCTTTTTACTCCCAATCCATTCCCCCCTCCCACCCTCCCCACTTCCCTCCCATTACCACCCTCCCCCTAGTTTTTGTCCATGTGTCCTTTAAGTTTGTTCCTGTGTGGTTCTGTATTCTTAATTTTGTATTTTATTCTGGCTCTTTTTGGTGAATAAACTAATCATTTCTCTGGCTTTAATTTTTTCACAATTGTTTTGTGACATGAATGAAGTAACTCACATAATTTTAGGTAACTATTTAATATTCACAAAAATAAAATTTATAATAATAAAACACTAAGTTCAATTTTTTATGCCATGGTACATGTCAATTTCCAAATCAAGGATGGCTTTTACCTTAAGAGCATCGAGTGCTATAAGATGTAAAGAATGTAAACATAGATAAGCACACCTGAAGATACCGAAATAAAGGGCTTAAACTTAACACTGTGTCATAGTTCAAGGTCCACGTGTCCTTTGATCAACTGAGAGGGAAGAAATGTCCCTAAATATATATTTGTTTTAGTTGAATTTAATATTTTTCAACTAAATGTAAAATGAAGACTTGTGATCATTATGAAAATGCTTTGACATTAAATTCAGCACTTACTGAATTTTATGGAGAAGACATTTTGGCTGTGAAATATGAAGTACTGTCCTCTTAAGTTCTAGAGAAATGTTGTGGGTCAAGGATCCCATTTCAGGAACCATACAAAACTAAAAATTAAAAATGACATTATATATCCTTTTTTGTAAAAAGCCCATACCATATAATGATAGTAAAATCTTTATAGTTCCTGACACCATTACAATAAAAAGATAAAGTAGAAATACAAAGGGTCATGCAGATAACTGAAAGAAATTTTCCCTAAAATGAGCCTCTTCCTCTTCTTTCTGACTTCTCTGGCTTCATGGGCATGTGACCTGGAGCACAGGACTCCACATTTTTGGGGTGTGCCACATTTGCCGTGATACTCTGTAGTCACCATCTTGAAGTCTTGGTAACTTTTTAAAAGAGGCCAACATTTCCATTTTGCAATGGCCTTGTCAAATTATGTGGTCAGTCTTGCTTCCCTTCTTCTCAACCGTATAGTTGAAAACTAAAAGACAGTCACACCTCTATAGCCAAGGTTCACATCAGCAGGTTCAATCAACCTCAAGTCCAAGCCAGTGTTTTCAATCCATGGTTGGGAACTCACAGGTGCAGAGGGCCAACCATATGCATTGTTTTACACCATTTATAGAAGGGATTTGAGCATTCTCAAATTTTGGTATCTGTAGGGGTCCTAGGACCAACCAATACCCTGTAGATACTGAGGAACTACCATACTGCATTTAGTAAAGCTATCACTTTTGGGGCAGGCTTAAAAGAACACTTCATTTTCAATGATCTTTCAAGAAAATGATGTTGATGGAGATTATAAACTATTAATCACTAATCATTTTTGTTTCATCACTCATACGTTGAACACAATATGCATCAGTGGTTACAATGTACTTGGGATAGAATTTCATGAGGATAGTCTCAAAATTTATGCACATTTTGATTTTATAATAACACTTTCAAAAACATTCATTTTAGAAAGACATAAATGAGGAGGTATGTGTAGGAACATACAAGTGCAATTTTATTTTTTTTACCACAGGAAGTAGTTTAAAATAGCATTTTCTTCTAAATTTTGTATCTTGTAATATCGATGGTATTTCCTACTCTAAATGTCTTTCTCCTAATCATGTCCACACCATGCATTTCTTTTCATGTCTGGATTATAGCTGCACTATAGAGAAAGACAATGGCTGGAAACACTTGTTTTACAGAGGCCAATCTATAAAGAAAAGTGCTTTGATAAAATGGAAATACTTAAAAAGAGACATCCATTACTTGGCCAGTCTTAAGCAAACTGATCTTAAACTTTGCAAGAACAGCAGCAATGCCTCACGTTGATCCAAAATTTTCTAGTACCAGCAAAAGACAATATTAAGAAATCCAGGGGCTACATTTCCATAAGTTCTTCCCACCACTTTCTTCTTTTGTTTTCGCCATGTGCATTTCATTTAAAGGAAATGATTGCCACATGGTTTTGATTCATTTACACTCAGCTCATAAAAATACTGTGTTTTAAGAGGTATTTGATGTCCACAGAATTTCTGAACCTCTTTATAAGTTATTTTATTAAAACCAGGGAGTTATACTTTGCTAGCACATGAAGTTGTGCTACAAACCAAATGGTTTGTATTTGTTGAAAAAATAAATCTCTCAAATCTATGGGTATATATAAATATCCTCATAGACCTTGCAGAATGACCTTGTATATCTACTTTCTTATCTCTAGGATTTTGTTTACAGATTCCCAGTGAGCAGGGACTTGAGTAAGCTACTTCAAAAATTCAAGCTTAAAACATGTTTGCTTAATTATAAAGTTAAGTCATTATTTCTCCCTTTTTCAACAAAAACGTAGTTAAAAATTTTATTTGGATTGTACTCAACTTCTTTTTAAACATTCTTTTTTTACTTTATTTTGATTGTTGACAATATCACAGATGTCCCTCCCCCCTACCCTAACCCCCACCATTGCTCATGTCCCTCCACCCTCACTGCCCACCTTCCCTCTGGCCACACGGTTGCCTGTGTCTATGGGCCGTGCATCTATGTTCTTTGGCTAATTCCTGCACTTTTTTCATCCACTCTCCCCACCCTCAGTAGCTCTCAGTCTGTTGCATATATCCATACATCTACTTCTATTTTGTTTGTCAGCTTATTTCTCATTATTTCATTCTTATATTCATATAGTACAGCATATACTCTTAAAATATATGTGAATGTGAACTTCTTGAATTCTATTGACTGTTTTTGTGATGCCTCAGAATTCTAGAAGTGTAGAGCATCTACTGTAGGAAATTATTAATTGTAACAAGCATTTAGAGTCAGTTTTCCACTCATGATCTCTCTTTCAAAATTGCTCAGCCATGTGAAAATTCTATTTCATCACTTGAGTTTTAATTAACACAAGATAATTAATTCAGATCATCTCGCAGACAAACATCTATGCTGCAGAAACTAAGTAAATGGGAACCCAGTACAGGCTGGTTCCCAGTTCACAGAGAAAAACACAAATACACGAAGCAACTATGTTACATGAGAATAAGAATCACCTGGCCTTTTGTCTGCAACAGCCATCTTCCAGTAATTTGCTCAAATGACTAACACAAAGGGAAAGAGGAAAGGATGCTGCCGCTACTGTATGTTCTCTAAGCCTTTTAGAAAACAGAGTTGCTCCATTGGCCCCATGCATGGGAATCTACAAGAAAGGCGATATCACCTGCATCAAGGGGATGGGCGTTGTTCACAAAGGAACACCCCACAGAGGCTCCCAGGGCCAATCTGAGAGAGTCTGCAACATCACCCAGTGTGAAGGGGCAGTGCCGTGCACAAATGAGTTAAGGGAGATTCTTGCTAAGAGAACTAATGTACACATTTAAATATTAAGCACTCTAAGAGCCAAGATAGCATCCTGACAAGTGTAAATGAAAATCCTAAGAAAAAAAAGGGAAAAAAAAGAAAGTGACTTGAGTTCATCCTGCTCCAGCCGGAGAAGCACAGTTATGAAATCCAAGGGAAAGGAGCCTGAGCTACTGGCACCGGCCCCCTGTGCATTCTGGCATGGTCAGTAAAAAAGTAGACGACCTCTGTACTGTTAATAAAAAAAAAGAATTGCTTATTTGTTCAAATTATATTCATTTATCAAACTGAAAAGGCTATATTTTAACTTTTTTTCTCTTTGCTACCACAGCTTCAAGATCAGTTTTCCAAACCCATGACCTGTTTTATGTATTTTTATTGTTTTTTACGTTTTATCAAAATCAATCATTATCTACATGACAGAATTCAAGATTGTCATGCAATTATTATGCTTTATATAATATATCTCTTACAATCTCTTTATCTACTTATTGATTTGTGACATTTCTTTGGGTGAGAAGAGTATTTCTCTTTATAGTCAAACATTTGTTCAAAAAAATAATTTGAGAGGTTGTGAATTAAGCCAAATGAGAAAATATTTTCCTAAAAGGATTGTTTCTGAATAATATTACTGTCTACATATGATAAAATTGTCACATGCAATTGTTTACTGTTTTTGTTTTTTACTAGCACTCAATGATTTTTTTTAAATAATGATTATTCCATAGGTTATAATACATGTATTTTAATTATCACAGTAGGGTTATTATTATATTACTTATGAAATTTAAGAAACCTACAATACTAAATGCCTTTTATCACTTACTGTCTTTTTGCAATTGTTATCATATATTTCAATCTACACAGCAATGTTGTTATGTTTTCTTAATCACAGTATTTTCTCCGCATCACACTGTTGTTATTTAGTATGATATGTAAATATCTGTTTCCCTTAAATCCATTCCGTGAACCTAATTTCTATCTGGTATTATCTCTCTTCCATCTAAAGATGTTTCTTTAGTGTTTTTTTATAGTGCAGTTCTACTGGTTACATGTTTTTTCAGCACCTGCTTATTTTTAAAAAATCTTATTTTACCAATTCTTGAACTGTAATTTCTCTTTAGAGACATTACTTTTTAAAGTAGTAACAATGATGATAATTTTGGCATTTTTTAAATGTCACTTCACTTTCCTTTGACCTCTGCTGTTTCTACTTATAAGTCAATTATCTATGGTATTACATCTTTCTAAGTACTTCATTGTTTTATCCTGATTGTGTCTAGAATTTTACTCTTTATATTTTACTTTCATTCCTTTTGACAGTAATGGCATTATTTATATAAATTTGCTTGGGTTTTTCTGACTTACTTGAATTTATATGTTGATAAGTTATTCTTTTGACTAAGTTGGTGAGCTCCTAATAATTCATCATTTATATATAAAATACATAAATATTCATATGAACACAAATTATGCACCCATACACTATTCCCTCTCTTCTCTCTTTCTGAACTCCAGTTACACATATGTTATACATCCTGATATTTTCCTTTCTGGTCATTAACCTGCTCAGTTATTTATTTTTGTTTTGTAATCTCTTTTCTTTTATCCATTCTCTTTTCTTTAGTGTGGACAACACTTTGGCTTATCTGTTCAAATATACTTAATCTTTCTTATGGAATCTCCAATTCATGTTAAAATTTTCTGAAAATTTTATATCAGGTATTATATCTTGAGCTCTACAACTTACAAATAGTTTCTATTTATCTACTGTGAATTTATGTATGTTCACTTTAGCTTAATCCTTTGCCTAAGGTCGTGCATATATTTATAATATACCTTTTGATGATCTTCTCTGCTGTTAGACAATTTGGCTCATATTGAAGTTGTTTCTACTTATTTTTTTTAAAAAAATACATATATCACCTGGCTGGCGTAGCTCAGTGGATTGAGCGTGGGCTGCGAACCAAAGCATGGCAGGTTCAACTCCCAGTCAGGGCACCTGCCCGGGTTGCAGGCCACGGCCCCTAGCAACTGCACATTGATGTTTCTCTTTCTCTCTCTCTTTCTCCCTCCCTTCCCTCTCTAACAATAAATAAATAAAATGTTTTAAAAGTTTTTAAAAAATACATATATCAGCCTTAGCTCATGTGGCTCAGTGGACTGAGTGCTGGCCTTGGAATCAAAGGGTTATAGTTCGATTCCCAGTCAGGGCACATGCCTGGGTTGTGGCCAGGTCCCCAGTAGACAACATGCATTGATGTTTCTCTCCTTCTCTTTCTCTTTCCCTTCCCCTCTCTCTAAAAATAATTAAATAAAATCTTGAAAAAAGAATACTCTGTAAAATATATATATATATATATATATATATATATATATATCTCACATTTTTCTTCTATGCATGCCTAGTAATTTTTAAAAAAATTATGATATATCATACAGGTTAGACATTGCAAGAAACCTTATGTGTCTTCTTTTAAAAGTTACTGAATTTGAACTCTAAGACATTGAAATCACATATCCTTTCAATCCTTGTAGATTCATTTTACTAGAACCAAATTTTTATAGACTGATGCTGGCATGCAGCATACCATACTTACACAGTAGTGACCTTGAACATACTTTCTCTTTCAAGATAATTTACTTAACCTTATTTTTTCCTAGGTTTTTTTTTCTCTCAAAACTGTAAATGATGTTCATCAGACTGATATCTGGGTAAAGGGGAGATTTGCTGTTTTCTTGATGTAGCTGCTCCCAATATTGTTGTAGTTTTTATAGTTGCTGATATCTTTATTCTATAAATAATTTAAAAATATATATATAAACCAAAGTCTTGGAGATATGTGTTCATAAATTTATGATAACAGTGTTTCCATTATAAGTGGATTTCATGCATTTAACTAGCCTTAAAACCAAGAAAAAACAAAACTTTGCCATTTTGTGCTATCTTTTACTCTGTCTCAACATGACAAAGGTTGTTGTTTCCAAAAAAAACCCTTTAGACTTTGATTTTATTGAAAATAAAAACAACATGTAAAAGTATATTTTATCATGTTTTTCTCTATAGAGCATATGCTTAACATAATAAATTACAAACTGCTGTCAATTATTCAAACCCATAGTCACTATTTAAAAATGTATTTAATAATATTTTACTATAATTAAAGACAACAACTAATCAAGTTTTAACATATTTAATGACCAAAAATAAAATGTGTGCTTTTTAAAAAGAAATTAAAGAGTTTCAGTAATCAAACGCCAACATAGGCATGCCTTGATTATATCCATATAACAGAGATATGAAAATATTGAAGGCAGGGTTGCTTTCATTATCCAACTTTGATTATGAAATGAGATAAAGATAATTAATTTTGGAGTTTTAAAATGCACAATGTTTGCAAGTAGTGTAATAGCTTATTTAATTCTTTCTTTAAGATCTCCATATTTATAGACCTTGGCCAATAGCCATAGTGTCTAATTTGACCTCATTGTGTATCCAGTACCCTAAGATTAAAAAAAAGAGAAAGAAAAATCAGATTGTTTCTTCCCACAGATACATTTTTATAGATGCTATTGTCTCTAAAATAATGTACTTTCTTGCTAAAACCTCAAACACGTAACAAAAATGGAAACGTGAAATGTATTTGTACAATATTTTTCCCAAGTACAAAAGAAAAATGTCTATACCAGAAAATTTCAGTTCTTGATGCTCTGTGTTTCTCTTCATCATTGCAGTCTGCTGTGTATGAAATCTGGGCCCGTCCATGTTCCCCCTGGGGCTTTGATGACAAGAGACACTGATGTGAATATAAATTTAGCTGCTAGCTGAGAGGTAATAAACTTTTTGTTTCTACCTCAGGAATTTCTGTCTTCAGACAGCCTCCATGAAACTATGGCAAATTAACTTGTTAAGTTTTAAGCAGAAAAAAGAAAAAACTTCAAACCTGTCACAGTTGTTGACAATGCCCATTAACCACTTACTATGTATTATGAAAGGTGCTATATACTGGAGAAAATATATTATGGATATCACAGTCCAGTACTATGAGTCGGGAGGGGGGAGACCCATTAGCAAAGTGTTGTTATTTAAGCTATGAATAAAATATACAAAAATCTGAGACAGAAAGTAAGAGCAGAAGTAGGGGTGGAGCGAAGAGGCTGGAGAGGGAGCTTGTGAAAGGTTGCCAATAATGACTCTTTAAGAAACAGACTTTGAAGATGACAGATGCACATCAAGAAGGCCCTAATCACTTGAAGAGTGGTTAGAAAGCAATACAAAAGGAAGAAGAATATGCACATATCTAAAGTAGCAACAATTTGTATGTTACCAAAACTTATATGTAACACTCTAGATAAAATATAGTGAACAAGAAGGAAAGTATGAATGGGTGAATGATATTAAAGAAAAAATATTCCTGACATTTCCTAAAAATTATTTAAAAACACTTTATTCAAGTCTATTGCAATAGGGATAGATGTTGTAATGGGGAATTCAAGTCCCAATAAAGTGAAGACAATAGAGAATTTGCAACCAAGGAGCAAAGTGGGGTAGGAGAGTCAGTGAAAGGGAAATAACTAAGAGGAAAAAGGATAGGAGGATTTTTTTAAGTGCAGTTAACAATATGCTTGCTAAAAGAAGGTCAAGGCCATACACATCAAAGATAGGGGCTGAGGAACTGAACAGAATAGCAAACATGAGGACCTTCTCACTAAACTCAATCAGCAGGACTTTTGCTAAGACTGGGGTAGGCAGATGAAAGTCAAGGTATGGGTGGAGGTGGGACAAAGTCAAGATCTAGCAGAGAAAAGTGCTCAGAGGAGACTGACTATAGTTTGGTCATGGAGAGAACCTTTGTTCGTGGTCATGGATCATGCAGAAGCTCACAGGCCATTAAAAGTAATTATAATCTATTCAAAATATGATAGGTCGGCAGTGATAAAAATTGTAACATTAGAATTATGTTAAATTCTCAATCTGTGATATACTCATATACTTTAAATACTTTTTTATATATAATATAAAAGTAAAGGTTAACTAAATAAAGACTTCTGTTCATAATAATTAGCTAGAAAAGAAAAAAATGATTGCTTTGCTTGGTATTCATTCTCACACAGCACACATGCGAAAATATTTCTTCCAATGCACATATTTTCTTTTTTTTTCAGAATAATATGACTTTCAGAGTTTACATGGGTCAAAAAATATTCCAGAACATAAAATCAGAGCTTATAAGATTGAAAAGCAGTGAAAGTATTTTATTAAATATGATTTTCTTTGCACCAAAATGTTTTCTTTCTTGTTTTGATATCCAGTGCTTTTAAAAGTATCCTTGGGAATGACACACATATCTTTCTTTTGTAATAAACCTAAGAAATTCATACAAAAATATCTATTTCAGATTAATGGGTATTTATCCATGTTTGAATGAAGGACAAATAATCAATTTCCTTTAAGTCCAACAGCCCTGATTTTTGCAGGCTGATTTTGGATATGGAAAGTAGATTGAGTCACCAAGCCATTCTTTCCTTTTCTCCTTTATATATCCCTTTAATATAATACAGAGGAGAGAAAGGAGATGTTTCTAGAATAAAAGCAAAACAGAAATCTATCATATTTTAAAAGATACTTATATCAAAGACAAAGGAAACAGAAAAAGAAGGAACAGAGTGGAAGTGCGGAAGGAAAAGGCTAAGGCAGGGAGGGAGGAACTCAAGAGAAAAGAAAGATGGAAAGAAGGAAAGAAAGAAAGAAAGATGATATAAGAAAGGGAGGGATGAAAGGAGAAAAAAGAAAAGAGAGAGAGAGGACAGAGGGAGAGAGGGAATTAGCGGCTAAGTTGAAATACAGGATCCGGAAGAAGTAACCCCTGCTTGAGTGTGGTCGGTAAGGAAATAATATGATTTCACATTTTAACTTGAACATTTCACCTAAAATGTCACATGGTGTGCTTGAGCGTGATATTATTGCGTTACCGAATTACATACTTATGATTTTATAATAAAAAGGGCGTTATTTGTGGCGGACCATGCATTATATACTCTCGAAGTGTAATAAATTCCAAGCAGCGGGGTTTCACATCAGTGTGTGTTATTGTTACCAAATTGTTCATTATAAGCAGATTTGTATACACGAGAATTAAAATTTTTAGGAAACAAAGTTGTCAGCATTTGTAGATAGCAATTGAGTAGGAAAGGCCAACTTTATTGGTGTCCAAGAAGGGTAGGAAACAAAGAACCACAGTTAATCGACTGTTTCCATTCCTTTTGAGGAGTTGAGCATAGGGAGGGGAGAATATATAGAAACACTCTTCTGACATTTCCGCTGGCCAATAAAGTGTTCTGGTGGCTAACATTATGAGTCAATAGTCAACCTTTAAGAAATGCAAACAGTAGCAGAGGTAAAGAGGGTAGAAGAAACAAAAAAGAATAAAAATGAATCAAATAAGGGTTAGATTAATGAAGACAAAGTAGGAACATTTTGCCTATAGTAGCAGTATTGATAAAATGTGTTAAACCCCGTCACATAATAGAATGGTATTTGAAAAGAGAGAAACACCAAGAACATCAGCAATATATCCAAAATAGCTCTTCAACCTAGGAAAGTGAACATTTCTCCTGTTACTATATTTTCTGGTCATTATCACTGAGGTAGCATAGAGTATGTCAACCAAACAGCAGCCCAATATATAAATACATGGTCAGAATTCTATAGATTTTAGTTTTTGTCTTGTGCTCGTTTCCCAAAGTATGAAGAACAGGCTTCTAATGCGAATTGTTTTCTGGCACATGATGAGGTCAGTGACAATGGCAGTAGTGTCAGCTGCAGCAATGACACATATGGTCACTGCCAAGCACTGTGTTTGATGCCAGCATGTTTTTGTGAAATTAAAAAAGTCGCAGTTCCCGTGTTAGCTTCTCCTCCCTACCTTTTTTTTCATAGATGTGCATGAGGTATATATATATATATATATATATATATATATATGCAGTACTGATCTGAGTTTCTTTTTATTATTCTTTTTTTAAGATTTTATTTATTTATTTTTAGAGAGGGAAGGAATGAAGAAAGAGAGAGAGAAACATCAACGTGCAGTTGCTGGGGGACGTGGCCTGCAACCCAGGCATGTGCCCTGACTGGGAATCGAACCTGCAATGCTTTGGTTCGCAGCCCATGCTCAATCCACTGAGCTACACCAGCCAGGGCCTCTTTTTATTATTCTTAATAATATTTTGAATTGTTGGTTGATTGATTAGACATTAATTTTGATACTATAATAATTTATTTACTATATATATGTAATGTACGTGTATACACCTTATCTCCACAAATAATAAGAAGAAATGGTGTTCTATTGGTTGTGATGTGCCATTTTGTAAATTTTACTGACTGTTTAAATGTAAAATCTATTCAGGCGAAACAAACCTCTCATTAGAGTTCATTATCGTCTGTGAAGAAAGTGACTGACAATGGAGTTTCAAAACCTGTCAGATTCAACCTGGTATAATTCAAACCAGACCTGTTAGCAGCTGCACCTGATCTATGTTACCACGCTGTACCTCAAACTGGAGACACTCTCACAACTCTCTGAAATAAAAAAATGAGATGTCATCAAGCTCTCGTAAGTCAGGTGCCCTGGGACTGCAGTCGGACCAGGAGGAGGACATATGCAAGGTGTCTGGGAAGCTGAGGTCACGGTCAGGGCTTGAGGGTTGTATAGGCCAGTAAAGAGAAGCTGCAGTAAGTTAGGTAAATAAATAATTTTACTGAGTCCAGAGGGATCAGCGTCCTCAGTCACTCAGTCCTGCTTGAACACTGGACTCAATTTAACCTGCTCCCATTTTACGTTCTTCTTCTGTATTCTTAACAACGTGCAGATAATTGTTTCCTGCAGCATTATGTCAGGCTCTAAAGTTAGACTCTCAACCTAACATTAAAACCAGACATCTGTTGCAAAAATAAAGCTGCACCTCTGTTCCCAGATAGAGTTAAGATCTCTAGTGAGAGCATCTTGGAAGTATTTTTTGTTTGTTTATTTTTTAAATTTTTTTAAATTTAATTATTGGTCAAGTACAGTTTTCTGTCTTTTACTCTCATCCCAGCCAACTCTCCTTAACCCTCCCCACCTCCCTCCCATTTCCAAACCCCCCCCCCCCAGTTTTTGTCCATGTGTCCTTTATACTTGTTCCTGTAAACCCTTCCCCTTCTCCCGTACAAGAAGTGAAAACAGTAATAAAGCCCTATTTGAATTAACATGTACATGTATCTATATATAATGAATCAATAAATTACATAAAATAAGATCTTAAATATGTCCAGTATTTTAAATTAATATATATAGATTTCTTAAAGGTGGTATTCAACAAAATCTAGAAAACTATCTGGCAATGATGAATCAATTGTGAAAGATTCTACTTACTATTTCAATTACTCCTAACCCCCTGGGAAAGGCTTGTTCTTGGCACAGTGTTCTTGGCACTTGTTCTTGACATCCCAGGAAAAGAGTAAAGAAGTGAGAGGGTATCTAACTCTCTGACCTACAAAATTAATATGAATGTACGGTGGGGAAAGTTGACTCGTTTATGTGATACATAACACCTACTAGAATCCTGAAACTTCAGGTTAATTAAATGTAACTGGGTTAAAACAATTCATATCAATTCTTGTGCCTGAATTTTTTTTTACCCAAATCCTCTTATTGCCAAGAGGGCTTGACAATTACTACACTCTGTTCTTATTAAATAGAAGCTTAAAGAATTCAGGCATTTCCCAATCATTTCAAATTTATTTACTCTGAATAAATACATCAGCCACAGTACAGTCCAAAATTGACTTTTATCTTTTCTTAAGCTCCTTTGGGCCCAGTTTTTCAACCACTGACCCTACATACCAGTGCACAAGGAGAACACTGACATGCACTCAGGATAGTCACATGTTATTTGTGGGAGAAAGGGGGACTCTGCACCGGGGCGTCCAAACTTTTGGTGTCTCTGGACTGCACTGGAAGAAGAGTTGTCTTGGGCTACACATTAAATACACAAACACTAACAAAAACTGATGAGCAAAAAAATGTCTGTGCATCATTTCTGTTGATATCCACCACCACAGATAAGCGAAAAAGACCTCAACATAATAACCCTAATTATACAGCAGCCCTCTCGACAATCTTTTAAAATTGTCAAGCAGGTCCCAAGTTTGTGGTCACTGATATAGAAAATGCACATATCTAAGTAATAAAACTTATTATACAACTTAGTAATAAAACTAAGTAATGTTTTAAGTAAATTTACAATTTTGTGTTAGGCCACATTCATAGCTATCCCGGGCTGCATGCGGCCAGGGGGCTGCACATGGTCAGGGGGCTGCACATTGGACACTCCTGCTCTACACAGGGGTCCAAAGTTTTTTTTCCTGATTTCTTGCTGGCTCCTGATGTTAACATGACAATTTTTCAGGCTTTCCATAATGAGCAATCCATGAATATAAGGATGGGGTGAGACCTGTGTATCTTCACAAGATTTTTAACTCCACTTAGATCTTTAAGTTGCTCCTCATCACCTGAGTGTTAACTAGGTAGGTGAAAGATTCATCAATCTCTTTGCCACCTCCAAGTTCATCTGTTAGTATGGCATCACCCTTTTCTCCCAGATGTGTCTACTTACATCTGAGAACATACATCTGTGCATGCAATTCATAAAACTTTGATTGAGAGAATATTCTATAGCAGACAGTGCTTTAAGACATGCCCTTTATATGGGATACAGGGGAGAACAAGATAATAAAGGCACTGTTTATATGAAACATTCAATTAAGGGTAGAGAAAATAAGCAAAGTTAAATAGGTAAGTAAAAAATTGGTGAGTGTTATACTGAGTAATGAAATGATTATGTACAGGCAGACAGAGTAAATACTTACATTGGGTGTTCAGAAGATATGTTCTTAATCAGTAGTCTGGATAGGAATGAGAATTGATACATCTAACATGCAGAGGGAGCATTCCAAGCACAAGGAACAGACATCATGAAGACCAAAATTTGGCGCTCAGCAACACTGGGGAAACAAAAGATTTCCAGGGTGGCTGAACCATGACAAGTGTATCAAACATCTCTTAGGCCCTCCTCTCTTTTGTCTGCGTGATACACATTGCTGTGGCAGCCGACTTTGCACATGTGTACTCTGCTCAGCTTTCTGCCTTAGCTCTACCGGCAACTCTAGCTTCCCGCCCCAATGATATTCTTGTATTCTAAAGAGATGTTATCAACCCCCTGCAACCTTGGCCTTCATGCATATGCCCCGTAGTTAGTGTCTGGGCATCATGACCTTTCATATTTCAAGTTGGTTGTCTGCCTCAGATTAGCAATCTACATATCTTCCTGTCTGAATAACGTGTAGGTGGTTATGGTAGGTATACTACACCATGACAAATATGTACATATAGATGGTCTGTCATTACCACTTTCAGACCCTCTCATCAGCAGGGACTGGCATCACAGCATGGCAGGTGCTTGAGGAGCAGAGGTTGAGGTCAAGGACATTATCAAGAAGAAGACAGCTATAAAAATTTTTGGATAGCTGGAACATCTTGTAAGGTGATGGGTGGAAACATTTGGCTTTTAGCCTTTTGAGAATTTAAGAAATTCTTTTGCTCTTCCTTGCTCTGGGAAACACAGAATTCTTCTTGGGATTTGTCATTGATTTTGAATACTGACAATATATTTCAGCCACTGTGTTAAATATTCTATAGTCATTATGTCATTTTTTCTATTCTAGATTATTTTAATACTGTTATTTTATATATTTTATACTTGATGAACCTGAGGGTAAATTGCTCTGCCCTAAATCTATAAGGAGACAAACATTTGTATATAAGGCCCAGGGGTATAAAACATTATATGATAACTTTACATTTAAGTTCAAGGATGGAAGAGAAGGAAGCTTCAGGAAGTCTTTTCTAATTATTCTCTTCTGTTCATTTTTAGAAGAAAAACAAATTCAGAGATATATGTCAAGAATAAAGAGTATTGTTTGGTAGGAGAATCGCTCGCTACTGATATGCAAGTAAATTAACGCCAGTGAGGAAGGTACTGCAAGCTTAGAATCCCCACTATATGTTACAACCCAAAACACTGAAAAGGAGTTAATGATGGCAATCATCTTATCATTACTATAAACATTTTATAAAATTATAAATTAATAAAAATAAGAAAAACAGCATAAATCAGGTAAAGATTAAAAATAAAACACAACATAAGGCAAGTATGGAATGTGATATTGCATTAACAGAGTATTTTACCTTTGGATGACAGATGACTAGTGCTCTGTCATTAACCTAATATCACGTGGCACTTCTTCCTGATGCTACTGAAATTATGAATATATAGCAAAAACGTTTCCCAACAATGTAATTTTAATTATATGGGACAACATAGAAAAGTCAGAAGTTGAAATGAAAGTTTGTGAAAGAATATCATGTTGCACGAATGATTCCAATTTTTCTCTCTGGGTTTAGATAGACTTTTCTAGCTTTATGATGGAACAATATCTAATGCCTAGGTCATAACAACGTAAAGTTGTTACCCATTTGAAGATAAGTTTTATGGGCAACCTTGTTCTTACCCTTTACATTGGTGAATTTCAAAGAGAAATAATTAGCTTTGCTCTTGTGAGCAAAACTATGAAAAAATTCACTTTGCCAACAGTATCCAACCAGGGTATTCTAATCATAATCCGTTCTTTCAAGAAATGTCAGTAACATGGCGAGCCAGGCATCCATCACTGTCCTGTTGGGTCTTTATGGGGATGAAACTTTTCTTTAGGCTGCAGACGGCTCTTTAATCTTATAATGGTTCAGAATTGCCCAACTGTACTCTGTTTTTAGAATTTTTACTGGAAGAGAAATGCACCCTGAGTCCCTTATTTTATTAACCTATTTTGCTAGATGGATGAAAGTTTTAAAAATAATAAGGCCAGGATTTCTATGACTTTATATAATGCCACAATCCTCCTACAGCTCTTGTGATTTCAGCTCCGACAGAGATTAGAACACTCTTATTTTACAGTTTTCTTTGTGTAAGTTTAAAGCACAGTGTTGCCCCCATCATGATATTTATGGTACAAATTCTTAATAGCAAATTAAAATACATCTATAAATCTAGTTTTATATATTGTTAACAAGTAACAGCTAAAATAAAGAGAACATCTAAATAGATTATATTTCTATAGTAAAATCTAAGCTTTTAATGATTACTCTATTTTTATTCCTATTTTTTTTTCTGAAAACATCCCAGAATCTTACAATTGAGTCACTTCTCAGGGTCTTTTACTTCATTACTTTTTTCTGACTTTTTTCTGTTCTTTTTATTAAAACAGCAGAGGTCTCTTTGGAGCCCCCTGCTTAGCAGTGCCGCAGGGATTTAAACTTTAGCAAGTTCAAAGGAAACAAGAATTATAAGGAGAAGCCTTGGATTTATATAGATTCTTTTGAAAAGCTCAAAGTATGAGAAATCTCTCCCATGGTCAGGGTTAAGGTTACGAAACAGAGAGCGCACAAATCTCTATATTCTTGTCAGCTTCTCAGTCTCCTATACAATTTGGAAAAAAAAGAAAACACCTTGTTGAAAATGGTAGGTGCAGTATCAGTAACAATCCCATCAGGAAACAGATTTCCACTCAGATTTTTCAGGAGCCTTTATTAAAGAAAATGCTTAACAGCCGTGATGGGAAGGTTAGGGGAATTAATGAGGGGTATTGAGGTACCCAGATAGTAAGATGCCTTTACTGGCCTTAAAATAATGAAAAGCACACTAGAAAATCAAGCTACTGAAGACCTGTGGGAGTCAGAACTAGAGAGCAATGGCTGCCGAAGGGGGCTGTCCAGGTGAGCACACATGGCCACAGCCAGGGAGTGATGCTCATAGCAAGGAGGGTGGATGACAGCCATCCCTCCTCTTTCCTTCTGGTCCCTCTTGGGGCCTCCCATTAGCCCAGTTATCTAGAAGTCACCTCATATGGGAGCATGAGTGAATAACACAATCTGTAAGACTGACCTCTTCAGGCATAAAGAGAAATAGAGAATAAGTGTGGAGGAGTGCAAAAAGAAAAAGGGATATCATGCCTTTTAGCTCTTTATTTTCCTTTGTGAAAATTAAAAAAAAATATATGTAGGATAGAAAATTCTAATAAATTGTTATATTACTGTGGGATGATGTCACTTAAGTCAACGTGCTACCACTAAAATAAAAAAAAATGTAAAAATAGCCACCTCTAGAACACTTCATATCAGGTGATAGAAAACCGGAGCTGAGGTGATGGGGTCAGAGTAGAGAAACGATCATCAATATAAGACATGCTTACCTACTGAGAAATGAGGGAATACACTACAAATGGAACACAGAGCACAGACAGAGGTGAAGAAACTTCAGCCCTTGTATTTTACTTAATTATACTTACAATTTTCTATACTTAGGTATTTACTGACTTAATTTGGATTTCATCTACACTGTCTAGAGGGGTCCATTTAGAGTTTCTGAGTATGTTGTATACAATGAAACCATTGTACTAATGGATATCAAGACTTAAATAATCACCAATTCATTACTCACATATTAAGTGCCCAAAACTGTATTGTCCTCCTCTACTAAAAGATGCCATACTTAGAATAGCAGTTGCAATTGGAGATGATATTTGGTTAAGTTCAGAGATATCCCCTGTCATCCATTTGGCTTTTGGAGAAATCAGACAGGCCATTGAATGAGAGGTACAATGGATATAACTACACCAGATACCTTCAAGTCTTTGTTAGTGTTACTAATCACTATGGTCTCATGGGTTGTTTTATTGCTGCTGATTTTCTATGTTGGTGAAGTAGAGATATTTCTTGGTGTTTTATGTGAACCTTCTTATCCTAATATGTCTTAATTTATAGAACAGGGAAGCAATAGAGTTTTAGAAGTTGCTTATATATTAATTTCAATTTATCAATTTTTGCCCTAGGGGAATGAACCAAAGCTGTGTTCTACAGCTGCCTTCTACATCCCAGGTGTGAAAAGTGACAGGTAAAATCTTTAACGTGAGGCTTCAGTAAGCTCCTACTCTAACTGAAGAGCTAAGGTACTGTTTCTTGTTCGGGGGTGTCAGTGTCAGCAAAGACAAACATCTCTTTGAAAGTCTTGACAATTCTCTTTTTCTATATTAATTGAGTTAGTAAATGCTTCCATGTCTTTTGGTATTACTGGATGCTTCTTCAAGGGGATGTGGCATCAACTTTAAATAACGGGTTATGGATTTGTAAACAGATTTACTTTTATGAACTACGTTAGATCTAGAAATTAGGGGAGGGATGACACTTTTATCTTTTATTAGCATAGTGGCTCAATGGATGTTGAGCTTTTTTTTTATTGTACCAGTCAAAATATAGCATGGGTGTCTCTCCTCTAGGAAACCCATGATCCATTTAGTTGTGAATGTGATGTTATTGTGATAGATGTTCCAATCAGATTACCCAGCAGGTACATAAGTGTCCCCTCCCCCTCCTTGCCTCTCTGAAGGGGAAATGCTGCCACAAAGGTTCTGCCATTTCAATATCCCACCATGTCTACTATTAGGTGGCTAATGGCATTATCCTCCTACTGTCACCTACACTTTGCAGAGAACAGTCACCTTCAAGATTCTCAATGGTGTGGATATTCTTTTTATCAAAAAGAATATTGTTCTTTACTACTTCAAGTAATAAAATCACTCTTTGGACACTCTAAAATAATATAATCAGGTTGTGGGTTATCTCATCTTACATAACAAATTCATTCTAACAGTCCCATCTCCTTGTAACTTTTTATTTCTTTCTCAATACTTTGGCACTCTGCCTCACTTACTGAAGACTTCCCTTGTTCTGTACAGATATTACATACAGTTACTAGGATGGTTTAAATTAATGGGACTTAATATTTTTATGGAGTTGGCTCCAAAATACATCAGTAGTTTAGTATATTGTGTCCAAAGATTTTGCAACAAATCAAGCTTTCAATTTGCAGTTAGAAAAGTGTTCAGAAAGATTTAGTTGGAGAGGTTGGACATGGAAATATGTTTAAGCTTGGGAATACAAAGAGTGGGCTTGTGTTGATGTGGTTCCAGGAAATAATTTCAGCTGAGGCCCAGTCAGCTATTTATGTGAAAAGGTGAAAAGAAAAAGTTGGCAAAATAAATTTCCTGGGAAGGAACCGACTAAGTAAATCCTCATGTCAAAGCCTTAACCAATTGGACATGAAATTAAGGCAATTTTCCAAGCTATACAAAGATACGGATTGCTAATAAGGAGAGCAAAGCCAAAGCCACGTGATAACAGTGGTGCCAAGAAACAGGGCTGTAAGTTTTTAACAGGAAGATCCAGTCAACAATGACTTAGACCTTTAATCAAGAGCAACAATAACAATAATAGTTTTGGACTTTACATATTGTTGATAATGACAAATCTATAGCCCTTTGATTTCAAGAACTTAGTTGGCAGTTACAGGACAAAGCTAATATATTTTGCCAGGTCTAAGAAGGTCTGAACTTACAAAATACTTCTTGTCTTTATTTCTACTTAAACATGTGTCTCTCTGAAAAATTTTAAATGAAAATATAAAAATATTATTTCTTGCCAAAATATACACTTCTCTGATGATTCCTTTGGTGTTCAATTGATAGGTAAACACACGATATGCTAGAGTTTAAAAAAAATGTCTAAATAAATTTTACTTCTACCATTTTCCAATATTTGATGAGCAAAAATAGATATAAAATTCACTTATTTTTCTTTTTAATAAGTGGTTGAGTAAATGCATACACACTAATAAATGTTGATAGTACTACTTAGTTTGCAGCAGTTTTAAGAATATTAGATAGTAAACTAATATGGGAATTTTATAAAATCATCACAAAATTTTTAAAAACACTAAAAAATTATATTTGAAGATTCAGCCTATAGTATCTTGTCTTTATTTTGAGATACTTAACATTTTTCATACATAATTAAGACCTTTCAACTAATGGTTTCCATTCTGAATTACCAGAATAAACTTAAAGAGGCTTAGTATTTTGTTTTCAATTCTAATTTTAAAAGTACACATACGGGAATGAAACATGATGCAAGATGATTAAATTTACTTGTTCATGTAGGCAGCATACATGACTGCTTATTTGGTGCTAGTGAGAGTGTTATTGCAGGTTGGTATGGTGACTATTTTGTTTTCCCAGCCTTTCTGTCATCAGCATTCCTATCAGTAGGAACCACCAGAAGAAGTGGGTCCTTCTGAGTAGAAGGAAAAACAAGACATGTCCGGTAACACTCACACACATTGCTAAGGAATTGGCAGCCTTCACAAACAAGTCAAGAGGCAGAGACGGGCACTGCGGGGGAAATATTTATGCATTTCATCTCTTCACTATGCTTCATGCCCATTGAATAATTTTCTATGAAAATTGTTCTTAATTAATTTTTTGGTTTTTCCAATTTTCTGTTGAAATCATCCATAACATTTAATTCCAAAGGTAACATTTTCATTTCTAGCAGTTCTCATGTTTCTTTTAAGTCTGTATTTTTACTGATTCTCTGCTAATTTTAAGTGCTTATAAAAATCTTTAACCACTTTCTATATAATAGAGCTATTATTTAAAGCCCTTCAGATTCTGTTTCTATTTCTGCTAGTAACTTCTCTTTTTTTGCCCATTATATAACATAGTGTTCCATGAATGACAAATTGTACAATGATTGCTCATGGTCCTGGCACTGAGTTTTCAGAAGAACTGACAGGAGCAAGCCATGAGTGACATGAGGGGTTTGGAAGAGGAAGATGTCAGGAGTAACTCCCATGATTCAAGCCTGACTAAGTTTACAGGTGGTCGTGCTATTTGCTATGATAAGGAATAAATGAGGATTAGGGCCACTGTAAGGAAAGGAAATCAAAATTTCAATTTTTAATACATTACCATAAAATTTTCTGCATTGTGAGTACAAGTCTAAGCTCATGAAAATGTTTTTTCTTTGGATTAGTTATCTAGCTACTAAATTAATCATCTTTACCTCTAAATTTTCACAATGAATTTCCGCAATTTAAAGTAATTCACAAATGTGTTCTTTGTCATTTTTTTTAAACTAATAAATTTACTTAAATTAGAAAATAAACATAACTATGTGTGTAAAAGGGATTCCTTTTTTGTGCATGTGTTTTCAGCAGAAATATAACGGTCACATATAAATTTTGAAATATGAAGGATGCTTTATAGTTTAAAACTAGTTCTCAATTTGACAACCATTTTAACAGGATGAGCATAACATTTAAGTATCCGATTTGAGACAATTTACATAAATAAAAATATACTAAAACATTTAAAAATAAAATAGTAAAGATTTAACAACTGATGGCTATTAATGGGTGAAGGAATCTTATCTTCCCAAAGACTGGGAAACCTCACTCTGCTTAAACTAGCTAGAAGGGATTATATTTTCTGCAACTAACCCTAAAAGACCCACCTCTCAAAGGGAAATTATTACAAAATAAAATGCTGAAGTTTATGAAAATGGTTATGACAGGACATTTTTTCTGTTATTAAATTACATATAAGAAGTATCTGAATCTAAGGGAAGTATGCAAAGGTTGTGTCTGAGAACAACCCCTTCCGTATGACTTAGGCTTCTTCAGAGAAACAGAAATAACAGGGAATATATACAGTTACAGGCATATAAGAGAAGATGTCTTATGGGGATTTATTTTTGTGTTTATGGGGACTGAGGAGTTTCACTGCGTGATGCCTGCAAGCCGGAGAACCAGGGGAGCTGGTGGTATAATCCAGTCCAAGTCCAAAGGCCTGGGAATTTGGTAGTAGGGTGAGTGCTAGTGTCCATCCAAAGTACAAAGGAGCCAAAAGGCCAGAGAACTATGAGCTCCAAGGTCAGTGGGCTGAACAAGATGGATGTCCCTGATCAGAAAGAGAGAGAACTTGCCCTTCCTCCACCTTTCTGTTTCACTCAGATCTTCAATGAATTAGATAATGCCTTCAACTTTGGTGAGGGTGGGTCTCTTTATAGTCTGCTGTTTCAAGGGCTAACAATCACCCTCAGAGACACACCCAGCAGTAGTGTTCGACCAGCTATCTGGGAATCCCTTCGCTCCGTCAAGTTGACACATAAAAGTAACCATTATACCATCTAAATACAGAAATGTTATTTATATACTTTGAGATTCCTTTACGGTAGTGATTATTTATTTATAAAATCAAAACAGATGCAAATGACTATGACTTTCACATATATAGGTTAGAGGACAAGCCATTATACTCATCGAATTATGTGCATGACCAAATCTCATTTGAGTATCTTTGGTTAAGTATAGTTTAGAATATAATACTTAAAAACATGACAAAATTTCTAAGTTTGAGTTCATTTGTCAAAGCACTCAACCATATAGTGTTGATGCTAATGATTTCTAGCTTAAATGCGCACTAAAATGACTAGGAATGTGAGACTCAACAACAACAAATAAAAACACTTATTGACAGCAAAATAAATTACTAATGTGCTTGAAAATAGATTCACACTTATTCAATTTGCTCTAGTTTTAGCTCCATTGCATTCAGCAGGGAGTTGTCACAGAGCAGTGGAGCTGCAGCACACACAGATGGCCCGCTTTTTTGTGGCCATGGAAATCTGTGTCCATCCCTGGCAGCGGATCAGCACTTTCTTCTAATTACTTTCTAGACAATATCTGAGTTACTTATTTTCCATTTGGTAAAGAAACATGCATTCACATTTGTCATAAACTTTTAAAATTAGATTACTTAAATTACTTTGATTGTTTTTCATTGATATAATAAAATCACTTTAATAAAATTTAATTCATTTGATCTTCACTTTAATTCTACAAGGTTGTTAGGAAGAACTTTTGTTATGTATTGATATATTACTAAACAGACATAGAAAGATCAAATTATTTGCTCAACATTCTTATAAAATGCAAACCAAGAATTCAAAATTAAATCATTTGTTTAAAAATCATGGTGAATTATTTTTCTATAGATATCATTAATTGAAAAATCAGTAAACCCATGCCTAAATGTGACAAAATTAGCTTAATATTGGTTTAAATTGTTGAATTAAAGTGCTTTAGTTTAATGAAAAAATTATCTAACATTTGGCCTCACAAATAGCATTTGACTTATAATTTATTTTTTGTGATCAAAGAATTCAAGCTGTAAAAAAAAAATCAGAGCAATAAAAAATCTAGACGAGAGGGTGAAATTACAACACATCTGTACCTTGTCCATTACATTGTAAAAGACTTCCATTATCTAGCTCCTGTTATGCTGAAATGTGATTTTGCCTATTTGGGTAAACAGAAGAGTCGAGTTGCACAATAAAAATGAACAGAATGAAAAAAAATTGACATTGTGTAATCTGGGAGTTTCAAGAATATACAATGGTAAGGCAACTTGATTCTAATTGTTATTTAGGACAAGATAAAATTGAAATTATTGGTTACACATTTGCATCTAAGCTTTCATGTCTTTAAGGTATCTCATGTTGACTTAAAAATAAAATATACTTGCTTTTCAAGTCTACATGGTTTTGCATTTGCTAAGATTTCTAACTAGAATATGTCTACCTTAAACCATCCTTTGGAAATATTAAGAGTTTTTTCTAAGCTCAGTTTATATTTTGTGAAAACTTTTCTAGTTTATTCTCTAAACCACTAGTGCAATGTTCTCTCCTTCTTACTGTATTTTACCATTCTATACTACCACCTATAATGGATGTTTTGATTGAATGCCTGTTATTGTTATTATTATTACTATTATTATTGTTATATAATTCCTGCCCCCATTGTGCATCATGAAGGCAATCCTGAGTTCTAGGGAGTTATCATTGCCCATCCTATGTGCCTTTGTCACTTCTGGGGAAGCTAAGGTTATATCACTTTAAACAGAGAAAAGAGAAAAAAGCAATACTTTTCACTTTATCACTGAATTATTGGTTTAATCAATTATAAAGGCCATCTTACTTCTGTCTTTTTTTTTTTTTGCCTTAATAGATTTTTTTTATATTCAGGCCAAAATGTAAACACTTAATCGATGTCTCACACACTATTCTTAGAATTTACATATGCAACGTTTAATCCATTAATTCACAACATCTCTCTGAAGTGAGTTATCATCATGACTATTTTTGTGATGAGAACTCTGAGGTCTAGAACTGTTATAAACTTCTCCAAGGACACATAGTTATTAAGTGGTAGAGACAGGATTCCAATTCAGAAATTTGGTGCTATATTCAGTCCTCTAAAACAATATAATACATTGCCTCCACTAACACACATCTTACTGTATGGGTCAATAGCTTACTTTAGTTCTGAAAGTGCTGGAAATTTTGTTGCCAGCCTGTACTAGTCCATGTATCTCCAGCATTCAGCATTATACTTGGACGCTTGGAACATAATCAAATATATTGTTATAGGCAAAATGGGGCCTCTTCCTTCTGCAAGTGAAAAATTATCAAGCAATGTGATCTTATAAAATCCTTCAGTAGAAAAATAAAACACTACTTGGAGAAACTAAAGAAAATGTATTATTATTATTTATTTATTTATTTATTTATTTATTTTGGTTTCTGTCTTTTTCTTAGGCATATGGCCTAAATCCCCTTTATAGTTCCCAGAATGTCTTTTTTTTATTCCCATGATGCCTTGAAAGAGAATTTTAGTTTACAGATAAACAACACTTGAATAGCCTGGGAGCCAAATACTCCCCCCAGCCAATTCACGATAATCTTTTCTTTAATTCATAAATCATTAGTATGTGATAAGTATGTGCTGGATACTACACTATGGTGTCTAGGTTAAGTTCCTTTTAGTATTACCCCTTCCTGTTCTATAGGAGATTATTTGGAAAATCCTGTTAGAAACTGGCCTAAGGCAACATTCCCATGGCGGTCCATTTTCCAGTATCTCAGTATCCCATAGAAATCAGTTATAGTCATTAGCTTTTGAGTTATTTCTCTATAAATTATAATAGAGGCAATAGTCTTCTAAAAATAAGTTTGTTGATTTTACAGAGACAGAGAGAGAAACATAAATCGGTTGCCTCTCTGGCTGGGGACTAACCTGCAGTTTATGTATGTGCCGTGATGAGGAATCCAACTTTTGATATACAAGATGACACTCCATCCAACCTAGCCACACCAGCAAGGGCCAGAAGCAAAGTCTTTAAAGGTTGGCTGTTGCAGCAGATTTGATTTTTAAGCTTAGGGAAATATGCAAGAGGAAAGGGTGTATAAACACTTGTGAGAAAAAGAAACAAGTTGAATATTCAAATACATATTTTACTATACATATAAGTAATTATAGTTCTAAAGCAATTAATTAGGCCTGCTGATTTTATTGATGATGATGAATCCTTTTAATGAAGTCTTGAAATTATTTCTTCTGACTGTAAGATCATTACAGATGGAAGACTAAAATTGCCTTAAGCATAATTTTTCCCTCTCCATTGAAAGCTTACCACAGGACATACAATTCTTTTTACCTGGGACATTACTTAGTAATTAAAGAAAAGTGGTTTCCTAAGGCTAATTTCTATATTAAAAGTGTATGAACACCTTAAATTGAAAATTGTAGTGATAATAAAAGGTACATTTCGCACATCTCACTTCAAATAATAGTTTTCTTGCTTTTTAACATATAAAACTGAAAGGAGGCATAATTTTCTATTTTATTTTCTTATATAATATATACCATTAAATCTAAATATACAGGCAGCTTATTATTTTATTTTTAAATTTTTGTGAGCTTTAAAAACTTTCTTGAGGACTTTTAGATTTTTCTCATATATAGCTCAGATTTTGTTGGATTGATAAGTATTTAATTGTGGTAATGCAAATGGTATTGTGTTTTTAATTTCAAACCTAACTAATTTGTTGATAAAATATAAAACAGCAATTAACTTTCTACATATATGCTTTGTATCTTGTAATCTTGCTGTAATTGCATATCAGTTTCAGAGGATTTTTGTTTATCCTTTGAAATTTTTTACATAGACAAATATGTCATCTATGAACAAAAGTAAATTTTTTCATTCTTCTCAATCTATATAAGTTTTAATTTTAATTTTAATTTTGGATAATGACATTAACTAGAATATCCAGTATGACATAAAAAAAACAAAGAAACAAAACTGGTAAGCATGTAGATCTTCGTGTTGGTTCTGATCTTCATTAGAAACCTTTGAGTTTCCCACATTTAAATATGATGCTAGCTATTGAATTTTTTGTAGATGTTATTAACAAATTGGTGAAGTGGCAAGCTCCCCTAAATTCTCCTCTAATCCCAATTTAATGAGAATTTTTATTATGAATATGTGTTGGATTTTATCAAATGCTTTTTTATGTATATATTGATGTGACCATATGATTGTTCTTAAGTAGACTACTGATATGATGGGTTTCTTTAGCTGATTTTTGAATGAAGATTCAGCACTGCATACATAGAATGAATTAGCAGACATATCATTCTGTCTAAAACATCCCTGGAGACATTTTTTTATGCCAAAAATTCTTTGATATTTGAGACAAATGGATCCATCTACCTGGTGTCATTGCCAGCTATACTAATGAGGCTAAAAGTGTTATTGACAATAGAGTCACAACACAACGGTTGAAACAATAAATATAATAGTATTTTATTTATTATTTCTATAAAACAAAAATATATATAATTTTTGATTGATAGCTTTCTAAATGTAGACACTTTATTTTATTTTTTAGAAGATTTTATTTATTTATTTTCAGAAAGGCGAAGGGAGGGAGAAAGAGAGGGAGAGAAACATCAGTGTGTGGTTGCACCACACTCACAACCTACTGGGGACCTGGCCCTCCACCCAGGCATGTGCCCTGACTGGGAATTGAACCAGCAACACTTTGCTTCCTTTGCTTCACAGTCTTGTGCTCAATCCACTGAGCTGCACCAGCCAGAGCTAAACGTGGACATTTTAGATAGGACCAAATATCAGGGACCATTTGATATGGACCAAATACACTCATAGATATTTTTTCTCTCTCCAGAATATTTTTTATTTTTATTTATTTATTTATTTTTTGTTCCAGTACAGTTGCCCTCATTTTCCTCCCACCACTCCCCACCTCCCCACCCATCTCCACCTCCTATTTTCTATCCTGCCATGATTTGGCTTTATCCATACATCCTTTATACAAGTTCCTTGGCATCCCTTCCCCTTTTTCATGCCATTATCCCCTGCCTCTGGTTACTGTCAGTTTGTTCTTTGTTTCCATATTTCTGGTTATATTTTGTTCACTTGTTTGTTTTGTTGATTAGGTTCCATTTGTAGGTGAGACCATGTGGTATTTGACACAATCAAATAGGATTCATCCCAGGGATGCAAGGATGGTACAATATTCACAAATCAATAAATGTAATACATCACATAAAGGAAAAGAAAGACAAAAATCACATGATCATATCAATAGATACAGAAAAAGCATTGGATAAGATATAGTACCTATTCATGATAAAAACACTCAGCAAAGTGGGAGTAGAGGAAGTATAACTCAACATAATAAAGGCCACATATGAGACATCTACAGCCAATCTCACACTCAATGTGAAACAACTAAAAGCTTTCCCGCTAAGATCAAGAACAAGACAAGGATGTCTGCTTTTACCACTTGTATTCGACATAGTATTAGAAGACCTAGCCACAGTTATCAGACAAGAAAAAGAAATAAAAGGATCACAGATATTTTTAATAGGACCAAATTTCAAAGGCATTTTGGTGTTGACCAAATGGCCCTATGGATGTTTTGGAAAAGTCCAAATCCAGCAAAGCTGTAGTCAATTCTACTATGCAGTGATGTTAATTCTTTTTATATATTGTTACTTTTAATTTTCTAATATCTTGGTGAAGATTTTTACAACCATGTGCATAAGAAACATTGGTCTTTAGTTGTCCTTTGTTGTAATGTCTCCATCTGGTTTTGGTATTAAGATAATATTCACATTATAGGCTGAATTAAGAAATATTCTTTCTACTTCTATATTCTGAAAGAAATTACAGATATTTGGCATTATTACTTTATTAAGTATGTGACAAAGTCAACTTCAAATAGTGAACATATAACTGTTTCTTTCTATAGCCTCTGCTACTTCAGAAATTTTATTTAAGTGTCACATCATACTGTGGTTATGTTTAGATTATAAAATTTTTACCCGATTTGGCTATTGTAAAGGGTCTGGCAGAAGACCTGCTTGAGTGTGATTGGTAAGGTAATAATATGGGTGCAATAATTTATAGTTTTAACTCGAACATTTTAAATAAAATGTCATATGGTGTGCTCGAGTGTGATATTGTTATATTACTGAATTGTTATGCTTATGATTTTGTAATGAAAGGGGGCATTATTTGTGCTTGACCCTGTGTATAGTATTGTATGTAGTATTGGCAGGGCCAGTTTTTCCCCATGTATAAAATGTATGGCTTCAATTTACCCAAGAAATTTGAAAAAAAGAATCTTATCATGATAAGATCAGATAAGTGTTTACATTTTGGCTTTAATTTATTTTTTCCTATTGGCATATCCTCTAATAAAAATAAATTTAAATAAGTAGATGAATTTAAATTGATTGCCTCTGTAAAGCATCTCACATTTTTATTCAATAAATAGTATTTCCATTATAGAGAATTCAATCTATAGCTTGCTCTGCACAATGCAAATCTCACCAATTTTTATGATGTAATTTGTAACTAAGCTTGCCATGAATATATTACTTACTGTATTTCCTGTTTTCATCCAAAAATTTTTCATATAGTCTCTTGTAAATAAATAGCATCCAGAAACTGGCTATTATGATATTTTAATGTCATTATTCTATTATTTTACTGAATTTATATAGTAATGTTATTTCCACAGTCTATGCCCAATTTGAACTACAACAAATACTTTGCAATTTATATGTTTGGTCATCTTTGCTGATGTTTTGCTAGATAGTAAATATCTTTTAACATTGTTAATCTGTTAAAATTTCTCTCCCTAAAATAATGCTTATATATTCTCATAGGCTTTCAACATAAGTTAAAAATAATTAACATAAGACGTCAACTACCAATATCATCATCATCATCATCATGATACAGTAGTAATACTATTAACAATTATGTTAATATCTAGTAAAGAATTAATGTGTTTTGGAGCTGGATTAGGTCCTGTAATGGCCTGTAGGCCATTTTTAACTAAATATACCATAAAACCAATGTTGTAGATATTATCATTCACTTTTTGGAGATGGTGAAATTTAAGTTTATAGATGTTAAGTCTTTCTCTGCATTTGCTATGAATATAAGTAGTATAACTGTTTTTGATTCCAAAGATTCTAATTTTAGATACAACTTCTAATCAGTATACTAAACAAAATTTCATATTTCTAATTACCTCATGGAGAAGTATTTTCTAAAATATTTTGGTTACTTCATATTTATTGAAATAATAGAAATTGAGAGGTGATTTGTTCATTTGTATTACTCTTAAAATCATTTTTAAAAGTTCATGAAATTTTAAACAGGTATTTGACAGTGTGAAGTGAGTAAAAAGAAGAGGTCTTCTGTGAGCAATGCACTCTACTATGCCTGATAGCATGTGTCAGAGCCACACTACCGCTGCCACCACTGCCATGGTCACTATTGTCATCATCACCGCTGCCACCAGTGACACTCTAAAGCAGCCTAAAAGCTGCTTGGAAATGAAGCCAATGGAATTTTTTCACCCATGCTTTTTGATGAACAAAAGACAAAGTGTTTTAATTGATGGTTGATAGTGCTATATTTCTTAATTAAATTGTCGCATACTTGTTTTAGAAGCAAATAAAAACCTCTGCCGAAGGTATAAAATAAAAATTACTAAGGAATTACAAAATTTCAAAGGAGAGTTTTATTTTTGTCTTTAATGTCACTTGATTCTGAGAGACATTTTAGAAATTTCTACTCATTCTTCTTTTGGAGATTTGGGAGGAAACAAGTATATGAAGGATATATTCCTGAAAAGAAAGAATGATTTTTTATTACTGTCCTTAAACTTAATTGGAAACCATCAATTTTCAAAAAAATTACAATTTTGCACAATTTTATTAATTTTATTTTTGCACAATTCTATGTAGATGTTAACAATACTGACTCAAACAGGCAAATTGTGAACAAATATTATTTTCAAAATTAAAATTTACATCTTCATTTTATGCTTTAAAGTCATGCTTCTGTTAAATAGTGAATAAATCAAGTGTGATCCATTAATTTATAATTAGATTGCAGTTTCATTACCATCCCCCAGTGATGTTTCTGGTATTTTATCTTCCTTGCTGGAGGGTTTGAGTTTGCTGGTCTTGGATAAACATTGCCCCTTAAGACATTGGTGGCCATATGTGATATTGCCCTTCAGGGAATCTTTTCCCACACCTGACATAGGTATGGAATTTTGGCGATATAAGTGGCATTTGATGACATCTGGTGGATCTGTATTGTCGTGGAGGCCACTGCCAGCAAAGTGGTGTAACTGGAAGATGAGGAGGTAAAATCAGGATTACATACTTTTTTTTTTCCATAGATTCCAGAATAACTAAGCTTTATATAGCACACAAATCAGAATTAAATGCTTTATAATTAGTCATTGGTGTGAATATTAGGATATCTAGGTCATTCTTGGTAGTATTCTACAATTAACTAAACAATTAATTACAATAATTTAGAAAATAATATAAGGTTGAGAGTATAGTAGATAAGACTCCATAAACAAGTTTCTCATTTTCCATTTTTTACTGGAAGACAAAACTACAATTAATCAACAACGACAAAATTACAATATATCACATTTTCTATTACAGATTTATTCATAGGAACATATGACATCAAAGACAAAAGGTAGGGTCACATATCTGAAAGTCTTTACAATTTACTTGGGGATGCAAAATGAGTACGTATTACAAATGCCTCTATCGTAAAGTATTTGTATCCATGCATGCATGATCTTTACCCAGAGATCTTTGAATTCCTAAATTGTTATCAGTGCAACTACAGAGCCAATGATTAGGTCAAAATTTTATTTATCAAATTGTCTCATCATTTATCTTGAAATTTTTAAATGTCAAAACTATTTTGGAGGTTATGTTTTTAAAATAATCCTGTATTGAAAAAAATACTGGAATTCATCAAGTTTGAAGGGATGGGTTCACAGAATGTGTAATTGTCATCATCCCCACACTATGATGTGCAACATAACTTTCTATTGAGAAGAATTAATGAAAACATATCTGGACATTATGATTGTGGACATCTGTCTTTGTTTATATTCATCTCAGCTAAATGCAGAAAATGTCCGAGAAAGAATGTAGGGTGAAAATTGTGTATCTTTCAGTTTTGCTTTCATTGCTTAGTACAAAGGGATAAAAAAGACATTGTGCTTCTTGTGTGGTAAGAGTTTAGTTAATGGATGTAAAAAGAAAACAGAGCTGAAAGGAAAGGTTTTATTGCTTCATTGTGGACCATATGGATTTTGATTGCTATTGTTATTATTTTTGTTTTTTGTTGTTGTTTTTATTTTTAAATAATGCTTACTTTGAAATGTCTGGAACCATTTCAAAATTTGGATCTGTACCAATACAGAGCTTTGTCTTAAAACATTGTAGTTTGCTTATTTTCTTGCCAAACAAAAGAAGTCACACATGGTCTGACATCCCCGGGGAAGCTAGGGAACTGAAAATCAGAAGGAAAACACTCTTTGTATATTTTTTTAAAAATCACTTAAATGATTTTATTTTTTGTCCCTTTACAATAATAACAAAAAAGGAGATAATTACATTTTTGATAATAAACATAACCACACAAGCCAATATTATTTCATTGTATTCAAAATAAAGAGCGGATGCTTTTTTAACCCGGGATACATATTTCTATTATCATCACAGATGAATCCAACCACTCACATATTGTTTTAATCGGAGGTTAGATTAATCTGTTTTAATTTGTTAATTTTGATCAGATCAAATGTGAGTTTTAATTATATACTGCTGAATAGTTGTTTTCTTAATGCATTTGCTTCAAAAGTCAGGTTGTATTATTAAAGGTTTCTTATTGTTTTTTAGAATAGTCAAAACGATTTTGTTTTATTTCATTTTTAACTTTATTTTTATTGTTGACACTATTACAGATGTCCTTATATCTCCCCCTATGCCCTCCTCCACCCAGCCCACATTCCCCAAGATCCCCCACTTCTTTCTGGCCATCACCTCACTGTTGCCTGTTTCTATGGGTTATGCATGTTCTTTGTCTAATTCCATGGTTTGCATTTTTTATTGAATTTATTGAAGTGACATTGGTTAATCAAATTATATGGGTTCACGTTGTATTTTTAATCTGGCTTTTTTTCATTACATTACTTGTACTTCTATTTGGAACATCCAATCAAAATGTATTTTCAAATGTGTATTCCTCATAGATTTTAATGCTGTACATTTTCATACTTTCCTCTGTTTAATTGATGTTTAATAACAAAATGCAGAGAAAGTAATTTTTTAATTCCTATATTGAAATTCACTCAATTGTTCAAGATAGCTATGTTAATATTTCATGCACTATTAAGTCACAGTGTAAAAAGACAATATTTTTAATTTAGAAATAATTTGATATCCTACTGTGCAAAATATTAGCTCTCTTACACCCCACCCAAGCATGCACTTTTCTGCTATTTAACCTACCAACATCACTCAGCACAGAGTTTATTTAAGTCAATGTGTAGTGTTTATATTTCTGTGTCTATGCATGAACATCTGGTTAACAGATGAGAAATGTTAATCAACACGAACAACAGAATGGCAACATCAGTCTTAGCTGGCAACATTTCAGTTGAATTAGTAGATCTAGGTTATATCCCTATATTTTGTATAAGAATCCACACGTTAATAAAATTTCTCTGGTGCACTTTTGAAGATTCCAACTCAGTGGATCTTTAGAAGGACTTGAGATAACTGGATTTCTAAAAATACTTCAAATGATGCCAGCATCATGGGCCCTCCACTCCCCTTTGTAGAAAGAATGCCAAGACCCATGGTTATCTTTCATTTATTGCATAACTTTTTATGACAGTTAACATTACCACTCTGTTCCTCTTCTTTTTTATATATAAGTATCTATCATTTATTTAGCCCTCTATTTTCTGATAGAACTCAACATTCTGTGTGTAGTCAAAGACACCAAATAATGGATCTGCTTTTTCTCATTTAGGAAAAGAACCCTCACAATCTTGTAACCACCCTCCTGCTCTGATTTAGAATGCTTGATCTCTACCTGTAGTTCTAGGTCACCCATAACTCATGTGAAGGACTGGATTTGTGAGTGCTAACAATTTGTGGGATTCGGTGTGAAATGAATATACAGAGCCCTTCTTTTTTAGGGATAGCCTTTTTAATAAATCTTTATTGGATCAATTTTAGGTTCACAGCCAAATTGAGCAAAAAAGTTCAGAGATTTCCTGTATTCCTTCTGCCCTCCACACAGTGTACTAACATCCTCCTCCAGAATGGTACTTTTGTTGCAATTGATGAACCTTCACTATCACCCACAGCTCATAGTTTACACTAGACTACACTTTGGGTATTTTATATTTTACTGGTTTAAACAAATATATAATGTCATGATCCCACCATGATGGTATCATAAAAAGCTGTTTCACTGCCCTAAAAGTCATCCGTGTACCACCTGTCCACCCTTTCCCCAACCCTCCAATTCCTGCCAGCTACCCATCTCATTACTATCTCTATAGTTTTGCTTTTTCCAGAATGTTGTATAGTTGGAATCTTACAAAAGATCAAAAGTAAAATTATTAAGACTTTCAAGACGGCACCAATAGAGCAAGCAACAGGCCGTTTCTGTGGTTAAGGATAGGTTTTACATCACATCTCACACTCTTCATCTAACACTGGCCCTGCCTCTACCAAACAGGACATTGGTGTTTCCACCATGTCAGATTGTTTCATTCCATGAGCCCCTGTCTTTCTCCTTCTTAAACAACTTCTTATAGAGAATTTTTCTATTAACATAAGGTCACAAAAAATGAAATCAGTTTACAATTTGTGCCAGGGAAAGTAGCTTTGGATAATATAATTCAGGATGCACATTTTCATTTATTTTCTCTTTTTTGTTGTGGCATTCACCTACATCTCTATGTGTGGTGCTCATGGGTGTACATCTGTTTTGTTTCCTTTCCCCAAACATGCTGTCCTTATATTTTGCTTCAGTAAAAACAAACAAACAAATAAACATTTATGGGGCCTGGAGGAAAATTACTTTGTCTTTACATAAACTATCATCAAATACAGATATTTTCCATGTGCTCTATACTCTTGACTTCAGGGTAGATGGTGCCAAAATTGCTGTGTCTTTTTGGATTTCCCTCTTTACAACTGGCAGTTCTCATTGGTGTCCACCACCAAAAAGATAGGTTAAAGCTATGTCAGGTATGACTTAACTAATGACTTTGCATCTTCTGGTATGTTGCTGACCTTTTTTATCTGCTTATAAATTTTTTATCATTCTTTTCAAAAAGTATTTGTTATTTTACTAAATAGAACATTATTATTCTTTTATAAGTGTAAGTCTTATCTCAACATGTGGGTGTTAATTTTTCTAATGCACTTTTTGAATATCATCCTAAAGTTCAAATGCAAAGATATAAATGACGCTGAAAGACCAAGTGATGTTAAGATTAACGTTCAAACACCGCAGATGTTCATCAGTGCTTTCTTACTAGGGAAAGGGATTGGTCAGTCTGTTTTCTCACAATGGAAGAAAAAGCAAATAAAAATAGAAAGAATATTAATATTCTTCTTAGTGATAATATAAAGGGGAATTATTAGTGTCACTCTGACTTACATATTTTTCTTGCACCAATCTATGATTTAATTTATATTTACATGATTTTCCTTAAAATTTCTTTCAGTGGATTACTTTGCTTTATGTGTTTGTCTAATGAGGATTTAACAATTAAGATATAAAGCATTATGATTTTAAAAGTTAGTTTTATATTAAATAAATAGAAATTATGCTTACTAATTATATAAAAATTGTCACTAATAATAGTTTATGTATGGTTTAAAATACAATGAAAGCATAATAATTTTAATGAAATTTGGTAAAAGTAGAACAAATTACTCTGTTCAGATAGAACACTATTCTCTCATTAAAGTTATCACAGTTAAATGAATATTATTTTATTTTATTATAATGTCCAAATATCTTTAATTATTTTTAATGATACCTGAAATGATCATTTTAACTACTTCTTTATATTGCCTACATATGGATTAGTGGAGAAATATTCAAGAGCTGTTGTAATTATTTTTGCCTAGTAACAGTTACCTGGCACAGCATGAATAAGCATATTTAAGATTTCATGTGTATTTCTGCAATGGCTTTTTAAAGCTAAAATAACAAGAGTAATTTAAAAGTACATACTGATGTTCTGTATATAATAGGACATCTACATATTTATCCAAAGTGAATTCCTGGCACATGGAAATTAATATATTTCACTCTTATGGCAGCAGCCATATGTACACTATTTTTTTTGCTAGAGCTCATTCAATAAGTCTTGTTCATATATTTTTTGATGGATGAATCTTTCTGACAAAATCACATCATTACTGATCATTGCAATTAAGAAACTAGCTGTGATATGTTGAATAGACAGATTAAATGCCACATAAAAAGTAAAATTTTTGAAGTTTTAATAATAGGATATTTTGCAAAAATCCATTTGGTTATAGATACACTTGGAAATTTCTTACTATAAATTTTAGTCTGTTCAGAAACTAGGTCAATTGTACTGCAGTGATACGTGGCAGAGCTGATAGCAGAAAAATGTTAACTTTGAAATATGCCCACAGAAAAATTCTAGTATTCATTATATATAATTCAAATCCAGAAATGGAAAAAAATGAACAAAATAAATCAATCAAGCAGAACTTGGAGCATACGATACTGTAAGATTGAACAGTCCTTAAAAGTTAGGGTAAAGATTAATAGCATTAGCTGTCCCCATTGCTTTTATTTTTGGCTTAAAGGCATATTTCTGAGAATGTCACATTATTTTTCTTAAAAGCCATAAACTAAAACACCTTTATTTCAAATAACTTTATTTCTGTGTCCAGTTTATGGTACCAGAGAAAACTTTATAGGAAAGAGTTTCCAAAGGAGATTTTAAAATAAGCGGTTATAGACACTAAATAGGATACCATGTTTTCACATTAGGAAGTCCATTTCAGTATAAAATAAAGAAAGTGAATTCACTTAGGATAGAAAGCCAAGTTCATAAGTGAAATATATTATATATCTCAAATACATAATCAAAATAAAGAATCAAAAGGGACTTTGATTAATGAGGTAAAGATAAGAGGTAGGCATTCTGAATGCTCTCCCTGGAGACACTAGGGATAGTTCTGATTCAAGAGTCATACGATGAATAATGAGAGGCCAATTTTGTAAAAGGTGACTAAGATTTACTACAAATATTTTTAGTACTGCAAAAATGCTTACTCCAAGGAGTATTACCTTTTTAGATGCATACTATTCCTTGCTCATGTAAGAGGAACTTTGGGAGGTTACAGCTATTATAATATTAGCAGTATAATAATTATTTAATTTCTAATAATGCAGCTTAATAATATGCCTAGGAGCAAATGCTATAATAAGCCTTGTCTAGGTAAGAGATAGCAAATGGAAATATGTAATCTTTCCTAGTTCTTATATTTGCTGTGTTTTTTCTTTTTCTTTTTGACTGGAGCAGTTCTGTTGCTAACGTGGCCTGAATATGGAGAGTGACAAGAGGCAGGTGAAATGTGTGTTAGTCTTTTTAATGATGACATGAGATTACCTGAGAGCTGTTCTAATAATTAACTCTTATTCATGGCAGTGGAAAGGGAAATGAATCCTTTTCATTTGGATATGACTAGTCTCTGTGCATGCAGATTCTATTAAAAAACATCAATTCCACTTAAATTTGATCTATGTCCTCAAACCCATTTCCTAGCTTACTATTTCGGGGTCACTTCCAAACACTTTCAAAATTCATATTAAAATATTCTTAAATTTCATTAGAATTTTAGTTTAGCCTGGCACGATTTTTTTTCCTTAATGTAAATATGTATTATTTGTTAAGCTATTGTCACTTAGCTCTGAATTGCTATTTTATACTCTGCTTTGTGAAGCCGAACCTAAAACTCGGCAAAGCACAAAGGCGCTTTGCCAGCTACCACTCCAACCAGGCCCTTTCAACAGTGCACTAGAGGGCGACTGCAAGGCTGGCTGAGCAAGAAGGGTCTCCTGCTTGCTTGTGTACTTACTGTGAATTTCTGCTCCAGTTATTATTGCTACACAACAGCCCTGCACCCCGAAATATAGTGACACAGAACTACCCTTTTTTAAAGATAGTGAGTCATAGGTCAGGAACTCAGTGTGGACTTGATTTGGTGTCTCACGTATAATGGCAGTAAACTATTGGCTAAAGCTGCTCTGGCGATTACCCGATGGCACAGTGGGATTTGTCCTCGAGGATGAATTATTTCTACCCCTAGGAGTTGATGCTGGCTCTCAGCTGAAAGCTCCGCTGGGCTGCCTGCTTGGTAAACAGGAGAGCTCTCTTCACCATGGCGATCTCACTCAGGGGGAGAGAGTTTTTAGGTGGCAGATGATATCACCTCAGACAAATGTTCCAAGAGAAGCAGTGGGAGTAAGATTGTCACACCTAGCCTCTGAAGTCACACAGAATTACTTCTGATGCTTTCTCTTGGGTACTCCTCTGATCCTCTGATACCGATTCAGATGAGGGAACAGGGGCACCACGTTCTTCAAGGCCCCTCCCTCTACGAAGCTTCACTGTTTTAAAAACCCTCAGCTCTTCCCTTTCTTCCCCCACTTCTAAAGGACACATCAGCAGTTCCTGTTTACTTTTAGTTACCTAACTCAGAATTTAATATCAAGTTAAGAACTGTTAACACTAAATGATCTAATTTAAATTAATTGTTGTTTTTGCCTCCTCACTGAACACAATGTAACATATAGAAAAGAAGTATTCAGAGAGCAATGGAAACTAAGCTAGTTAACAACAAAAATACCTAATAAAATATATCAAACCGTTTCTGGGGATTTAATTATATCCAGATATATTGATATTTTAATGGGAAACACTTTTCTATATGAATTTTGCATTTATCAAGGACTATTGACTGGTTTTTATGATTTTCAATTTCCCTTAGGATGTGTTGATACTAAAAGTTATTCTGAATTAAATTTTTTTGTAAAATACTACAGTAACTAAAATATGGAAGCATGTAGAGAATTATATAATAATCCATTTACTTAAATAATTAATTATAGGATTTTTTGCTAAGAATTTATCTAGAAGAAAAGTTCTCATTGTGATCACATAAAAATTTTATATTAGGATAAAGAATGCTTGCTGTGTACATAATACATATATGTGTATATAATTTATATTGACACATATTATAATAGTTATGTCAATGAAATGTTCACATTAATGTATACATACCATATTTTATAGGATTTACTATTAAGCACTATCATGATTAATTTTCTCAAATTGTGTTTAAGCATATAATTGCCATTGCTTACTTGTTTGCTAAAATTAAGGGTTTTGATTCCTTGAGTTTCTTCCAAACTCATACTCACTCAGTAAAATTCTTTATGACATTGAAACTTTCATATTTTTAAATTAATTTTTCCAGTGTTTAACTGTTTAAATAAATGTTTATCCCTGGTAAACATTTATTTTTGAATGGAAAGACTCTAGTCTTAACTTTATCTTCCAGAATTTTTCAGTCTCTCATTAGTTTCATGAAAATATCACATTTGCTTTATCTAAAATTTTAAAAAATTTATGTTGGATTTATTTGCTTTCCTTTATCCCAGTGAAATAATAGATTAAAATATAATTTAATAGAAAAAAATGATGTCATAATCTAGCAAATAAAAGAAAACTGCAAAAAACTAAGAGCCAAAATACTTGGGTTAGAATCTTTGCTTTTCACCCCACTAAACTCTAATATTGAGTGAGTTACTTAATGTCTTTGTTTTTCAGTTTCCTCAGCTTCAAAATGGTAACTAACTAATGTAGTCATGTAAAGTACTTAAAAATGTTTGGGTCCTAATAAGAGCTATAAAATTGTTAGCTATTATTGTAAAGAAAGACTTATTTCTGAAGGATTCTTACTTAAATTATTTAGATATAACTACTAAAGTTAAATAAGACCATAATGTATCTTCACAAAAGCAATTCTAGGTGGGTTTTGAGAACAATGGAGAAAGTGCCTATTTGAAACATTTTTAAAAGCTAAACACCTTTAACATATTTGGCCCAATTTAATATGTAACACAAATACATATAAGTCATACCATTTTTCTATCCAGCAAATATATTAAAAGTAAATATTTACCTTAAACATGTTTCTATAATAATCTATTGATATTAACAAAAAAAGAAAAAGCTAACATTGGAAGGAGATAAAGAAAGATTTACTAGTTAAGATCTACATTATATGATTGTTTGAAACTGACAAATATTTAATATCTTAAGTTGTAAAAAGTAACAATTACATATAACAAATAATGTGATTCATTAAAAATTTTAACAATACAATTAGTCAAATATTGCTTACAGAAATGTAACAAGCATCTATGCTGTTTCACTAAAAAAATAGGAAGAATATCTACAAATGACAAAATGTATTGTATTACTTACTAAGAGATGGGTCATTAGGTAACCCTGAACTATCAAAAGTAGCCAGTAACTTAGGATGAAACACATGAAAGACTACCTTCTCACCAGAGTGAAAATGCAAATTCCATTATTGCAAATCTGTTGTGGCAATATGTTGTTATTTTTCATAGCAGCTGCAAAGTTGAAAATGGCTTAGTTTGAATGATCAAAGAAAAATGAGTATTAGACTAATTTTAAAGTTAGATTGCCTCATAATTTGACTCAGCAAAACTTTCATAGTTTAAGAATTTGTATCAATATTATAATTGTCAATGAAACAACATTAAATGTATTTTTAAATTGATTTATTTATTTCCTTTCCCGCCACATTTACCTATCTTATATCCTCTTTCACCTCCATCCATACTCTTACCCCCAGCAATGACCACATTGTTGTTCAAATTTAAAATACATTTAATACATTTCCATAGCTTTGCATTGTTATTGGGGAGTTTGTTCATTTATTATCTGTACATTTATTCTTTTATATAACATGGTTGTACACTAAAATATGCATTTACCTGTCAAGTTTTTAGACATTTATTCAATCACCAAAATATTTATTGATGTCTGTGTCTACAGTGTACATTTTAAAGATGATTGTTCCTGATTCTTATTGCTTATAGGGAAATCTGTCAGCAATCTCCAAATAAAACCTAGAATTGCTGACATATAATCAAGTAATAACTGATACCATTTTCAGTCATATAAAGCAAAAGCACTTTGAATTCCATAATGGACTCTACATTTCTGCTTATGGAGAATAGTAAAAGAGTGAGTGTACCGTCTCTCACTTAAGACACCAGTCATGTATAATGTGCAAAGACTGTTTTGTGGGAGCAGGCAAATCTTTTCAGAGACCAGGTTACCAAATACTCAACACTACTTCTGCGCAGGAATAACCAAGGGACTAAAAATCTCATTTAAAAGGCAGAAGACTAGAAATGACATTAATAATATTTTAATAAAAGCCTATGTAATGCTTTTTTCCTTAGCTTCTAGAAACTTCTACCACATTAAAAAAATTATTCATAATAAAGTCTAGTTTAGAAAGATTTTGCAACATTCTAAATTGCATACAATATGGAGACAAGATTTGAGTATATCCCGAATAGACACATTGTTTAAGCCAAGTCAGCCAAGTTAAATCTAGTTTATTTCATGTACATAAGCAAAATTTAACCTAGGTTATTTCTTATACATGCCTCTGACAATCAGAGGAACAACTTAAGTCATCATCCTAAAATTGGTATGAGTTAATTAGTAACTGCTAACCAATCCCCTGCTGTCCAGAAACCCACACTGTAATAACAATCACAGTAAGGGTGAACAGCTTCCTCATGTTCACTTTATAAGCCATCTTGTGACTTTATTCCTCTGAGCTTCACATCAGCTTTTCTTTTATAGACTTCCCAGGCTGTGAACTATTCTTAGATGCAAAATAAAGGCCTACTAAATTCTGTGTATTAATGTGGTGGCTTTAACTTTGCTATTTCTAAATTTTTGTCAAACACTTTCTTCAATAGACTTTTAACAAAGGAGGAAAAATTATATACACAGACATTATAAAATAATTGGTTGAGCTCTGTAATAGAAGTATATAAATGTTACTTAGTCAAAAAATCAAGGGACTAGAAGAGGGAAGTGGTGGAGTTCATTATTAAATAATCCTGTTGCTAACTAGTAAAGAAAGTAGAGCACGGGAGTAGGAAGGCTGTTTCCGTTTCTGTGTTCCCACCGGATTCCAATCGGCCACATGTCCTGGGGTGGTTTACATTCAGGACCAGGGCCTCGAGAGGTTCAGATTGTTAGATTTGAGTCCTCGAAGTCACATTTTTAAATATCTTATGTTTACAGGGAAAATTTATAGGAAACGGGTTAGCTTACTTATTATATTTTTAGTATACTGTGTGAGGCACTTAGTAGGCATTCAGTGAATATTTATCTAATGACTCTCAATAACTAGAATCCTTATTTGGAGCTCTTTTCAAACTCATAGATTTTTGTCATGCTTATATCTCATACCATGCGATTTGACACCATTTGTTCAAAACATTCATAGCCATAGCTTTTTATTAATTGCATCAATGCAATCCATTTTTGTTATCTTCACTCTCCTATAAATTTCTTACCTTTAAACTGTCTGCACATATCCTTACTCTAGTTGCCCAAGCTATCTTTGAGGTCTCTCTGGCCTTTTGAGTTCAGACAGGTCTCACATTTACATATTGCAATACGATTACCACTATGGCTTTAGCTAACACCTCTATCACTTCACATAATTTCATTTCTTTTTGTGGGAAGAACATTTAAGAGCCACTGCTCTGTATTTTGAGAGACAGATTTGAGCAGTGTCACACCACTGGTGGGAAACATTCCCTCAGGATGGAGACGGGGTTACCCCTAGCATGAATAGGGGAAGTGAAAGCGGTGGGGACTTATATTGAAATGGAAAGCTCAGTTAGCAAGGCTGCTCTTAGCCTGAGTCAAGAAGCCCAGGCTCTGAGGAGGATGAACAAGCAAACAAATAGCGAGAATTTGTATGTGTTACTGCTGAAAACTGAAGATTCACCTAATTAAAGAGGCGAGTACAGACAACCAAGATAGAGGACAGCTCAGATTATCAACCAAGCAGAAGGTGCTAATGTGAAAAAAAGACATAGATTTTAAAGCTTTGCAGGAACAAAGACTTAAACCCGCTAATGGACTAATATGTAGCTGTTATTTGGAATGTATGCAGAGAGAATTAGGAGCCCAAGACTTACCAAGGCAAAGATAAAATTTGAGCATGCATTCCTTGACCCCAAGGTGGAGGAGACCCAAGAATACTGGAACTTAGAAGACAGAACTTACATGGCTGGGATTTTGTATTTTGTGTCTGGACTGCACTCACTGTTTGTTTGTTTGTTTGTTTGTTTGTTTGTTTAGCCTTTATGGTTTATGGAGATATTCCAAGTATTAGTCACATCTACATACTGTTTGAAATGAATTCTTTGGTACCTCTGTTTTTGGTCTCTATAAAGGTCAGACAAACAAATGGCAAAGAAGGGCTTCTGTTCCTACATGTTTCCAAGATAGGAAAATCTAAACTAAATTGTAGAACAAGGGAAGACAAATTACTTAGGCATTTTATAAATATTTTATGCTGGCAAGGGTGCCGTACAGTATCATTTTTAAATTTAATAGTGCAATATTCTTGTGGAAGCCAATGGGGCTTAGAATCTTGGGGCAATGTAGGCCATCGAGATTTAAACATGAAAAAGGCCAACAACTTTTCAAAAATAACTAAAATCAGGGCAACATTGGAATAAATCACTCTCAGTGTTGGACTGTATGCAACGTTGGATACTACTAATGCCAGCTTTATGATACCTCTCAGGTTTGCCTTCCCTTTGCTAAGAAGGCAGTGTCCTTTTACTCTTCTGAATACTCCAGAGAAAGAATCCAGTGGGTTGAATTAATAGTGACTGAGCATGAGAGTTGAAAATAATGCAAATAATTAATTGCAATGATGATTTTGCTAAAAGTTCACACTTTAAAATGTGTTTATGTTGCATATCACTTTGAATAGTGTCAAGAGAGCTAGAATGAAGACAATATCAATGATTTTGGTTCTCCAGGGCTTTTCAGGGATCCGTGTGTCCTGAAACATACAGAGATGTTCACAGCTTATTGAGAAGAAACTTTTGATCAGTAGTTACCAACTCAAATAAAAAAAAATTGTCAAGACCAATGGGCTTTTATAGACAAGGGCCATCTTATATCTACAAATTTTACTCTGACTGATTTTAGTTATTTTTGAAAAATTGTTGGCCTTTTTTCATGACTTGGTGACCCAAGTCATTAAACAAGTAGCCAAAGTTGAGGAGTAACCATATATATAAAACCTAAAAACAGTGAAATTAAGCAATAAAACAAGCCTTGACATGAAAAATTCTACCTTCTTAGGAACCACAGAATTGACTAAATTCATGAGCCATTTCACATCTTAATTGAATCTTTGGTGAGAAGGTCCAGCTGAGATCACAAACTGCACTGAGGCTTAAAGGTGCATTGAGCTCTGGGATTAGAGAACTTCATCCAGCTGCTGTGTATCAATGTGGAGTTCATTTGTGGATGCAAACAGAAACAGATTATTTTACTGTCTCACTGAGTCAAAAAAACAGTCATGATCCTTCAACTTGACATTGTTACCTTACAGTGGGCCTTCTCTCAAGCAAGTTCCAGGTGGGACAAGTTCTCAAAGATTACATTATGATACAGAAATGACACTTTCAATTAAGAAAGAATGCTTATCTAATACTACTTAGCCACCTTCATGTCCAGGTGATTATCCATGTATTTTACACAGGGATTGTCCTGTTATTTTACCTCAACTTCTGGCACAAGTGGGGCCCTTATCTACCAGGCCTGTGCCCTATACAGTGAAGCATGGTGAGAGCCAAGTGAATGCTAAGCTAATCACCATAGTGAGGCTAAACTACTGCTAACACACAACGCTGATGATTCTAACTAAGCACTGGACTACCACACAGGTGTGGTTACCAGCTATAAATCACATTATGCTGAATTTGACAAAATATACTTTTAGTCAGATTCATAGACCATTGTTATTTTTTACTGCATGATTAAGTACTAGACTATAAACATATACTTACATGTGGTACTCTCTAAAAAAGCAAGTATAATAATTTGGCCAGAGACCTCTCCTTCATGTGTATACATGGTCCTAAGAAGCAACTCCACAAAGAAGAAAACAAGTTGCCTGTAGAAGCTATACGTAAACTCATCAACTATGCTTTCCTTCCCAAAGAAGAGCCCTAAAGGGCAGACTGGCCCAACCATTTTTAAGCATTTAAAAATGGGAAATTTTCCCTCTGAGGTGTCTGAACTCACAGGTACCCATAAATTAAGAGGGAAGGACAGAAATTGGAGGAAGAGAATCCAAGAAGACTTGTGCCTGGCTCTCCATTTTTGACATGATTTTGTGAAAGGATTGGCCTACGAACCACATATTAGGGAAACCAGAATATGTGACCTTATAGACAGACTTTGATTTGAATGATATTGGGGTCCTGAATTCACTTCTTAAGGCTGCTGTAACAAAGTGCCACAAATTGGGTGGCCTTAAACAATAAAAGATTATCCTTCCACACTTCTGAAGGTTAGAATTTCAAAATCAAAATATTGGCCAGGCTATGCTCTTTCTCTTAGCTTTTGTGGGTTGCCAGCAATCCTTGACATTCATTGGTTTGAAGCTGCAAAATTCTAATCTCTGTCTTACTATTCACATGGCCCTCTTCCCTCCCTGTGTCTGTATCTTCACATGGTGTTTGCCTTTCTGTGTGTATCTATCTCTTTCTTTTTATAAAGACAGCAGCCTTATCCAACTAAAGGCTCACCCTGTCCAGTGACCTCATCTTAACTTACCTCTTAATTTTAACTCTATGATTCTATTTCCCTATAAAGTCACATTCAAAGCTACTTTTAATTAGGATATATATATATATATATATATATATATATATATAATATATCCTAATATATATATGAGACTCAGTTCAGCCTAACACAGCCTACATTCCACTAGCCTCAGAGTACAGCTCTGATAAATTTATTTTAATCCTGAGGAATTGATAGAGTTCATCATATTGGAAAAAGGCATACATAATTTTCATTAGTCTTCTTAATAGCATTGATCATAATGTTTTCATGTCTTATAACATGAGTCATTGACTGGGAAAATGAGAATTTAATCATAGAGAACTATATTAATACAAAGAAAATGTATTCTAGCTCTGCTGTTGTTGCATCTATTTGTATGTAGTCAAGTATGGCAATGCAAATAGACCATTAAATCTACATTAATTTGGTGGGAGTAAGAAGGTCCATCCCATCTCCACAAGGTAACCACGACATCCACCTTCCTTTCCAATGAGATTTTATTATGTGATTTAAATATAAACAACATTATTGATCTCTATAATATGCACAGGTGTAAACTTAAGGGCAAGCTGCATTTTATTCTTGCTTGAAAGGTGCTTTGATTTCACCCTTCACACAAATGGTGTAGTGCCCTATCTGGTGTCACTCAATGGATTGAGTGGCAGCCTGTGAACCAAAGCTACGCCCATTTGTTTCCCAGTCAGGGCACATGCTTGGGTTGTGGGCCAGGTCCCCAGCAGGGGGTGTGCAAGAGGCACCCACACATTGATGTTTCTCTCCTTCTCTTTCTCTGTCCCTTCCTGTCTAAAAATACATAAATAAAATCTATTTTTTAAAAAAATGAAGAAAAACAAATGGTATAGTGAATGATTTTTCTTCATCACTGTTTGAAAATCTTTACAGTGTCTCACAATATCTAGTCTCTACCTCGTTCTGTGTTTTGATGGACTAATCTGTATAGACTATGTCAATAGTCTTCCTTAGCCTTGGACTTCCAACTGACTCCGATAAATGCACTTACATCAGATTTCAGGATGGAGAAGGGGAAGTTCAGGATGTTGATTATCTCGCTTACTCATCGAAGGGTACCTGGGAGTAACTGGAACCTCTACCAAAGTTCACAGCTCCCAGGGAACCATCTCAATGCAAGTCCACTTCCTGGGTTACTACTCTCTCGCTTACATGTCTGGGCAGGTAAGCTGTACTTAATTTTGGGGGGTTCTTTACACTTCATCCACTTTTGTAACTAGTCTCTTTATTAAAGTACCATCAAAATCAAGATTGAGTACACCATCTGTTTCTTTCTGGACCCGGACAAATAGGTTCCAAATATTTTTTTGGAACACAGTCACCCATAGGAAGAGAAATCCTTTTTTTTTTTTTTGTATGGATAAGGTTTTAGTTCTGAAAGTAATACTAAAGCATGTTATTATTTTTTTAATAGGAAGGGCATATTTAAAATAATTTAAAATCCTTTAAGCAAGCCATAGTCTAACTTCAGTTTAATGTGGTTGTACAACTTATTTTATTTTTTTATATCCTAACTATTTCTGTACCCATTTCTTTCTTTGTACTGCATCATTTATATCATAAAGTATCTTTCTTCAAGTTTACTTATGCAAATTTTTTAGCATTGAAGTCAATATTTCTGTTATTGACTTAACAATAATGTTAAGTTTATATTTAAACTCATCTGTTTTATACTAAATAAGAAATCAATCTGTATGTTAGAGAAGTTTTCTTCATGACTTGATGCTAAGATTTAGAAATATGTCTCAATTAGCACTATCATAAGCTTCAGAATTCTAACTCCTTATTTATCATTGCTAATTTTTAGTTTCCTGTTACAGATATAAACTGGGTTGTGTAGACTGTTTTATTTGGCACTGCACAGTCCTCACATTAACCCAATCCAAGATTCTTTCCTGCTATTTAGAGATAAGACTTGACACTTAACTAATAACACAATAACTTTGACAGGGTTGCTTTCTTTCTTTACAGCATGTGGTGTAGTATTTTGACTTTGGAAGATGTCCTGGTTTTTCCTTCTATTCAAATGGTGTGTTATCATAATCATATGAGAAAAACTGACAAATTAAAGTCAAACAGAATTTCTCATATCATGTACTCATCACAATCTATTATATTCTGGGAAAAACATTTTTTGGTTTACCTCTTCGTTAAGAAATGTGAGGCATTTAAGAAAATTAAGAAAAATAAGCCCTAGATTCAACACAAAATGGCAATGTTCAGCTGACATTTAAAATATCTCATGTAGAAATTATTTTAATACATGATCTGATATATATCATTATTTTAATTCTAATAAAATATTATGTAAAACTTTACTAAATGTACTCAAACAAAAGTGTTGCAAAATGAAAGGAACAGTAGCATGTGTCTGTTGGATATGCTGATGAGGAAGGACAGGGGTTTGAAACTACAATACTGTGAAGATAAAAAATACAAAAGGACATCCCTTCTCAGCCTTTTGACTAAACTCAGCGTCGTATCTGTTCTTATGAGTTAATATCTGATATGTCCTCTATCCCAGGACATTATATTAAATGGATTTTTGGATCTGGAAGGTGGAATAGGAGCTTGCTCCATGCACTCTGTGTATCAACCCAGTATTGCAATACTTCCAGGAACAGTGCAAAAAAATATATGGAAGGGTAGATGGGGTGCATGCCAGGAATTATAAGTAATTTGGCTGTAGAAACCTTATATTTGAAGCATTATTGGTGCTTGACAAAGTCTACAAAAGTAAATGATATGCCCATTGTCTATAATGCAGCGATGTGATTTGGTTTGTAGAAAGAGAATCGAGAACATGGTTAGCAGTTCTAAGACTGTCCATTATGAATGTTACCCCAGGTTAATCCTGGTTAACATGGATAAATGATCTCTGCTCATCTAAAGCTGACTGTTCCTCAAGGACTAACCAGACAAGATGGGGGGCATAATGTGTGACAACTGTTTTGAATCTTTAATGCTCTGTTGATGACAGACACACCAGCTTATTATCTCTTGCCATAGATTCACAGGGCTAATTGGTCTTCACGGGGTAACATACTTGAAATTAATTCTATTAATAAGCATCTTAGGATAGATTATTAAGTTTCTTTTATTTTAAGAGTCATCAAAGAAGGGATACTTTCCTCTAAATGCAAATGCAAAAAGTAGTAATCTGCTCAGATGGCTCACTACCACACATACTTTGGGCATCTAATTATCAAATGCCAGATATAGAACTACAGTTTATCCTCATCACAAGAGTTGACTCTTGAAACTTAAAGTTTATAATATTAACTGCGAAGATGTTGTTAGTTTATTCAATTCTGTAAGAAAACATATTATTCCTTAAGTATTTATAAAGATAATTTCTGCTTTGGTAATACTTTCTGTGTTAATAGTGCTTAATAAGGTTCAGCTGTCCCACGGATTGGCACTGCCCATTATTATATCCAGTGACCAATCTGCAGAATTTTTTATAATAGCTGAATGACACAATCCATAATACTTATGTTATTATTTTGATTGGCATGCCAGAATCATGAAAGTATATGTCATCGTAAATTATATATTCACATTCACAAAGGCTATTCTGCATGGTCGTTGAATGTTAAATTTTAAAGACTGCATAGCAAAATGTATGAGGAAGTAAAAGGAAAACTATAGAGAAGTGATATACTCATATACTTAAGTAGGGGATAATATGAAAAATTGATCTAATTACTAATTAAGTATAAAGATATGCTGCATCAGAGTGTTATAGTCTCAGGGCTCATACATAGAACACTAGTGACTTTATTAAAGTTTCAAAATGAAAATAAACTTTCAGTTAAGTATTTTCACATAATATAATTTGAATAGAATTTTCATATTCATGGTAATAAAAACTAATATTTCAACAGGTAGTTCTTTGGACTCATATGTGTGTGACCTAGTATTTGCCTGGTAAAAACTTTCATTTGACAGAGCTAGACTTTAATCTTTAAAAAAATCACATCCTATTTGTATGGATGATTCTGTCAAGAAACGTACAGGCAAACATGCTCAACAGAACTTATTTCTCTTAAAGCGCTATTTCTCCACACTGAGTATTGATTTTTTAGTATATCTTACAGTGAACTGAAGCAGAAAAGAAAATGCATTCTTACACCAGTTAGCTTGTAGTTTTACACAAATTGCTTGGAAAATATCCATTAGCAAGTATATTTCAGGAGACAAAATCCTCATGTTCACAGCTCTAAGTCTTTAAGGAGTCTATCCCAAAAATATTGTCTGGTAAATTACAAAAACAGAAATGGAAAGTGTAGAAAACAGAATCTAAGGACGTTTCAGAGAATGGACACTTCAAACATTGCAGCTGGGGCAAAGGGGTGCTCTTGTGGAAAAAAGAAATTTAACATTACCATTTCTTAAAATTTCCAAAGGGCATGCATTTCATATTTTTACCTGTCCATCTTTGGGTTACTATGACTGTTCAGTACTTCCTGTTATGTATCCTTAAACTTCTTTCAGATAATAAGATCAACGCTAATAATAAAGATGATGATGATGATGATGACATTAGCAGATTAAGGAAGTTTGACAAAACCAGTTCCTCAAATTTGGGGATTGGTCAATATAAATATCTCAGTAACAATACTTTCATCTAAGGTCCATTTAGGAACAGTGAAATTTTAATCTAGAATCCAAAATCGATATAAATTTTATATAAACTGTTATTTGACATTCAGCACATTATTTTCAAAGATAGCGTCAATCTAAAAATGCCATTTTTTAAAATAGTGTGTGATGTGTAAAACTATATGAAGTCAGGTTTCCAACTCAAAATAAAGTATTGTATTTTGATTAAACTATAAATGCATACATAAATCAATAACTACAATGGTGTAACCAAAAATCAAAACCCTAAAGTAAAAACAAAATTTCATGAAGTATTAAATCACATTAACTTTTAAAATGTTTTCTTATTGTTATATGCAATTTATATTTTTCTTTTTTCTTAGTTGCTTGGCTTTTAAAATTACATAGAACAGGCTATATATGAAATTGCAAATATGTCATCAATATTTTAAAATTTTTATTGAATTTATTAGGGTAACATTGGCTATGAAAATTATATAGGTTTCAGGTATACAATTCCTTAACACGTCATCTGTATATTGTTTCATGTGCTTACCACCCCCCCCAAGTCAAGTTTTCTTCCATCACCATTTATCCCCTCTTTACTCTCTTCTTATCCTTTTGGCTAAGATCAAGTGTAGTATCTGTTCTTATCAGTTCAATCTTATTTTTAATTTATGACAGTTTCTACCCTATATGATAAAATATAATTAATTCACTAGGAAATACTTTCTCTATGGGAATAACAACATATTAGTTGTAAGTAGAATTAGCATAACATTGAATACATTTGGGGATGGTAGAATTTTAGTATAAGTACACTTTTTTCTTAAGGAATTTATGCAAACCTAGTGTTAAAATACTTATCTGATGACAGACTTCCCAATTTCGGCTGAAATATCAGTAAAAAAAATTAAACCTCATTACTCTGAAAGAGTAGTTATATATAATTCAGTGCTAGAATCTAGGTTAATAGCTCGTAGTCACACAGTCAGTGAAGTCCCAATGAGAATAGTGTTCAATGCCTCACACACCCTCTCAAACAGAGGAAGATTTAAGTAGATAAGGAGAAAACTTTAGCCCCCCCCCCCCCCCCCCCCCCCGCCAAATGTGTACTTCTAGGAACAGAGATCTGTAACACTTATCAAATATAAAACTCTCTACAGAAATCCCAGGGCTCTGTAAAGTACCAAGGAATCTTTATTTTCTCTCTTAAAAGTTCTCATCATTTTCTTCTTAATTATATTCATAAATAGGCTGCATAAATATTAGATAAGTAGATAAATGACTTACATGGCTTAACACAGAGTTCCAACAGACACATTCTAGGAGCATGACTGTTCAATTTTTGCAAGAGATCATTTTTTCACATGCACAATTTTTTTTCAGAATGGCAGAGGGCCAAATAGCAGGAAGAGAAGCTGATAAAACTCTAGTCTATTAAGATTATTCTAAAGAAGAGCACTAAGCCGTTGGGCAAAGGACTGTGCTGAAAATGAAAATTTAAAAACACAATTTGTGTGTAATATTTTAACACAGTCTCATGATTTAACAAAATGATGCAAGAATGAGAAGAAACAGAAAATATTATTATGTAATTGTTATATCCCTATAAAAGTCAAGTACCTAATTTCTTCTTTGAGCTATTAAGTCTGATTATTCTAGGTTTTAGATTTCGCCTTTTAAAATTAGCTAGGTAATATCAGCCTGTTAGTCATCTTTCTTGATCTCAGTAATTCAAGCCTTCTCCCAGTTAGCTTGTTCATAGGTATGTGGCAGTTTCTAAGCTATGCTTACATGCACCACAGGGCTGTCCTCTGTGTCGTCTATTTCATTAGCCAGTGAACAGTCCCCTGGTGGCTGCACTTACTCTGTTTCATAAAGATCACGGGACTGACAATTTACAAGCTGCTTCATCTCCCCCTAATGTCTGCCGCAGCATGCATGAGCGTCCGTTGAAGCTCCAAGGTATATTTTATATAAAATTTTAACATTTTAAAAACTTGGTTGACATTTGGTGATACTGATTTACAACATGGTGATAATGATTCCTACTGATACTGTCACATAGGTCAACTACCTTTCTGGGGTTTCCTCCACTCTCCTCTGACCTTAACCTTGTTGCTAAAATTATCCATACCTGTATCCTCCTTGTCTAAGATTCTGGTACCCAATCCTGTGAATATCCAGAAAAAAGAAAAACAATTGACTCTCCCCAGTCTTACAATCTAAAGTCTCCATTTAATAAACATCATCTCTGATCGGCTTTTCTCCCGAAAAGAAAAAAACAAAAAGCATTTCTTTCATATCTTCACATTCACTAGACATTTTTGGACCCAGAAAAATAATTTTATTTGCTTATGAAAAAATTCATAAAAGTTATGCTTGCTTCTCATTGTTTGTTTTAATCACCCCACAAGTATTATATTTCCTTAAAGGCAAATTCAGAGTTTATCTTTCAGTGAACAGGATGTCTGCTACTAGTTTTACAATAATCAATGTATTAGCACAGTGTATTATTAATATAAGAAAGGAACCAAAGGGAACTGAATCAAATATTAAGCTTAAACTGGGGAGCATGAGCTTGTGTCTTTCACCAGGAAGCTACAACTTCACACTACAGGGGATGATAGCATTACTCTGTGGAGGGAATTAACCTCCCCCCTTGACCTTGCTGCATTGTTGGGGGGCACTGGGGGCAGCACTTGAACATAGAAACCTGCCAGTATAACTAGGGTGAGGACCCATTGAAAAGCCCTTGAAGCTGGGAAATGGATTGGTTATTTTGAAAAAGCACCTGGTCCATAGCAAACCCAAGCCAACATAATCCCAGGGAAACGAAGATTTTCTTTTTCTTACCTGGGAACCCATCTCCCCCGTACGTTCTTGCGATCTTATTCTCTCTCTCTCATTCTCTTGCTTCCTGACTCACACTCACCCTGTGCATTTGCCGTTCTCTCTCACCTGGGAGCGCATGACCACGTGGGTTTATCAGTTACCAGGGCCTGGGGCAGACGGTGTGAGCTCCAAAGGGCCAAGCTTTAATGTGAAGTAGAAACTCTGAATGCTGGCTTTTGTTTTGGCCTTGCGGAACACATGGTTCAACTTTTCCATGGCAAGACAGAGAGAGAGATGAAAAATCGGAAACCCAAGAGCAGGTTTCCACCAGAATAAACCATTTTGCCACGCCACAATCACCCATGAATGGTCCTTGAAATGCCTTCCTCATGGTCCTGTGGAAGGGCCTGATTTCCACTGACAACAATTGTATTTATTTGCAGATCAAATTGTTAATATTTCAGAAACATTATAATCAAACTACCGGAAGAACACTTGATTTAACTTTTTTCTTAAGTAGAACTTTTATAATTAATACATGTGCCCAATTTCATTCCAAATCTCCTTTCAGTATTAGGCTGGTACCCCAAATGGAGACTCTCTCCTAGGAGTTAGTACTCATCAAGCATTTTGGTATTATCCATTTCTTCTTAGCTCAGAAGTGCAATAAACCATAGTACTAATGAGCTAAGAGAAGGGGGATTTGAGTTCTTATTTACATTAGCTGGTCATAAAAGATGTCTCTTGAGACCTAAGTTTTTATTGTGGTTTAAAGATAAAAATGTACCTACTTAATAGATATTGCAGAAAAGCCTAGGTATAAGGAAAATCATGTAAACACTTGCTAGAACAGAAAGGCATTTCTATGTTGTAGGAGCTGAAAAAAATATCTGAGAAGAGGAAGAGGCTTGTAGTTCATTTTTTTTTTTACTTGGAGAGAAAGGGAAATCATATTGTATGTCACAGTTCATTATGAAATACTTAAATTTAGTTCAGGTTACAGGGAAAGGTATACACATTTTAATGGAAGACATGACATCTATTTACATATTTAAAAACATTGCTCTAGCTGCTGTGGAAACACCCGCACTGTTATGCAGAAGATGCAATAGGATATTGGGATATGCAGAAGATGCAATAACATATCCACCATGGCTATGGTGGTGGATATGTTAAAGACATTTTGAAGCTAAGACTTATGGGACATATGGATGGCCTATAGATTTGTATAAAAAAGTAAAGGAGTCATGGCTGATTTCCCTGTTTGGGGCCAGATAGATAAATTTGGGAACATATATAAATGACATCTAATGTTTTGGACATAATTGAGACTACCTAGACAGAGAATGTTGATCCATCTTTAGTGAAAATCCAATGCCTTTTGTAGATTTTGTATTTCCAAATCGGATGACAAGCCAATGAACACATGATGGCATGTGGACTGTTTTCCTCTGCATTTCATCTCGTAGTTTAAATGAGCAGATTGCATATTTTCCAATGCTATATTAACACAAATCTAATTATAGGAAATGCTTTTTGTCTGGGAATCTAAAACAGTTTCATATCTTGAGAATAAAGTTTTAACTCTTAAGATGCCCAACTTCTGTCTCCCTTACTATACATTTGAACATCTACCTCATCAACAAAATACGTGGTCTACCTTTAAAATGCTTTCATAAGTGGACTAATTCTCCTTTCTTTACTATCAACTTTGTCAAAGCTACAATCAATTCTCACCTGCATTGTTGTAGTCTCCTAAGAAGTCTCCCTTTTTTCTTTTCCTTTTTTTTTTTTTTTCAGTATATTCAGAGAAGAAAAGCCTAATTGGTCCTACTGGGTAAATCTTCTGCTTCAAGTGTTCGTCAGATTTAAACAGGAAGCTGTTAGAATCATTTCCAAGCCTTTCCTGATTTTATTTTGACCTTACATTTACAGTTCCCTCAGGCAGGTTGTCCGGTTGGCCACGCCTCCTGCACCAGCCAAGTTCCCGACCTGAGTCTTTGTGCAAGCTGTTTTCGACACCTGAAATACTCATCCCCCAGGTACCTACATATCTTGTCCAGGTGACCTTTCCAGTTTTTTTGTTCATCTCTCATCTTTGCAGTGAGCCATTTGGGGCCATTCAAATTACAATTGATCACCACTCACATCCTCTTTCTCTTTTCTTGCTGCCTTTGCTGCGTAACTCTTACTGCGAAACTTATTTATTTGGGTTGTTGTTGTTCACCACCCTGTTACATGTAAATTAGATGATAGCCAATAATGTTTTTCCCTGTTTTGATCTTGGATACAAGCTCAATGCCTGGATGGAGTGCCTAGAATATAATAGGGATACATTTGAGTCAATGATTGAACTAGAGGTTCTAGAAATTTACTGTCTTTTCTAAAATGTTATTTTAGTAACAAGCATTTAGATAGAATGCTAATGCACGAATTCACATTTTTAAAAAGTGAGGAAGATAGAGCCAAATGAAGTAGATCAGAGAAAGAGTAGCGTACTGCAGAACTTTGTAACATCTTTAATAAATAACAATAATAATGATAATGATAACAATAATAATACTGATAATGATAATAATGTAGCTAACATTTATTATTTGTTGACTAGTGCCTGATGTCACAGGAAGGACTTCCGGGTAAAATAACTACCTTTAAGTCCATAGTCAATGAGTTGTGTAATTGGAACTTTTTTCTCTGTTTCTGATTTCAGAACCTGCGTTAGTAACCACCAACCCATCCTGTCTTATATTTAAGAAGTTGTTTTCCAGCCTGATTCTAAATAATGATCAACCTTGAGATTGCTTAAAATCATGTTTCTCATTTCCTATTCTCAAATATGAAATTTGAATCCTCAAGGGTGATGATCTGAAGTCTTTTTAAGCAAACAAGTAAAAAATTTCCAAGTGAAAATTATATGTAGCCAGCATTAAGAACAATGTATACAGAACATCAAAAAGTAATTCAGGCAAAAAATAAATGACCTAGAAAAAAATGTTTTATTCATTGGAAAGTACAAAAACGAAAGAAACTATGAGACAAAAGAAAACTTTTGCACTCTGATATATGTTTAACTTAACAAAAATCATTTCACTTTTTTTTCTGGAACAGAAAAAAGTGTGCACCAAAAAATTAGGCAGGCAATGGAATATGAAATCAGCAATTCTGCAAGCAATTTCCATGAGAATGATAACAATTCTCCAAAGATTTATAAATGATGACTATCATATACTTTCTAAGAAATTCACCAAAGCATTTACACTCGATAAAATGTGCAATGTGAGCTCAAAATGGCCTTTTTTCCTGACCTCCTCCAATTACCAGTAAACAACAATAACAAAAATGTACTTAATGCAATCCCTGTAGCAAAGGATTATTCATTCTCTCAACACTCTTTAATTTGGTACCTATTGGTAGAAGGTTCAGGAACTATGAAATATTTATGAATTATTAATCTTGTGTTAAAAATTAAACACAAGAGCGGAAAAAACAAACTTATTAAAATTAATACTAAGTACAATAATACATAATAAATGACATAACAAACCATTTGAATCAGAAGTGAAGTAAATGCAAAGGAATGGAGTTAGTATGCAACAGAGGTTAAATGAAAACATTCAGAATTAAACATATTTAAATTTTTATCCTAGCTTTCTCTGACAAAACAGGTAGTTACTTACTTACCAACTTCCAAGCTCCCTTTATTACATGTCATACTGACAATTTTTAGCTGGAAATATGGACTACTTCTTTGATGTTGTCCCAACTGGTCTGTTCTTTGTTATGGCTCAGTTCTAGCCAATGAGATGCAAGAAGCAACAATGTGAGTCTCTTCTGATGTACAGACGGATTAAGAAATGTGTGAGCACTACCTAGCTTTGTCATTTTTCCAACGCCAAAGAAAAGGAATAGCCATCTTAGCCATCTTAGTCTCAGAATGAAACAGTGTATGAATACAGCAGATTGGTTCTAACCCTGGCCACCAATTAACTTTGAACTGTGCCGGGAGAAATACAGTTTTATCTTGTTTGAATCACTTATTGTCAGATGCCTTTTTTTGCAGCATGAACAGTTGTATAAGTAATTCTTCTATTTATAAGTTGAGTTAAATAAATATATATCTGAGACTGCTCATTAGAAATCAGTCACTTTAATATTATAATGTTTAGAGGATAAAATGCAACAGTATATGTATAGTACATAGTACTCCATAACACTAAATATAAAAAATGTAAAGGAAAAAAATGGTTTTAGTGTTCCATTTTTAGTCATTATAACTGTTTTAGATAATCTTGTCAGGTTATAATAAAAAAAACTTCCAAATACATCTTTTTAAAAACACAAGTACATATTCAAAATGTATATATTACTTCTTTCTTATAGCAAATTCCATAAAACCTTTTCCCCTCTTAATCCAAGACATTTGGATATAGTGCTCCATTGTTCTTTTAATTTATTTTTAAATTATTGACACTGAAAGGGTACAGTTAGTTTTGATGTTTGTTTTCCAACCCTTATTACTCTAGTAAATCAGTTTGTAATGTCACAGAAATCATGCACCTTTTATATCTTTTAATGGCAATTTTCCCTTTTTATTTAAAATCTGAATTAAAAATGTAAATCCTCAAATAAAAGTGTTTTTTTAGTTGAAAGTAACAATAAAGATTGTCTACTTGACTATCACATGTTTTAGTCTTACAAACATAATGTCTTTCAATGGTAAAGTCCCATATTGTCACAGCTTTAAACAAAGCTTCTCCAGCATCCTCTCCATTATGCACCATCTACACATAATAATACAGGGAAACTAACTGTATCAGCTGACCGATCAATTCATTTTCTACAAATGTTATCATTGTGAACACTGTAACTACTCTCTCTCTCTCTCTCACTCTCTCTCTCTCTCTATATATATATATACACACACACACACACTTTATATTTACAGTGTAATATTAAACATATATAATCTCCAGTTGCCCTTGTATATTGTACAATAAAATGTGTAGTACAATATTAAAATAAGTTGTGGAAAAATTCATATATATCTTGGCAAAAATAAATGTACATAACATTAGAACTTTCTAACTTGGTAAATATTTGGTGAAAATGTTGATGTGATGCTGAGGTGTAATAAATATTTAAGAAAAAACTCCAAAAAACTACCTGCGGTCAAATCCCTGGTTTGACACTTACTTGAAACGTTATCTCAGACAAGTTGTTAAAATTCTCCCTTTTCAATTTATGTATTCTTCGCCTTTTTCTTTATTCTATTTATTTTTCGATCATTTTCATCATTATTACCAAGAAATAAAATAGTGGAAATTGCTTAGATCTTCTATTTCCGACTTCTACCCCTTTTCAAAGAGAATGGTCCATATCTATATTATTTTCCCTTAGAAAGTATACAGGGAAAAATAAAACAATTTACTTTTAACTTAAGTTCTCAGCAGTTTATTCATAGCCAATCTATTCCAGAAATCTTGAAATAACTAAATAATTTTGAATACACTGGCCTATTGTTAAAGGAAATTAAGAATAATTTAAAAGCCTTATGGCAAAACATTCACCAAAGAACATGCATCTAATGCTTAGAAAGTCCTAATAAAATTTATTCATGGAGACTCCAGCATAAAATCTAGAGTTCATAAGCAAATTGTCCAACACTGTGACCCTATCCAGGAAACAGTGGTACTCGGGGACCCAGGCCATGAGAGCTGTGTCAATAGGAAGCCATAGGACAGGAAAGAGCATGAGCCAACTAATACCAACAGCTAGGTGCATATTACAGAAGTAAAATAGCACATATATTTACACTGAATATTTAAATAAATAAGAAATGGTTTGGGCTTAAAATATTTATAGGAATAGAAACAAAAATTTTCCTTAGGTGCTGGGTAAAATGTAATGTAATTACACAGATAAAAGCAAAGATCCATATGCAGTGTTATATGAATGGGTGTTATAATTCACAGAGGCCGAGGGTGGCATGGGGACACAGAGCATAGACAGTATTCTCTCCAGCACAGGCCATAGAAGGCTTACACTGGGACACAGCACTGAATTTGATATAGAAGAGAGTAAGAGAGGCAAGAAATTGAAAAAACAGGGAGCAAATTCAAAAACAGTTTTTACTTGTGGTCCATCGGCCATGTATACTAACAAGGAAAGTACTATTTGAATAAATGTGCACCATTTTTGTTCCATATATGATATACAGTGGTGTGTGTATATATGCATAATCAATTATCTCTAATCAATCTCAGGTCAATTATTTTCTGTATGATAAGGTACATTTCCACTCCAACATATTACGACTCGTGTATTTACCAACAAAAAGTAGTTACTGCTCATACTTGAAACAGAATCCATCTGTACTATGGCTCTTGCCTGACTGAATAATAAATCTGAGTATTTACTTTATGTTTAATTCAAACTCGACCACTTATCCTAGAATTCCATCTGTGTTCATTGAAGAAAAAAGTGTGTATGAGTGTACCTGGGAGAAAGAGAGAAGGGGGAGAGAAACGCGAGATACGCAGTACAGCAATCTAGAAGAGTGCCTCTCACCTCAACCCTCTCAGTGACAGTTACATATCTTCAAACTGGCTCTTTAAGTGGATAAGATAAAACACAATATTTGCATAGATCACATTTAAATGTCCTATCAACTCTGAATCATTTTTTTATTATTTTATAAGACAATTTGACGTTTTAATGATGGCAAATTAAATTAAACATTTCAGCTTTCTTAAACTATAAGGAAGAAAATAAATTAATGTGTTAAATTGACCATAAATTGTCTAGAGATTTTAGAACCTGAATCAGCTGGGTAAACATAAGGCACTGGCACTTGATTTGATCCTCTTATTTTGTAAATAAGCTCATTTTGTGGGAAAGAGAAAAGTCTTCTATGATTTTGTTTAAAGAAAAGATTCTTAGGATTGTTAATGACTTTTCACATTGAACATTTAAATTTTTTATAAAATGTTCATTGTAGAAGAAAGGTAACAGAAGCAACTTAAAGTGACCAGCAATAGGAAACCAAGTTATGATATGCAGATATACTAAGAGTAGAACTTAGCAAATACTTCAGTTTTGAACAGAGAGTTTGAGAGTGCTCTAAATAATATGGACTTATTTTAAATCCCAGGAAAAAGGATAAACAGTTTCATTGTTCAACCTCTGGACTTTGAAAGCAAACTATATTGTAAAAATATATATTTTTTGACATGTTCTCAGTGTTTATGTTAAAACAGGAGATTATTCATGATTTATTTAGTTTAAGTATTTTCTGTCAATTTCTTATTTATAACCTTATATAACTTACACTAGTAAAAGATTCACCCAGCTTGTTTTTACAAAACATAGAGTTCAGTTTACTGAGATAAAAATAAAATGCTCTTTCAAAACATTGATTACCTGGACTATTGTGAAAAGAATTACATATTTGTGGGTGGGTGGCTGAAAAGAAACCTGTATTTGTGGCTTTAGCATAGCCATTCTTTAAAGTACTAAAATAACACTTGCTTCTTTGTATAGTTTTCAAGCACTGTCTGAGATGAAACTTTAACTTTGTGGCTCTTGTTTCTCTTCTCATCCCAATTCCAGGAGTCTTTCATATCTTCTATCTATCTATTATCTATCTATCTATCTATCTATCTATCTATCTATCATCTACCTACCTACTTACCTATTTATTGCTCATTCTTCTTTACAAATAAATATACTGAAATAATATAATAATGCTTGAGCAGAATTTTATTCTGTGTATTTTTTACATTCTTCATATTTTTCTGTATTATCTAAATTTTCTATAAAAAACATGCCTCAAAATAGACCCATATGTCTTCTGCTTTCAGCCCCATCATGAAAACAGCTTGGAAGGTACCATTTCCATCCTCAAAACAAGCAACAGCTGAATGAACTGAAAATGGTTTGCTTTCCTTGGGTACACCAGAGTACTGAGGATGTGGGGCAAACTCCAACAGGAATTCTGGAGAGAGGTGATACCAGAGAGCCACAGCCAAGATCTGCTTAGTGGGAGAAGAAACATCAAGAGACATAAATCATAGTAAAAAATAAATAGCAATAGTATTGAATTGCTACATGGCGATTGTATATTAATATGAGAGTGAAAAACTACAGGGACCCCAATCTTAGAGAAAATTCAACACTTTTTGGGTGTTTTCTAGAAACCCCACCAGGTTTTCAGAGTAAAAATCCCAGAAATATCCTAATTCAAGTGAAAACACAGTTTAAATAGACAAAACACACATCAAAACCAGAGACAGACATAACACAGATTTTTGGAGTTATTAGAAATGCAGTTAAAAATATGTGATGTGCCCAAATATAAAAAGTAAACAACATGCAAGAATAAAAGTGTAGTATAAGCAAAAGATGAAAACCCTCTAAAAGTGTTAATATGAAATGGTAAACATCAAAACACTGTAAGAAAATGAAAAAGGCTTTCTATGGGATCATCAGCAGACTAACATAAAATGAAATCATTATAAAATGCTCAATTAAAACAACAGAAGACAGAAAAATATAAGCAATAAAAAACAAAGAACAAATGCCAAGAACATAAAACAGTAACAAACATGGTCGGTATTCATCCACAGTTATAGAAATTCACACTTCATGAACTAAAATTCATCGAAGTTGCGGGATACATTACGACACAATAAATGAGAAGAATATAAAAGGTGGCTAGAGAAGATGTTGCAAAAGTAGTTTTCAGAATCTATCTTTTGTTGTTATCTAAAGATTGTTTGAATAAGAAATTTGTAATTTTTTTCTGTCAAATGGCTTTACAGTTTTTTAAAGGATTTTATTTATTTATTTTTAGAGAGAGGGGAATGGAGGGAGAAAAGAGAGAAATATCAATGTGTGGTTGCCTGTAGTGCACCCCCTACTGGGGGCATGGCCTGCAACCTAGGCATGTGCCCTGACTGGGAATGGAACTGGTAAGCCTGGTTTCTAGACCCGTGCACACTCCACTGAGCTACACCAGCCAGGGCTGTCTTTCAGTTTTTAATGATTATCGTCTCTTTCCACACTTTGTCATTAATCAGCACAAACAGTTCACAGACCAGCAATGGTCTAGGGAACACACTTGACCTATCACTAGTTTAATGCAATACGCGAAACATAGTGCTAGGTAATTGTTTTCTATTATTACTAACACAATAGGTCTCAGTCAAATTGCTCACGTATTTAAGTCACTATTATTGAAATAGTGTAAAGTATTGAAATAGTGAAATTACATGTAAACATAATATACTTCAAGAAAGAAAAAATGTTTACATTGTTTAATATGTTTTGTGTTTGTTTAATACATCTCTAAAATTATAAAAGAAACATATTAATTATTAAAACCAATAGTAATAAGTTAATCATAAATTATTAAAATATTATAGCCATTAAACTATACTTTTCAAATTATAGTCTAATATTCCACTTCATTGGTATATTTAGGTAGTCTCACATTTAAATTATATTCATAAGATATTTTACTATGATAATAAATGTTGTGATAAACATTAGCTTTGGTTTTTTGCTTCTCCTGCTACTTTTAAAAGTAAAACATAATCTAGTGGAAGGATCAGAAAGGTGGCTGAAAATCCAGAGTAAATTGTGTCTCCTATAAATTAACCCAAGAAAGCAAGACTATAAAACTCATTTTAAAGCAAAAATATAAAGAAATATGTATAAGTTAAACCTTTTAAATAAATCTTAAAATAATTCTAAAAAATAAGTTTCTTGGTTTCGGTAACTATATTATTTATCTACTGTGGTGTAAAATATTACCTCAAAACTTAGGCCTTGAAATAACAAACATTCATAGTTTCTTATTAATTCTTAGTTTCTTTGAGTAGGGGTTAGAAAATATTGGCTAGATTGTCTTGGTTAAGGTCATTCACAAAGCTGCAATTAATTTGTCAGCTGGGGATGTGGGTCATCAGGTCCAGACCACACAGAAGGGAAGGGATTATCCAATTGCCTCACTACAGGGAGTGAGCAACTGAGGAGTTTTAGAAGCTGCATACGACAGCATCATATTTACTGCGAATATGGTTTGTGATAACACTACAGAAAATTATGATCAAACTTGGAAATTCTCCATGTTAAGAACTACAAATTATCAGTATGAAAATTATAGATATTTAACCTTACTCTCTGTTTCTTTTAAAAATATTTTGTTGACTAATTACACGTTCTCTGATACACAAGGTCACGAGAATATCGATCAGCAGTGATCACTGTTCAAGGAAAGTGTGGGGTGCAGATTGAAGACCCCCTCTTCCCGTTACTCCATTCCTCACTCAGGACAAAACTTTCCCACTTGAGTGTCAGTTTCAACTCAGAAATGGAGCACCTCACAGAGCTACCACTGTTAGTATTTAATGAAATGTTGTATACAGAAAAAACACTCTGTACTAGGATTCTAGAAATGCTCTGTGAATTATGACCTTAGTTATTTATAAAACATGTCAAATTTAATTAAGTCTATTTGCTATTTTATGGATGTTCAAAAACAGCTATGAAACATAAATACAAGAGTAAGGGTGTCTAAATTAAATTAACTAAATTGACTATTAAATAGACAGAAAAATGTGAACACATCAGTGAACAAGAGTTCCTGTTTAAAAGAATACATTGAAATCAGAAAACTTAGCAATGCTACTATGAGTCTGTGGTAAAATACATATATATCTATACCTATACTTATATTTCTATGTCTATATCTGTGTCTATCTATATATTGATAGAGATATTGATATATGTTGATATATAGAGATAGATATATAGATATTTATAATTATTTAAAATACATGCAAAACAATATTATCTAAAATCATATTGTCTCAACATAATGAATTCACTATTTCTAAATGAGGATTAATATGCAAAAATATTCAAATGGATAGTAACTTGGTGTGACTTGTATCTTAAGGAATAAATTACATAATTTCTGTATGCTTTATTTCCCACCTGAAAAATAGAAAACATAACCACGTAATTGACAAAATTCCATTCAGTTCTGCACACAAAATGATAAATATTTAGGCCAATTATAAATTATAAATAATCCCTCAAAGATTATACCTTTTAAAAGTTAAATTTCAGGAAAATCAGTTCACATATTAGAAGATACGTGGAGATATTGCAATCTATTATTTTTAAACGTATTCCATTTAAAATATGTTAAAATATATATTTAGGAAAAGTACATTAAATTAAACCATAATTTAGTGAGTATAATTTTTATTGTTTCATCAAATTTGAATATTAATTTAAATGTGTTAAAACAAAGCCACATTTTCTGAAGTATATAGTAATCATGCTTCATACTTTAAAATTTCTTTTACTTAATATTGAATATTAATACTGGTATCTAGAGAGACATAATTTCCTTGGTAAATCCAAATTCTTAAATTAATTTGAATACAACAATATGTTGATTATGACAACAACAATATGGGCTTGTGGCAGTATCTGAGTAATTTAATATGTTTAACATTTACTCTTCGAGATGTGAAAGAAATTACATGTAAGAAAGTTATTCATTCTCATTAATGAAATAAATAATTTAAAATAATTCCAAGTGTTTAAAGTTAGTTTAATGATCCCTTTCCATGTAAATATGTAAATGCATATTTAATTTTTATATATTTAGTTTTTTTACATTGGTAGAAGAATAAACATCTTTTATATCCTATGGAAAACATCAGACTAGAGTACTTGGTTGAAAACATGCATGCAAACATACAAACATAAACCGTCTGTAACACAGTTACTTGATTCTTCATTGTTATTTTCTATCTCATTGTCAGTTTGTGTATGAAGTTATTTTTCATCATATTGATGTCACTAATAGAAAAGGCAATTTAAAAAGGTCGTTTTCCTAGTCTTCAAGTTTTTTAGTTTTCTTCCTCTTTACTAATGTAACTTTATAATTCACATATTTAGACCTGTTTATATTTACATCTAATTTTTGTGTTTACTTAAAAGTATATCCATGTACCCAAAAAACAGAAAATGAAATTTCATACTGTCTTGGAAAGATATCTATAACCCCATGTTTATTACAGAATAATTTACCGTAGTCAAGATATAGCAACAGCCTAAGTCTCTTTTGATAGACGAAGATGTGCTATATTTTTATAAAATGGAATATTTGGCCATAAAGAAATAAAGAAATCCTGACAGTACGGCTTTCCAGAAAGGGCACTGCACTGTGTGGAATGAGTTAGAGAAACAACTCAAACTTCCAGTTTTCCAGTTGTAAGATAAATAAGTCCTGAAGATATAACATACATAGCAATGTAACAGATTTTATATCTCAAAAAAACAAAATTAAAAAGTATGTCCACAACTCTATAACCTTCAACACCCTGTTTTGTAGACTACTATCAAAAATTATATTCTTCTTGAAATTAAAAATTAAATTAGTAATATTTTAGAAAAAACCTTCTACAATTTAAGAAAAATTTACACACGTACCTAACTTTTATTCTAATCACAATAATTACCATCCCATTTACTTTCCAGCTGTTTAAACACGTATCATCCAAATTTGGCAGTAAAAACAAATTTAAAAATTAAAATTAAATGAAGTTAAATCATTTTAAATATAAAAGTCTCAACTATTCTTTCAATTTTTGTGATCTCTTTTAACTTATTTTCATGTTTTTTTTTTCTTTCAGATGACTGGTATTTATCATCACAATGCAATGCTTTTTGCTCACTGCAAGTGATGATAATAGCTTTGTGTTATTTCTCAAAACTGTGGGATTTAAGATTATTTTTTTGTGTTTTTTCAAACGTAATACTTGTTCTATACAGAAGTGTCATAGCTCAATTGTGAATAAGATGTCTCGACTTTGTTATTAAAATCTCAATGTTGAGTTTTTATTTAACCGTAAATCAACATTTGTTAATGATATAGTCTTTCTCTTATTTGTAACAACATGCATATTCTTAAATTTAGAACTATAACTAAGAAGCTGATAGAAGGCTTTTGCGTCTTCTTTCTTAACCTCTATGATCAAGATAAACTATCTTAAAAATTGTTGTAGTTTTTATGAAAAGTGCCTCATTGGTGGATCAGAAAAGTCTGCCAGTCTACAAAGGGAGAAGGCATTTTTCTGGCTTTATTATACATTTAAATAAGATGAATTTCCCCAGAGTTAACTTGAAAACAGAAACCACTAAAAGCCCTTCACTCTTGAGATGCAATTATATTAAAGTACTCTAAGTAGGGAGCCATGTGATAATGGCATTTAAAGAAAAATTTCGTCTAGCATGTAGACGAGTAAATCAAAGCCAGCTGCGAATGAAATATGTTTAAGGGCTATCATAAAAATAAAATACTTTTCTAATCACCCATTCTTTTTATGTCTTTTTAAGGACAATAATAGTTGTAAAAGAACTTTGCACACTTTTTAAAAAGTTGATACAAATATATATTTCTATTAATTGAAACAATGTTTTGGAAACAGTTTACACATATTTGGAGTTTCTATTGTCAAATACTGATTATTAAATGAGAGGAGCTCCTATTGCTAAATGAGAGGTTAAGGAGATAATTAGCATAACTCTTAAAGAATACCTGGAGATACACAAGAATAGGTAGAATCATGTGTGCTCATCAGGCAATCATATTTAATTTTACTTTAGGTGTCACTGCTAACCTTTTGCCATTTCTAGAACTAGAGTTTCACACTACTTATGAGTATAACGAAAGCTGTTTAGATTCTATTATCTTAATAAAAAATTCCTTTCTACAGTATGGTAATGAGTTAGTAGGATATGTTATAGACTACAGGTATTTTTAATGTGTTTTATGTGTGAAGAATATCTATATTAGAAAAAACTCCTAGTATTTTGTTATTAGTCCAAAATGTAGGCACAGCATCTAGAAATACTTATTTTTTTTCTCAAAATGGAGACAAGGCATATCTTTGTAATTTTTGCTTATAACTTTCTTCCCTTAAGTAATACTTTACCTGTTTTAAAACACTGTAAACAAACAAATCCACCTCCTTCCAACATAATGAATCTAGGAGATTATACTTAGGTGGTGCTTTTTAAAGCACTACCCCAAAGTAATGTGTTAAAACAAGTTATGCTGAGGAGCGAGTCTCTATTCAGCTGTGTTCAGTGGGCACAGTGGCACAAGGTTAGAGACACCGGGTGAAGGACAGACATGGGGAGCTGGGCACAGGGATAAACGACAGAACGCATGTCTATCTCAGTGTTAACCAGATACAATTTACCAAGGACAACCTAGAATCTGGAACTTTACATGAAATATTCTGATACTGAAAACTTATGGGGTTTATCCCATTGAATTTCATTGAGACAAATGTAAGGTATTCTATTCATTGGGATTATTTTTTAAAGATTTTATTTATTTATTTTTAGAGAGGGAAGGGAGGGAGAAAGAGAGAGAAACATCAATGTGCAGTTGCTGGGGGTTATAGCCTGCAACCCAGGCATGTACCCTGGCTGGGAATCGAACCTGCGACACTTTGGTTCACAGCCCGCGCTCAATCCACTGAGCTACGCCAGCCAGGGGATTTTTATTAGCTTGTGTGCAATGGATAAAGTTAATAGTAAATTAATGTGTAATATTTTAATTCTTTTCACAAAGAAGAATCTTCACATAGTCCATTATAGGATGACATATGTTTCCATTGAATTATCTTCTATCTTGGTTACTCTAATGTCCCTAATAAGTAACTCTTACATCCTGGACCCAAATGGGTACTAAGTATCCAGCACTGCATTCATATTCCATATAGAGAGTCAGGGGAAGGTGAGATTTTACCACTTTTCTATAGAGAAATTTTAGGAGTATTACATGCTAGATGTACTTCTCTGTCTAACTAACCAGAACAAGTCACATGGCCATACAATGTGCAAAGTAGAAGAGGGAATGTCATTTTATTTTAGGTAATCATTAGCCCAAATTTAAAAAAAAATAAGGTAATCATTAGCTCAAATAAAAAATAAATAAACAAGGGTCTTATTGTCACTCACCAGTTAAGTAAGTCACCCCAAACTAAATTGAAAAAGTTACTAAAATTTAACCAGTAGCTGACATATTTTCCAGGGAACCTTGAGCCTTCAGGTAGCCTCCTGCAGAAACCACTGGAAAAAGCCGAGAGAGAACGGGCTCAAACAGGTTAAGGAGGCCAACTTGACCTCAGGGAGACTGAGAGCTCATTATAATAAGAATCCCCCACCTCTGGGATTTCAGATTCCACTTTCTGAACGTGGGACTCGTTAGAAGCATCACCTGCTTCTGTGCATGCGTAAGTGTGACGTTGTCCCTACAAGGTATGACAAGATTTTCACCATGAATATGTATTAGCTGGCTTGAATAATAAAACAGAGAAGCTCCCCAGTTTGGGAGCCACAGCTTTGGAATTTATTTCCTGTGAGCTCTTCATTTGCTGCAAATAAAGTTTCTTTTTTTTTTTTTTTTGTGGGGTGTATTGCATAGTTCTTGACTCACAAAGAAGCAAACCCAGGGTTGGCTCAGTAGCATTATTATTAAAAGAGAAGAAATATGTACTGTAGTGAATAATTTACAGACTGCCACAGGTCCCCCCGCCCGTACATGTGAAGACACCGTTGTGCAGCCTGATTGGCTTAAACACAATTCTCTTACTTTCACTTGATAGCTATGTGACTTCAGGCAAGGAACATATTAGCATTTTGCTTATCTGTAAAGTAGGGATAATAATGGCATTTATTCATATGGCAATTAGGGTCAAATAAGTTCTTAGAATAGTGTTCATCACATAGTAAGTGCCAGAAAATATCAGCTATTATTTTAATAATACAATGAATGCATAGAACCATTATGGCTACCCGAAAAAGCATGCGATAGGACTCTAATTAAAATTGCCTTAATTTATACGTTTGTGAAGAGATAACCTTAAGTAGGACACAGTTCACTGACCTAACAAATCACTTACAAGTTACCGACTTTCCTGGAAACATAGGATTGCTTAAAAGAACAAACACATTATACATCTTAAATGGAATGTTTTCAAGGCAAGAACATAATCCTCAGAAAAACTCGATGTGGTTAACAGGTTTTAAGTTTCTCTATTATATAGATCATGACAATGAGGCAGAGGGTGTTTAAACAATCTTCCCATGGCATATGGCTAAGACATACTGAAGCAAGAGTATCATGACAGAGAGTTTGAAATCCTAGGGGTATAGTTTTAGCACAAAAGTTTATCCAAATGGAAGACACTACTTGGTAGAACCAAGAGGTGAACTGGAAATCAAACAGATTTGTTTCTTGCCTTCATTGAGTTTTGAAAGGATAAACAAAGGAAAGGGGATGTATCGGGAACATTGGAACTCCAAACTGGTGGTAGTGGATAAGAGAAATAAAAAGGACTTTTTCTTCAGTCATATTGCCTTAACTTTGGAGGTTATACAAGTTTTGGGATTTCTTTTTTGCAGAGAAAACAAATTTTGATTAAAACTTACTAGCAATGTTTTAACATTTCAGAAATGTCAATTATTTTTGCAAGAAATATTTAAATAGAACTCAATCCTTATCAGGCAAATAAAAAGAAAAAACAAAGTAACTTAGATGAGCACAATCTGAGAAAGATTGTTACTTGGTTATGAAAATCACTTAAACATGACTGCTTCAAAACAATGTTTAAACATTAATAATTTATTCTTAACATTTAAAGGAAGTTGCGTCTTCTTTTGGTTTTTGTTATTGAAAACCCTAAAGCTGTGTGCATGCAAAACTAAAGATGTAGACAAGATTCAAACTAATTTAGCCTTTTTTCTCCATAGGCGTTTTAAAAAGAGACCTGATCAGTCAAAACATTACGTTCTTTCTCTACTTTGTTGAAACCACAATGCTTATAATAAACCTATCCTCCAGCTATTTCTGTGCTTTTACTGTACCCACGGTTACTGATTACATATAATGGCATGCTGAGGCCTATATTTAACCCTTCTACTGTGCATTGTTAAAATTAGCCATTGTGGGACCTGATCACTCTCATATCTTTGCACATTTGAAACTTGCTGAACAAAGACATCAGGCCAAGTCCTGGATGTTATACGACAAGAAAAGCATGTTTTAAAACAACAAAATCCCAATTGTATTTAATCCAAGGAGAAAAACTAAAGACACAAAAGCAGTGTGTAATACACTGCTTTCAAAATTGGAAAATCCTCGCCATTATTTTCCATAGAATCACAAAAAGATTACTTCGGCTTGGTTCTTCTGACAGAAGCACACACACACTTCGGTTTGCAAGACTGTGTTCTGAAAACAGCAAGCACATGAGCTCCGTCTGTGTCTACTTAATCTATTCCTTTTAAATGTACATGAAATTATAGTATTTCACAGATGTACAACCCCCCCCCCCCAGAATCCTTCTTTCTCTGCAACTTGGGGAAATGCTGTAGTGAAGATCAGATAGATAAATAATAAAATGCCTTGCAATAAAAATGCTTGGCCTATAATAGGACCTAATAAAATTTAATTTTCTTCCCTTCCTCATAGAATTGCATCTATTAAAACATTATTTTACAAACAAAATTTCGCATGTGAATAAACATTGTGTATTATACATCATAATATTCTGCAATATTAAAACTCAAGTCAGTTTTTCAAGTTCATACAGACATTCTAAATCCTTAAGCACTCATACAATGTTGGTGGGTCCTGGGAAGAACTAAAGTAAAAGTATAGTAACGATTAAGTATAAAATTATTATATTTAACTTTACAATCTAACTTTTATGTAAATCAGCAGTAATATTTAAGAAAGAAGAATGCCTAAAAGATGAATTCCTTGTTTGAGATTAAGGAAGCAAGAAGACTTTGAATAAGTAATTAATAAAGTGCTGTTGCATTATCCATCCCTTTTCAATTAAGTAACTTAAAATATTTCTGTTAAATAAAGAGATCTAATTTTACTGGCCTTAGTACCATTGCTTTTAGTCCAGAGAAATGGTTAAGAGGGCAGACTCAGGAGCTAAAGTGCTCAAGTATGAATACTGCAGGAATTAGGATAAATTGGCCTGATTGTACAATCACACCCCCGCCATTTAACATCTTTACACTTAAGATCTTAATCTTCAAAATGGAATAATAGCATCCTTCGTTATGAACTTCTTGAGTCTATTTAATGAGGTAACAGACAAAGCTCAGAGTTTCTAAGAATAGTGTGTGGAGAGCAGGACCAATGAAATGGCATTGGTCTGATCAAAACAGCACAAAGTCTATAAAACAAAGTGGAGTCACTCATGTCTACCACGATGGCTGCCAGTCACCCGTGACACTTTGGTTCAAGATGGAAACTACCAAAGTCACACTAGACACATCTGGCAAGGAGACACACACAAGATATGTGCACATGTGATCAGAACAGATGTGTCTGCGGAGCAGGACTGGCCATAGATAGGCTCCTGGGGAAATTTCCCACTTGCCATCAGAGGTGCCAAGATACTTATCAAGAGACCCAGAAGGGTGGAGTCCACCACTGTAAAGGTATAACTGAGGCAGGCTCCAGACCACTGCTGAGACAGTTGAGCTCCACATACTGGGGTGTCTCTCCACGTCACACTGATCTCCCTTGGCTTTGACCACTGAAAGCTCTGCCCTGCTGGACTCAGGACTTTGTCTGCCTTGCTGACCACTGCCCACGTGGCTGTGGAGGTCCTTCCTTGCAAGATGCTGATGACTCCCTTGTCCATTGTGCTGTCTCCCAGTCATGCGGACTGAGACTCTGGGACTTAGGTTTGTTATTCCCCACTGATTGCTCTGTGTGTGTGCATTACATTTCTCTTAGATGGTTCGAGTGTGAGTAGGATATGAATGCATGTTGATGTTCTACTTTGAGTAAACCTGCATTCAATAAAAGTTGAGTGAACAGCATAGCTGCTGTGTGTGACTCATGTCTACTCCTTGGTGCAGGGCTGCTGAACAGGCAGCTGGCCAAGCAGTTGTCCAGCTGACTAATAGGAAAGACTCTATCACGGACATATTCTCATGAATATACTATGTCTCAAAATATATTCCTATATTTTAAAAAAGTATTATAATGAAATATAATTCTACCAAGCTTAATTGTATTGCACTTATGAATATTTATATCAAACTTAAAATGGTGAAAAAATATTAGCTTACCCTGTAATAATAACTCCCTAAAACACTTAGTAGTTTTATGATTTGACATCATGTCAGTAGTCTCTTATATATTATATATTGTAAAATTCCAGAAGGCAGAAAGAAAATACAGCAGACTGCAAGTCTCAATACAAATTGCGGAGAGAACAGTGGTAGCTTCTCTGCTGAGCAGGTCCTCCGTGTCTCCTGCTTTGTGCTCTGCCAGGAAAAGACTGGAATAGGGAGAATGTCTAGGGAGCAATTAGTGGCTCAGTAGGTTTTGATGTTACAGTTTTCAAGATGATTTCTTCCTCTTTTGTCAACTAGTCACCATCCTTTCTACAAAGTATTCTAAATTTCATTCAGGAAGTGGTCTTTGTGTTCATCTATCAAACTTCCAGTGGGTAGAAATGGCTCCTAAAAGATATGCATGTCAAATGGCTAGAAACTGTGAATGTTATTGTACATTTTAAAAGATGTGGTTAGGTTGAGGATCTTGACAGAAAGAGCCCCAAATGACATGTGTTTATGAGAGAGAGGCAAAGGGAGGTTTTGCATTGGCATGCATGGGAGAAAAGTCAATATGAAGAAGGAGGCAGAGATTGGAGTGAGGTGGCTACAAACCCTTTTTTTCTTCCTACAGCCCCTGGGGAGGGCATGGGCATGCTGAATGCAGACATCTGTCCTCTAGGACTTTTAGCACTCTCAGAAACTAATACAATACTCTGTGGCTTTAGGGGCTAAAAATGCTTTCTATGAAAGAAAAATCCATATTTTGCTGATTTTTTAATAGAATGATTCGGTCAAGCCTGGGTTATCAAGATAATGGTATAATTGGGTTATTCCATCTACTCCCACACATCCCTGTGGATAATTACACATATTCTGGATATTATGAGGCTTCATCAATGGCTTACATGACTCAGCAGCGTTAGGTACTTTCCACTTCTTTCATAGAAAGAATAAGTGAAGCTCAGGTGAAAGGAGATGCTTACTCTTAGTATAACATACTCTGTCAACAGAGTCCCCCCAGTCCATCAACAGTGGTTAAGATAGAGCACAAACACTCAATTTAAGGTCAGTTGGCTCCCTAAAGCACTCCAAAATGAGTCTGAGTATTGCTCTAAGTGTAAAACACCAACTCTGTGCCTCTTACTCTACCATCACCAGCATGAGATCAAGAGACGGTTGTTCTCTGAGATAATACCTTCACCAGATTTTCAATAAGAAGAAAAAGTTCTAGAAAGCATACTGGTCTGCTACTCAACACAGAGCCTCACCACCACCATCAGAGTGGAAATCACTGGGACTCGTGCATGTCTTTTGTCCCAGGTTCTATCTGTTGCCATAGGAAACGCCAGCACCCACTTTCCCTGCACTGCTCTCTGCACACTGCTCTGTGCATCTTTTGTTCTTTTCCACCCCTCTTCAACTCCTGAAACTCCATGTAACTAAACAAATCACTTATACGTTATGTTCATTATTTACTTATTTTATGTATCTTGTGTTAGAATATAAACTCTACAAGACAGCAATCTTCAATAAGCCTGTTCACCAATTTAGTCCCCAAGTGGCTAGTACTCAGGATTTTAATAGGTATTAAAGGTATTTTTAAATGTTATAAATGTATATACACATATACATATACATATATGTATAAATATATGTGTATATGAACCGTGTGTGTGTATATATGTATAAAGAAATATATATATTTCTTTAGTTGGGGGGAAGCAGAGAAAAAGGAAAACAATTAATTCAATAACAAATTGTCATGCCGATTGCCAATTAAAAAAGAAAAACAACTCCTAAGTTTCACTGCTTTACTTTTTAATGGCTTATCCTCTTCAAATTTGCCGCATAATTATTTCATTTTTTTGCTCTTAAACACACATTCACACACTTTTGAAAGCTTTGTTATATCAGGATTTGTCCTAAAAAGTCAACTGTTTATTTCCTTTTATGCACGGACATCCGTTAGCTCTTCTTGAGAGTTCCATCAAAACATGACTGTCAAAATCTTTTTTCCCAAAAAGCCAACTCTCCACGACCAGCCGCAAATACAACCCCGGGTGAAGGGTATCCCTTTGAAAACTCCAGTTACTATTTAGTCTTATTTTTCTCCTTCCAAGTTTGATGATTTGTCTCATCATCTGCGTAGCCACACTAAGCTACGTAACGCTCCAATAAAATGGTAAAACGTAGGACTAGCATAGCTTGGCAAGTTGATTCTGAGATACACTTCCTGGGAAAGAAACAGGCACCGCCACTCGCACCACTAGAGGGACAAGTAGTGAAGCCTAAGAGGGCTCCAGACTGGAGTCCATCCACCCCTTCGCTAATACTGCTGTTTCAGTTCATTCTGCTGTGCTATGTGCTCATCATCTTACTAGAATTCATCAGAGACATTATCACTCTTTGTACTAACAGATGACAGGAGTTTTTAAATAGAAGTCTGGTTAGTACAATAAGAAATAAATTTCATTCAATGAAAAGCCAAAATGAAAAAGATAAATTCATGAATATTGAAATCTCCCCCTATATTTTTATTTCATAATAGACAAAGAGAAAGAAAATATCTCTTCATCATGAAAAAAACCTTTCCTTTCAATGAATAAGCTTTAGATTTCCCTCTCATAGGGTTAAATGAAAGCTGACTCTAAAAATAGCAGGCAGTGCAAGTGATCATGCTGATTCAGCCACTTACTCAGCCAACATCCAGTTGACTCAAAATAGGCTTAAAGCAACTAACTACAGGGTACTATCAGCATTATTGTGTGTAGTAAAGTCCCCAAATACAATTTTCTAATTTCTTGAACAAAGGGAAGTACATTTTTATAGTCACATGTTGCCAATGGCCAAGGGGAGATTAAGAGCTTTAAAGGAAAAGAAGTGGTGATATTCTCATTTCTCACCCACAACATATTTTTTTGATTTGTGACACAGAAACTCGTTAAATTTGAATACATTTTAAATCTCCTTCCCTGTCATAAGTATTTCTGACCATTTTTTTACTAATATGCCTCCCCAACTTTCTGTGAAATACTCTTTCCTGAATATTACACAAATTCAGAAGCTCTCGAGTTAAAATGATGAATTTCTCTACCTACACCCGCCATCATTACTGTTTGGACCATTATTGGAGCTAAGAACAGTTACAGCAACAGTTTTATTGCCACAATATTGAGCATTTCTTATTGATTCAATTATGTGATTTAATAGGTAGACACTATGTCAAAGGTTAAGCGTCCAAGATTCTTTCCACCAGAAAGATAACAACAGAATAGCAATTTCTGTCTGGGGTATACAGCCTGTGCCTAAACAACAAAGAGAAAAATGTATAAAGGGAATTTCTTTTTAAGTCTCAGGGATTCATTCAAACTTAGTGCTATCAGGGGGCCTTCTGGCAATTACAGTTTTAATTTTACACTTGGCAACATTTCCTTTCATCTCCTGCCATGGAATCCGAGCTTTGGGTCTCGAGTGTTGAACTGCCCACAGAGCCGTTCCTCTTCCTTCAGTAAGAAAACGTGCTCTGTGGACACTCTGTCCCATTCCGTGGTTCTTTTCTCTACCTAACTTCTCTCGTTGGACTTCAGTTCGGGGCCATGCCTCGCGTTCTAACATGCAATTGTATGTTTTGCCACCTAGGTATTCTGTATACTGAGGTGGAATTGTGAAGACAGTAAAATAAACAGTAGGCATGATCAGCTTTTGGTGTACTATCTAAAGTACAAGCAGGCCTCTTTTATCGCCAAGGTTATCCACTGCCAACAAGGCTAATATCCATAGCTGTACTGTTGTAAACAGGTTTCTCAACCTTTCATGGCCAGTAGAAAGCTGTGGAAAATTATTTTTCCAATAGATAAAATAAAATACCTAACAATATAAGGGAACTTAAGCCCTGGCTGGTGTAGCTCAGTGGATTGAGCACGAGCTGGGAACCAAAGTGTCCCAGGTTCGATTCCCAGCCAGGGTACGTGCCTGGGTTACAGGCCATAACCCCCAGCAACCGCACATTGATGTTTCTCTCTCTCTCTCTCTATCTCTATCTCCCTCCCTTCTCGCTCTAAAAATAAATAAATAAAATCTTTAAAAATTAAAAAAATATAAGGGAACTAATTATATTACAATGCAGTTATCAAATATTAAACTAATTATGATATAGCAATAAATATGCTTCTTTATTACAAAAAAAAACAAGATCTAATGACTCGTATACTAATGCTGTAATTCAAAAGTTGGAGAAGTGTTAGAAGAACATATAAAGTGTTAAAGAACATATAAAGCTGTAACAGCTACAATGTCTAAACATACATGAAATTTATATTGCTGACAAATACATGGGTACAGTTAAAATTGTCATCAGTTTATTACATACATAATGAATGAAATGCCAAATTTCATTTCAAATCAGTGAAAATAAAGATACTGCATTATTTAATATTCAGATTATTGCTACTCTTAATTTTATCCACAAATCTTATGTAAGTTCATAGAATGCATAAAAATCTATTTAACTCATTTCATTACCCATATTCAATTGCACATCCTACCAAATGGCCCGCTCTATTGTTCAAGACTTGGTGTGCATCAGAACCTCATGACAAATGGAGAGTCAAAGCACATGCCCTGACTCGAAGTGGCCTCAGATAAGTCATATTTTTCCCTTCTCACTGCCATTGCACTTGTTCTTGGTTTAACTACTGCATCAGCATCTTAACATTGCACTTATTTGATTCATAAATTTCTCTACTCCGTTTACCTTTGGAAGTGAGAAAGATCATTTAAATATACAAATCTGACCAATTAGGAAGGTGTCTTTCCCTTACATACCTCCTCAGCTCCTCAGTTGCATGGTGCTTACTTCTGTTAAGATACCAATGGTATCTATGGTCACAATATAGAACAGCATGCATGTATTAATCTCTCATTAAACATACATTTATGAGCTATCAGCAAGAATCAGTATTAAGAAGTGGGTGTGTGTAATAGTGTATATGCTTGCACGTGGCCGTGTGTGTACAAAAGGGAAAACTGAGATGCAATGAATATCACACTCCCTATTCCTGCATGTCATTTTGCTTCGCTGCAGACAGTGTTTTAAGCTCTGCTCTATGAAAATGTGTTAATGTTCCCAATTCTCAACACTTCCAGACCATAGTAGTGGCACTTTATATATTACTGTTGGAAGGCAGTAATGACAAAATACATTGGGAAGCAATTCACATCCTAACTGATGGTGACCAAATGAAAATGGATATTTTTTTAAACATCCTTTTGTTGTATTTTTGGTTTTGTTTTGTTTTTGTTCTAATTTTGTAAATTCCCAGTTATTCATAGATTGTTGTCTTAAAAAAATGGATGTTTTCCATGTTATGCAAATTGACAGAAAGAAAACCCAATCTGTTTGAACACGACTTTGCATAAAGCCTATAAAGAGAGGGGCAATCTCTACCTATTTTAGCATTCTTCATGACCAGCACCACCCAGATGGGATCACGTCAAGCCACTATCTTCTCTTAGACAATTTTGCCATCTGGTTCTAAAGTGCATGTAAGTGTCTTACACTTAAACTGATGATCAACAAAAGGACTAAGTACAAAAATACATGTACTAATTCAAGTTTCCTTAAAACCATTTGTTATTTACAGTAAATAATAAGAAAATTAATTACAATGCAGCAGCAGCTAGCTGCCTGTGTTAGTTTGCTGGAGCTGCTATAACGACATATCACAGCTGGTTGATTGTGTATATCTCCACTGACTTTGTACAATTCTACTGTGTATCTCACAGTTCTGTAAGCTGGAAGTTCAGAGAGGGGTGCCCCCTCTTGGTCAGGTTCTGGTGAAGGCCTTCTTCAGGGTTTCAGACTAGTCTTGTGTTTCCACATTGTCGAAGGAGCCAGGGAGCTCTGTGGGACCTCTTTCATGGTTATTAACCCTAATTATAGGGCCTTTGCTCTCACGAACTAGTCACTTTCCCAAGGCCTCAGCATCAAATACCCCTCACACTGGAGATTAGGATTTTGATACATGAATTTTGGGAATACAGAAACATTCAGAGCATAGCACTTAAGGATATGTACTTTATGCTCTATGAATGGGAAAAATTTGTCAACACTAATGTATGATATTTTTAATTTGTAGGGTAACACCTATTTTAAGTAACTATTGCAAAATGTACATGTCTTTCAGGTTTTCATTAAAGTATCTTTTATTGGATTTGTTTATAAAGCCACTTGTAAATGTTGCTGAAGGTAGATCCTATCACACTGGGATTAAAGTTATCATGAAATAGCTTTTCTTTAATTTTTTTAAAATATTTTATTTATTTATTTTTAGGGAGGGAAGGGAGGGGGGGAGAGAGAGAGAGAGAGAGAGAGAGAGAGAGAGAGAGAGAGAGAGAAACATCAATTTGCGGTTGCTGGGGGTTATGGCCTGCAACCCAGGCATGTACCCTGGCTGGGAATCGAACCTGGGACACTTTGGTTCCCAGCCCATGCTCAGTCCACTGAGCTACACCAGGCAGGGGAAATAGCTTTTCAGAACATCAAGTTTACTCAAAGACTTTGGGAAGAAGCATTGAATGTTTGAAAAATCACACAATTTGCATAGGTTTTAAGGATAAATAATGAAGATGAGTATGTTTTGACCTTGGTACTGAAGGCAGATTATCTAAAACATAATGAATTTTTCCTAACTTTCCTTCCCCCTTTTCTGTTCAGGATACATCCATGGAAAGCCTTTTAGGAAGTCCACAGAAGAGTTCTACATTTAAGAAAGCATCTTGCAAGCAATGTAGTAAGCAATGTAGTAAGCAATATTGACTCCTCTGTAAAAACAGCACTATATGGAGTGTTTGATGTATACATATACATATACAAGAATTGAGTTTAAATATTCTTGAACATTCCCCCAGGGAACTGTGGTTTGTCAGTTGATTGTTTGCAGCATGAATCTAACCGCAGTGTTTCTCTTGACACAAAAATATTGACCAAAAATAGAAATTAGAACTCTCTTTTTCCATCTCACACACACTACATAAAAATGTAGAGTTTAATTAGATTTACTAATTTTATTCTGGGATTCCATGTAGACAGTTACTACAAATAAATCTAAAATACATTTCTTTCTAAATTGAGAAGAGAAACTTTAACAAGTAGCCAATTTCTTAACTAATTTTTCATATTTATTATGTGATTTTATTTTTCTAAAGTATCTATTTTATTTAAGGATTTCATATATTTCTATATGCAGTTCATATAGAAAATATGTACTGTATTTGAAGACCAGTTGTTTACATAGAAGACAATAAAGACCTAGCAAGTAAGTAATACTAGGAATGAATGTACATTTTCAACCAAAACTCTTGGATAAGGTATTCCTCCAAAAGTAAAATATATTTTGAGGAAATTCCCAATGTCCCAAATTCCAAGATCCTAAGTATATATATTACCTATGGCTGCTTAATCATTAGTAGTTTATATATCCATATTTATAACATAATTTTATATGCCTGATTTTTTTCCATTTATGCTATTTATCTTTAAACCATCCTTTTGTCAAAGTCTTTCATAAAAATCAAGATAAGAAAGCATTTGTGAAGAAAATACAGAAATTATTGATCTCTATATTACACTGGTGGTATTGATGTGTCCTTCACATCTGGACATGTCCAATCCGGAATGAAGACTATGTGGAAAAGACACTAGTCTTCATATATTTTGATGTAAACACTACCAATTAATTCCGTGAATAGATATTTCAGTCAAGTTAGAAAGTTTTTCCTGAAAAATACTAGATATAACACTATTTTATTACTTTAGTAATAAAATACTTTAGGCAAGAATGTATTACTTCAGTAAATTAATTCTAAAATTACTTTAGTCAAGTATGTATTTATATGTATTTTATGATATATAATATATATGCACTCAGAAAGCTTAAGTAGAAAATTGTTATTTCCAATAAACTAGAAAGATTTAAAAATATGTATTAAATTTACTATTAAATTTAATTGATATAATTACATAAACTTAATTTTGTCGTTTTTGAAATATGAGGAAATTTAGCCATAAAAGCTAAATTTTGAGTAACAAAACATAATAGTAGATTTCTAAATTTACTTAAATTTCAGAACATTAATGGGGATATCATTAAGATAATTTTTTTATAATCTTGCGATTAAAAAAACTTATAAATGTTTAATGTATTAAATGGACAAAGTAAATTGTTTTTAGTGTAAAATTCTTCATGAATTAATAAAAATTAAATTTTCTAAAATGTTTTATTAAATCTGAAGATACTGGATTGTCCTGCTGATATCGATTGGCACATTTTGTCAACAAAAATCTTTTAACAGCATTTATAAAATATTCATTGTCTTCTAGGCATGTGCCAAGAAAATGGAACATTAAACAAGACAGACATTTTCTGAACTCATGGGAATAAAGGCACTACTGTACTTGAACAACAATAATAAATAAATAAATAAGCACCACAAGTGTAAATAGTATGATGTTATAATGAATATTTGTTAGAGCATTCTATTACTGGTATTTTCTTAAGATGATTGTTGAGTGCATCTCTGAGGAAATGAAACATAATCTGAAAAAGACAGATACCACACATGCAGTCATAAAGTGGGTAAGAGGAACAACACTCTAAGAAGAGGTCAGAACCAGTGCAAAGGGTCAGTGTGGATATGTTAAGTTTGAGAAGTACTGTAGCAGTCCAAACAGAAATTTATGCTGTCCTCTGGGGACTTTTGAGCATACAATTTCATTCAAATCTATTAAAATGTATCAGGATAATTGCAGTAAAAATAATAAGATAATTGTGACATATATGAATACATATATTTTAGACATATTTTCTATGAAAGAAATTACATTTTTGTACTTTAATCAACGTCCCCTCCACTTACCACAGTTTAATATTCACTGTATGGATTGTTGACTAACACAGATAATTTTCTCAAAATGATTCCATTTTGAATTGTAACGGCCCAATTTAGAGCAGTTTAGACTATATTTTCATGGAGTTAATAAACTGAATTATAAATAGGAAAAACGAGTCATGGTTTTAATTAACACAACTGAAGATTGTTTTAACTGAATTCTCTCCATACTTTACAATTGTTTGCTCTGCGATGCATCCTTAAATAATCTTTCCAGTTTAAAACTCATGTGTTGATTGAGCTAACATTTATCCTAAAGCTCTAGACTACATTCAGTCTAAACAAAGCTACTGGGAGAAAGTAACAATTCAATCCATGGCTTGTCTTATCATCCCAAAATCAAGCAACTACTTTGACAATCTCTCCTCAAGAGATTGAGGGGACTGGTTTTTAAGGTGTCCTGCAGATGTAGCATAATTAACATGTGTCTGTGAATGTGTAAACATTTAGACCGTGACAGTGGGAGGCTAGTTGAGGACCTAAAAGAGTTCATGCAACTTTTTTCCCATTAACTGTCATAAAGTAATATAGGCTCTAGGGAAAATAAAAAACTATGTATGGTATTTTATCCATATGCAAATAATAAAGCTACTCTTTGCATTATATGCACTATTTTATTTTAGCGTACAAATCACTAAGTGAACAGTATATGCCCACAGCTATTTTTACAGAATTCCTTTCTCTTTTTTTTTTTCCTTGTCTGTTTTGGTGTGTTTCCTAAATTCGCCATAATGAGTTCTTTATTTTATGCCTAAAACAAAGAATGGTATTTTGCATGTCAGTGAAGCAGGCTCATCGGGGCTCTAATTCTTCCCAGGTTCATCTTTGTACATTAAGTGGGCTCTTCAAGTAAAATGTACCACATACTCTACGGCTCTGACATCTACTGCGGCCTGTGGTTCTTCAAAGGCCGCACTTCACATGCGGATCTTTTTGCCGTTCTGGGGTTGTCCCATGATTCTCTCTACTGGTCCCTTTGAAGTGCCACATGTAACCAAAGAAGTCCTGGGATGCATCACCGCATTACGAATCCCAGCTGCAAGCCAGCTTCCTGCTGAAGCTTCGGGATGGGAAAAAGATCACCATGTGCCATCCATCTTGTTAAAAAGCATTCAAGAGGAAAGTTGTGAGAGGAAAAAACGTAAGAGAGGTGAGTCTCAAAATAGCCTTTATACAGCTGTTATATGAAACCTCTCAGACTCAGTTGAATTTAGTTTTAGGTGCTAGGATATTTTTTTATGGCAAATGCAAAGCAAACAGAATGTAGCAACTCTGAATTAAGTTATTGCTTTTAGAGCTCATCAGGATGACTTCTCTGTGTTTTTAAAAAAAGTGCTTTTCAACTTTCCATCACTTTGCTCAGCTTTTGAATCTAGGCCTAAATATGTATTTTTAAAAAAGTGACAGTAATGACCACGACAAAATACTGTAGCTTGCATTCTATATAAGGATATTGCCAGACATTACCAGTCTTAGTACTTGCTCATGTTTGTGAAGTCTGCATATAGGCCAGTCCTAATTGTGATGAGTTTTAAAGCATTCCTGATTTTGAGTATTTGGCATGTATATTCAGAAAAACATTTAGTAAAGGGCATTGATCCTTCAAAATACAAAAACACATAAACATATGAAGCAATATTTAAAAATATTCAACGTACAATGACTTCCCTGACATGGTAGATTTGTTAACTTAATCACATGCCCTCCAAATCATAGAATTTGCTAGTTATACCAAAATCTGTTTCCCCCTTCCCATTTCCATACTACTGAATTTATTTTTGGCACATAATCTATTCAGAATACAGGCTACCTATTTCTGGTCTTTTTGTTTGTTTTCCAACAAGGTTTGACTATATTCTGGAAAGGAATATAAGTAGAAGTAATGTGTGAGATTAATTTCCTGGCCGGTAGACTCTGCCTTTTACTTCCTGTATGTGCCTTCTAACTTGCTATCACAACCAGGTGGTCAACCATCATGTACTGTGTGAGAGATATTTCTTGGAGACTGTGTAATATGAAGGGAGCTACCTCAAACTGATTTTGTATAACTCTGCCTTACTAGCTCAATTTTTTTTCACCTTAAAGCCACTCTTATTTTGGGTCTCACACTCAGCTGATGTCATACCCTAACTAACCCATTCCCCAGTATGAGGTTTGCAAGTTAGCCATAAAAATGCATGTATGCATTTGATTAAATATTTACCTTAAAGCAATTAGGATCATTTCATTCTTGGATTTAGTAAAAATCTCTATTTACTTAGCCATTGATTACCTATAATTAATTATTAGAGTACTTTTTTCTTTTGCTTAGATGAAATTTTCTCAGAACTTTTATTTAATGTGCTTTATTCAAAATTTTGTGTCTACAGTCTTGGATTTTTCTAATTCATAAAATTAATTCACTTTGTGTTAATACAATTTGAACTCTGGCCAATACAGTTTACCCATTTTCCAATGGCACTAATTAATTTTACAAAATACACAGTGAAGAGTCATATTTTGATTTAGGAAAGAAGTCTAGGGTGCTCAGCAGTAGACAGAGAAGGAGTCTGCTCCATGTGGAATCGCTGCACTCCCACCAAACACAGACACCTACCTCTCTGCCTTGGCACGTTGGATCTTCATCATTTTCCTTTCATAAAACAAACAATGTAAGGGTTTCTTGATGTAACTTTCTTAAATGGAGAATTTGTGTCTAGGCATTTTGAAGAGTATGAAATGCAATGAAATAATATTTTTACTTTTGTGAGGTAAGGATGTATGTAACTCTCCAATATTCACAAATATGGAAATAAAAATTTATTCTGGATATTAAATTATAAAATAACATATGACATATATTTAAACATAGAGACATTCAAAGATAACTTTAAAATACTACAATCCCTACACAAGAAAAATATTCCATTGAACATTTTAAGTTATACTAAAAATAAATAGATCAATCATTTACTAACATATCATTTATAGAGACAAGAGTCACCATTGGTGGTAGAGATTGGAAGGTAGTAGAGACTCATAAATTCATTGTGAGTGGACCAACGGATATATTAACAAAGGGATGTAGTAAGATTGTTGGGATCTTCAAAGCATAGATATCAGGATAAATTAAGACTTTTAACGCAGTAGGTTGGCAGAGATCATTCCAAGACGATCAACTTCCCGAATCTCAATGGTAGCAGGAGCACTCATTCATAAAGTGGTGCCTTTTTCAATTCTGCCTTTCCAAGTCCTGTTTTCCAATCATGCTTCTCATTCTACAAAACAAAACAAACAAACAAAACCCCAAGAAATACAACAGACCCACTGGGAAACTTAACATGATGAATTTCTGGAACACAAAGAGGGAATTTGCTTCTAAATAAAACTCTCATTAGAGCAAAGGTAGAAATATTGAGAGTGATGGTAATTGATTTTATGAAAATCACAGTATCATGGTAACACTCCATGTTTTAGTGAATAAGATAACTATATTATAATCAGAATTCAGGAGCAGTGTGCTTGTCCTTCAGACATATATTAATATTTCCATTTGAAGAGAAAAATGATATAAGATGTTTTCTGACAGAAAGTAAATCTGCTTTAGCTGATTGGGTTGATTATGGGCTGATTGGCTGGACTTACCAATTGGTTTATACATTGGATCTTTTCTGTACATTGAATAAAATAAATCTGATGCTCTAAATCTATAATAAAATTGTGTTTAATATTTATATATAATATATAATATTCCAGAAATGATACCTTTGTAATTGTATAGCTGCAGGAAAACTTAGGTCATCAACATAAAGATGTATGAGGGACTTTATGGTTATTCACAATTCTATTATGAAATTTGAAAGTAAAAATTCATAACTGCCCTTTTACTGTTTTGATGTTGGTGATGATGAATTAATAGTAGTACCTCTTTGTTATGAATTATGACTCACTCCAACAGAATTTAGTTACTTGTGTATAATTGGGAACATTAAAAACACAGAAGGTCATGCTCATCTATGTTTGAATTTTTTACCACAAAGGACAATAAAATGTGGATGAAATAAGGTTAGGGCATTGAAAGTGATGATGTAACTACCACACATAATATATTAGACAGAGAGAATGGATAAGAAGAAATTTGGAATTGACTAGATACATTTCTGACATTATATAATGTTCATGGTGAGGAGAGAGGAAGGTGATTAAAAAGCTGATTTTAACCATTAAAGCCCTATTTATATTGAGGTTCTCTGGATAGAGGTGGAGTTGCTGAGAACATGATTAATTTATATTCCATTATGGTAATTGAAGATCACTTGGGAATCCACAGCCTATGATAGGCATTAAGACACAGGAATTCTTTTGTCTCTTAGTTATAGGCCTGAGAAGTGTTAAAACATTTTATAATCTTTCTGAGTAAGAGTGTAATTTCCTAGGGTTAGTCTTGTTCTAAATAGTCCACTTCAGTCTGACAAAATTATAGTTCTTCTTCGGAAATCATGTGTCCTATGGCAGTAAAACATTGAGTACAGATGGCATCAGTCACAGACTTTACCTCATTATGAAAGTGTAACAAAGTTCACCCACCTGCTGGATAAGGGTAGAATCATAGAGAAATATAAGGTTTTCTGAGGTCCCAGTTGAAAACTTCCAAATATAAGACAGAACTTCAGAAAGACCACCTGGCCCACAAAAGTCTACCTGTACTGATAATGTTCCAGAAAAGAGAAAATAAATATATGTATTTTGATTTAAAAAGACACCAAAGAAAGCAGATCTAAAATTGTAAAACATGTAGCCCTGTGTTTAAGTATAAAATATAAAGCTATAAGGAAGAACTACAGATTTCAAATGGCTTCCTTAAGTGGCCCCTCATATAGAACACTTAAAATTTGATATGAAAAGAGACATATAACCTCATTAAAAAGGAGTGCTTTGAATAGACATTTTCCAAATAAGTTATATACAAAGAGCAAAGACATGAAAAGATGCTCATGATTATTAATCTTTAGGGGAATGTATGTTATTATGGGACAGTTTCACACACACATTTGGGTGGACATAATAAAAAATACAGATCAAAGGAGGTGATAATGAGGGTGAGGAGAAATGGGGAGGCTCGTGCACAACAATTGGGAATGTAAAAAACTTCACCACTTCAGAAAATAGTTTTACAATTCCTCACAGCAGTAAAGATGGACATACCATATCACTCAGAAAATCCACTCCTAAGTTTAAACCCAAGAGAAATTAAACATGTCTATTTGAATAATTGTATACAAATGTTCGTAACATTTTTATTAATAGCCTACAAGTGGAAACAACACAAAATCCATAAAATGATTCATGACTAAACACAGTGTGGTTACCCATATAATAAAACATTATTTATCAAAATAATGACGTACTGATGTCTGATATAGCACAGATGAATCTTGCAAACATGCTTTGTGAAAGCACACGTAACAAAATACCACATATTGTATTATTTAATTTTTATAAAAGGCTTATAATAGGCAAATTTATTGTGATAGAAAGTAAACTAGTGTTTGCCTAGGGGTTGGGGAGCCAGTTAGTGGTGGTTGGGGTGGTGAAGTGTTGGGAAGAAGAGGAGTTGACCTAGTCCAGCCATTGTTAATGTAACAAGATCAGTTTGTGTGACATCGGTGTAACCTGGCAGCCAAGAAGAGTAGCCTGGAATACACATGTGTGAACAATGGTGACTTCATTGTACTAGTCAGTGGGGGTGGTAGACACCATTGAGTGAACATGTGTACTCTGTGGCCGTCACATTCAAAATGACTGAGCAAGTTAAGCAACAAATCTGCATCAAATTTTGTGTTAAACTTGAATATTGCTCCACAGAAACTATTCAGATGACTCAGAAGACTATCAGGGATGATGCAATGAATGCAGCACAAATAAAAGTGTGGCACAAATGCTTCAATGATGGTCAAGAATCTGTTGAAAGTGATCCATGTTCTGGAAAGCCTGTAACAAGCAGAACACCTGAGAGTGTTGAATGTGTGTGGGCTGCAATCAACAAAGACCAGTAACAGACAGTGTGAGAACTAGAAGGTGATTTGGGGATTCCAAAAACTACTGTGTCTGAGATTTTGACTCAGGATCTTGGCATGAGATGTGTTGGGTCAAATTTGTTCTGCAGATCCTGCTACCAGAGCAGCAGGAACATTGTGTTGCAGTTGCTAATGATGCTGGGAGAACCGTGTGAGGTCCCCAGGTGCCTACTTTGAAGAGGACTGAAGCATCATTGTCCTTGTACAATGTTTTTTTTGTATTTTGCATCTTCTTCAGTAAATGTCTGTATTTTTCACATTACATTGCTGCATACCTTCTGGACCTTATTTAATATGGTGTCTTTTGGAGGTGATAAAAATATTCAAGAATTATTTTGTAGTGATGTTTCAACAACTCTGTGAATTAAATAAAATATATTGTACACATGTGTTTCAAATAATGCATACAATCATCAGAAAAAAACACTTGCATTTAATATTTGAATTTTTTTGGCTTTTAATTCAAGCAATAAAGTTTGTTTCTATCAAGTTTCCCACAATGACCATTGTTAATTATGGAATTTAAAAGATAACTATACTAATACAGGTTTATCATAAAATACATTTATAAACTTTGATGGCCCTGGAAGGGGCACAAAGTCAACTTCAGACTGAAATAGACTTAGATAGTCACTAAAAGAGTTGTTTGTGACTCTCAGCCTAATGGTTGAACTGTTTTCAGTTGCTCATTCAATTCATTTTCACCTTCCATCAGAGAGAAAGCATTGTTATGAAGATCTCCCTCGAATTCAGATGTTCACAGACAAAGCAAAACAGGATTATTTAAATTCAGAGAGGGAAGGGAGGGAGATAGAGAAAGAAACATCAATGTGCGGTTGCTGGGGGTCATGGCCTGCAACCCAGGCATGTACCCTGACTGGGAATCGAACCTGCAACACTTTGGTTCACAGCCCGTGCTCAATCCACTGAGCTATGCCAGCCAGGGCTGGATTATTTAAATTCATTATAATTTTTTGCTAGGTGACCTTAGTAAAATTTGACTGAACAATGCTGGTATAAAAAAAAACCTTAAATGTTTCAGTCACCATGTTTGGCTTGAATAGTGGGTTTTTTGAAGTCTTTTTTCACTATGTACCTTCCTTTTACAATAAAAAGGAATAAGGACAGAGAGGGAGAGAACTAATAGTGTCCTTTATATAAAAAAATGCATGTTTTCACATCTGATTTGATAATCAAATTATTTTTTGCAATGGATATTTGTTAAACTCAACCCATTTTTTTAACTGAAAGATACAAAAATTCACTAGGTATTTTGGAGCTCTTATATAAAAAATTTGGATCAAACAAAATTAATTAATTATAATGATAATGTTCTGAGAGTACTCAAGACCAATACCCAGGGGCTTGCAGAGGAAAACACTGTTTCCAAATTAAGGCTGGATTACAGTAAAAAGTAAGCTCAATTGGTTCTCTGTGGGCCTCCAAGACTATAAAATCCTGGCTTTTCAAAAATAATACTTAAGCAACGTGATGAGGTTTAAACCCTCTTAGAGTTAATCACATTATACTATATATGGAAGAGTTGATCATTTTGACATTTATTTAAATAGTGTTTGGGGAAGTTCCTGAAATAAGCAATTAAATAAACAACTTTTATCTCCCTAGGCAAGAGTTCCCCAAAATAGTAAGACCATAAATCATGTGGATGAAATACTAGAATTGTTCTTGTAAAGACAGTTAGGTAGAGAGCACATTGTGCTAATGTAGGTGCAGCCTGGGTGGCATACACAGTTTCGGTTCAAGTGATCAAAACAGAAAAAAGTCTGAAAAGTTGAAGGTTAAATGCAGAAACACAGTCTATAGATGGACATTTTTAAGAAATATCATCATCAGGCAATGCAGATATGAAAATCCATTGAGTAAAATCTATCCGAATATCCCATTAAATCAGAATTTGTCTGCACAGAGATTTTGTTTTTTATTGTTGTTGTTGCTAACCTATGTATCTCACTCTGTCAATAGTGTGCCTATACATACAGTGCACATACAGTTAAATAAATAAAGCTTACTTAGTTTACCACACTGGATGTGAGAGACAGCTGGTGACAAAGTAGACTGCTGAAGCAGACAGAGGTTAATGGAGATTGTCCATATAAATTACTATGAAGGGCTCCATAAAAACTTATGTGTTGACAGAATGGCATAAAAATGACAAGTCAAACACCAAATGTCCTTTCCAGAAAATATCTCAAAATACATAAAAACTCTTCTCAGGGTGTCAGTTTATCAAATAAGAATAATAAACACTTTACCTTATGATATTGTGGCTCAATTATTATTTTTACATTCTTCCAAAGCATAATAGTACAGGTTATATGGGCACTGTTGTGCTGTGCTTGAGGACAGAGGCATGCCAGGCCTAAAAGGAGCTACAACTGGTATTTAAAAATCCCATCTACCGAGCTCTGAAAAAATTCCTCAGTTTTTCCTTGGAGTTCCACACCCAGTAATGCTCCAAACCTCTCACGGTTGTGGTGTCCTCTTTCCCCTTCACTCCTCCACGTCACGTACGTGTGGGGAAACCAAGTTGATCCACACCAACAATGCATGCAGCTGAGACGATGCCAGGAGAAATATGGAAAAGGGTGAAATGAAAACATATTAGGGAAACAGAGTATTCAAAGTAGAGCACTAAATATGGCACAGCTGTCGCAGCACAGCACGGACACCTCAGTGGATCGCCAAGTGGTGTCTTCCAGGCAGAAGTCAGAAAAACAACAAAACGGAATCCAATTCCACAGAAATGGGGGGGCAGAGGTGCATAATTATAAAACTGGGGAATACTCATTTGTATTTAATAAAGGGGCATAGTCACAGTAAAAGTTCAGATATAAACATTTTGTGATATGTGTCTAAAACATATAGTGAGATTGTATACTACAAGTAAAATATTATACTTAAATTACATTTTTATTCTTGAGTAAAGCAATTCCATTATCTCTAACGCAGCAAACTCTAAAATGCATTTTCTGCTTCATTGCGATTCACTGCAAATGGCCCAGATCAACATTCTGAAATTTTAAGTAGATTCTTTAGCCTTCAAATAGGATTTAGCTGCGTGACTTCCGTATCCAAATTTCTGCCTCAGTGAACAATAGCTCAGAGTTAAAGTATTAAATAGACTAAATATTAAACACACAGTTTCTCCAAGGACATATATTACAACACAAACTGCTTTGGGGGAAAAAGAACCAAAGATTGCCTGCTGGGCCATCAATTTCATCATTTTGATCTCTCTCTCTTTGGAGTAAAATGTTTATTTAATTAATAGTGTAGCTTATGGTTTACCTTACAAAAATAATACTCTGGCATATTGATCTTCTGGTGTGCATGGAGTAATATGTAAAAATAGATTAATTTCTTACCATCTTCTCTCTCTCTCTCTCTCTCTCTCTCTCTCTCTCTCTCTCTCTCTCTCTATATATATATATATATATATATATATATTGCAAATACTTGCAGACTGGCATATTTGGAAGGGCCAGGAAGTTAAGCCATAGTCTTTAAACATAGTTCTAGTGGAGCTGCTGGAGATAGGGGTAGTATATGGCTGTGGAGAAACCATGGACTTTGGCACCAGAGAAACTTTGCTCAGACACTTAAAAAAGTACTTGAACTTTTTTAAACAAACTGATCTTATTTGCTGAATGGGGTTAAAAATTCACACCTCTTTGACTTTTTTGGTGGAATTTAATTCTACATAACATGAGGAATCTAATAAAATGTTTAGAATAGGTTAGGGGTCAATAATGTTAATCCTCACCATTGATCTTACACCTTAGAGGTCAGAGAATGAGAAATTAATATTAAAATAAACTTCAGTTTTAAAAAACATATTCATAATACCCAGACAGAAATTATCCAAAACAGTAATTCAGATGAGATAAGAATATTCTAAGAAAATTATCTAAAATACGGTTCTAAAAGCAGATGTTAAAAGGAAGTAAAAATATATAATAAAATGGTAAATGGGAAAATAGTGATCGAAAAGGAGAAGAGCCTTAACAGATTTAAAGTGGTATTTGAAAAGATATAGTTAATCAGCACTTATTAGAAAGATTGTATGTTTTTGTTGTGTTTTGCTTTATTATTGTGTGTCCCATTATCATTTCCCCCCCATACCTCATTCCACTTCCCCTCACCCACCTCCCCTCTGCAAAATATTCTTTCTTTTGGCAATTTGTGAACATGTGCTCTGTTCTGACCCTGAGTATTATAACTTTATACACTATTTATGCATGTTTAAACCCTACCCATCCTTTATTGTTTTTATAATTTTTTCTAAATTACAGCCTCCAGTCACATTACTGTGTATTAGTTTCAGGTGTAGAGCATAGTCATCGGACAGTCATAAGCTTTACAGAGTGTTCGCCTGATATGCCCAGCTTCCAACTGAGCACCATTCATAGTCATTACTACCTTATTGACTATATTCCCCATGCTGTACTTTACATCCTCACGACTATTTTGTAACTACTAACCTGTACTTCTCAGTCCTTTTCCCTTTTTCATTCAGTTCCCCAATACCCCTCACCCCAATGGCAACCATCAGTCTGTTCTCTGTATGTATGAGTCTGGGTATTTTGATGTTTTTGTTTGTTTATTTGTATCATTCTTTGGATTCCACATATTAGTAAAACCCTAAGTACCCTCTACCCATTTCTTAATGCCACCTCTTCCACAGTGGCCTTTCAGATATTCTAAAATTGAATTTACAGCATTCTTAGTCTTTACTTTTTTTATGATGTCTCAGTCTACTTTGTCTGTGGATGATATGTCTGCTCCCCTGCTGCACTCATCTGTAAACCCACGGAGGGAGGAGCCAAGTCAAGCCAGGTTCATCTCATTCCCCCCATGTCACCTAGAACGAAGACTCACATGTAGCTTCACATACAGCAGGGACTACACTGATAACTGTCTCCCAGGGTTTTTTTTTTTTTCTATAGCTTGTTTCTTATTGCCATCCTGTGAGTTTCCCATTAGTATATTATTTTCTGTTGCTTTTGCACATTGGTCATAGCCAGTCTGAGGAAAATGGTAGAAATATTCTTACTCCAAAAGGATCCCAGGCTTTTAAATCAACCCATCACTTTTCCTGATCTCTGTTTTATCTTTTTTTTAAGATTTTATTATTGATTTTTAGAGATGGGGAGGGAAGGAGAAAGAGAGAGGGAAACATCAATGTGTGGTTGCGTCTTGCATGGCCCCCATTGGGGACCTGGCCCACAACCCAGGCATGTGCCCTGACTGGGATCGAACCTGCAACCCTTTGGTTTGTAGCCCGTGCTCAATCCACTGAGCTACATCAGCCAGGGCCTCTGTTTTATCTTTACTTCCTAGTGTAATTCTATTTAGTTGTAAGAATTTACGTATGTGTATGATTTAAAAATTTACAATCAATATAAAGACAGACTAATAGATAGGGAGCAGTTATGGGGTACAAGAATTGAGCAAGAAGGACAAAGAACTCGTGGACATGAACAACAGTGTGGTGATTGTGAGGAGGATGGGGAATAAGGATAAATGGTAATGAAAAAAATACAAGAAAAAAAAATAAAGAGCTATTGAAACCAAAAAAAAAATCTTTAAGTCAAAGCGAAAACTTTTATTTTTAAAACAGTAGTAAAAAGTAGAAAACTGACTTATAAATGTGATGATAGATGTAGGAAATAAAATGTTATCTTGCATCACCTAAAGAAAAAAATATATAAAATTTTTAATAAAATTAAGTAGACTGAAGGAGTTAATTAGTATATTTTAGAAACAAGAACTGGCTTTCCCTGAATCGTATACTCTACATGCCATATTCGTTTATAGTTTTAGCTATTCTACAATCTAAACAATCTATGGAAGACCCACAAACACATCATTTGAAATGCAATCCAGATGGTGTCTTGAAGTCTGAGACTACTGCATAAAGTCATCACCCAGGCCATGAACAGATATTATAAGAATAGAAACAGTTAAAAGAAACAATTGCTTTAAAGATTATTAAAACTAACTATTGTGCCTAACAAACTACTCTGATTTTCCAATGTTAATTCATATTATAATTGCTTCAAAATTCAATATGTTAATTTTTAAAGCATAGTTACTGAAATTTCAGTGTACATAATTTATTCATATGATATGTCATAATGTTTAAATTATTTAAGTGATGGAGTATCACATTTAGTAAAACAAATGTTCTTTCTGATCATTATTTTGTTTTAGACATGAGTTGGAGCCCTCAAACCCAGTCTATTTATTCACTTGAAATTAAACAACATTCAATACTAGTCTTCCTCTCTCTCTCCTCTCTCTCTCTCTCACCAAATAATCAAGGGCGGCATTATTATTAAATTAAATATTCTTATGTGTGATAATATTGTATTCAATTTTACATGATTTGTTTTTCAGCTACATGTTTTTAGTGTTGCCTTGGTTTTAACCATTGAATTCTGGGAAACCATGTAATACTTTCTATTAATATGTCCTTTTTAAGGAAATTTAAATGTTATTATACAAAAGATACTACATTTAGCACAATAAGGCAAAGTAGAACTTAAAAATCTTTTGTTTCATGAAAAGAGTGATATCAGTACAATACAGTTACAAACAGTAAGAGAGGGACAAAGAGCCACACACAATTCACAAAATTAGACACCAGAAATACAGTACTTGGAGCCATAAAGTTAGTGATCTAATCTAATTTTTATAAAATGAACATACTTGAATATAAATTTAATTTTGCCTTAGATATTTCATGGTATTAGCACCCTAACCTGAGGGCACTGTTTTTTGTGTTTTTTATTTACATAAATTGTTTTATACATCTAAAACACTTTCTTTTAATGTTGTTTTTTTTAATTAAAATGAAAAAGATTTGCATGTCCTGGACTGAAGTTTATGGAGGAGAACAGTAGTATGAAACTATAATAATACAAAAGCAGTCAATGAGACACAAGCATTTAGTTTTAAAGTATATAATATACCAATGCAATTATCCTAATGATTTTACTAAACAATTTAATTTCTCTGTGCTACAATATCTAAAGCTACAATTAAACGGAACTGAATTCTTCCAAAAGCCAAATGCTCTAAATAAATACTAGATTTTCTTAGTATACAATTTCTCTTCTCAGTGCCAAGGAGATGTCTATTAAAATACCAAACATGCAAGACTACACTTTTGGGGATCATTTCTATAGTTTGTTAAAATACCAAACATGCATACCATGTCATTATATTTTATTTTGGGTTGTTTTAATTTTATATTACTGATTTTTTCTTTTCTTTTAAAGTTTTTCAATCTTTTCCCCTCTCTGTCTCTCTCAAAATGATTGAAGTAACTACCAAAGAATATGTGCATAAAACAGCTACAGAAGTGTTTTCTTCGGTCCCTTACTTACTTATACAATTAAATAGATACCAGCAGGCGAGCATCTAGAAAGCCTTTCACCTTCAGAATGAGTCTACGATTTTCTGGAAAGTAAAATGAGTCCATACAATTTCATCATAATCTTCAGTCAGTAAATAGATTGCAAAATGACTTTTACAAAGTTAATGCCAATTTCAGATTTTTAATTAAAAAAATAGAATATTTTCATTAAATATGAATTTTCAGCATCAAAATAGATTGGGAAATGGTCAAATATTCTTCTGAATGATAATCACAATTTTTCTGAATGATTTGTGTTATAGAAACACAAATACATGTATTCTTTATTCTTACTACTATGTCACTTATGTGTACGTTCTAAATTTGTTTTTTTGTTGTTTATACATTTTCTTTTTCTTTTTTTTAGTTTTTTTTTTCTAGAAAGGTTAGGATTGTTTTTTAAGATTTTATTTATTTATTTTTAGAGAGGGAAGGGAGGGAGAAAGAGAGAGAGAGAGAGAAACATCAATGTGCAGTTGCTGGGGGCCATGGCCTGCAACCCAGGCATGTGCCCTGACTGGGAATCAAACCTGCAATGCTTTGGTTCGCAGCCCACGCTCGATCCACTGAGCTACGCCAGCCAGGGCTGTTTATACATTTTCTAAATAAATTATTAAAGTTCCTATAATCATAATCATAATAATCATGAAAATGACTCATATCTTTAAAATCCAACAACCTGATAATTAAAACTCCAGTCAGTGAAAGACACGTAGTACATCATCTCACTTATCTGTGGAATCTAATGAACACAGTAAGCTAAGGGACAAAATGGAAACAGAAACACAGACACACGGAACAGACTGACAGCTGTCAATGTGGGAAGGGGACTGGATGAAAGATGGTGAAGGGATTAGGCAAAGAGCGCTTAGGCTTGACCCGCTGACGTGGTTGAGGGTACAGGGACTGACTGAGGGAGGGGCGGGGGTAGGGCTGGGTGGAGGTATTATCTCTTTTATCACGACAAAATGAAGCAGAATGTTAATATTTACAAGTATCACTTATTTTGACTTTTGAATGTTGAAGGATGTTGGAGGCAGTCTTTTAAAAGAGTGTAAGAAACTCGTTACTCCTTTCTAAATCAGGTGCCCAAGTAAAGAGCTAAAGTCTCTAAAAACGTTACTACTTCTAGTTCAGGTAAACATGATTTAAGTCATAGGCATTTTTGTAAAATAAATTAGAAATATATTAAATATTAATCCTTGTCTTTTTTCTTTGCCTTAACCATATTATTCATTTTTTAAATATCAAATCCTTTAGCAGAGATTATATATATATATATATTCACCAATTGATTTGTATATACAAATAAGTGATACAGTAACAAGAATTAAGAACACATATATTCAATTTCTATAATATGACTTATTCAGAAAAATATGTGGATGTGTGTGTGTATACATACATATATATATATATATATATATATATATATATATATATGTTGATAATTTCTAAAAGTATTCTGTCAACCATGATCTATCTTGGAAAATCTCAACCCTAATATCCAACCAAAACGTATCTTTATTTGAATGTTTACTTTAAACAACAAATAGCATCAATAATAACCTTTGTATTTCTAGAAAACTATTTCCTCTTGAATTTTCCATAATACACTGGATCTATTTCTTTCTTCTATATAATCATCAGTTTTGAAATACAAGAGAATTACAACTATACTTTATATAGTTCAATTATGTTATTTTATATTGTGAATATGGAGAAGCTATGGTGAGTGACCAAGGATTTTCCAAAAGTTACCCATTTGTTCTAGTTAAAGTAATAACTCCAGCAGTAGGGCATTCTCAAAGGATTCTCACAAGCCTTTCTGCATGGAGTGTGTTATGTAAGTGTGTGTTCATGTATGTTTACCTATGGAAGTCAATGTACCTTTATTTTATGTCATGTTAAATTTTGTACATTTTTTTTCTGTTTGCCATTGTTTCAGTTGGTCCAAATAAAAAGATAAAATTAGTTTTGTGCAATTTTTGAAACTGTCAGAAAAATTGATAATCAATTTCTTATTTCTGTCCATGAAGCTAAAATACACTGAACTCATATTATTGTTGTTTAAAATGCAAACTCACAAAGCCAATCAAAGCATATATACACATTAACTACAGTAAAAAACACAATTATCAATACATGACGTAAGTAAAAATGGAATGATTAAAAACAGAGCTATTAAAATATTAACTGCTACAATTTCAAAAGTCAGGGAAAACATACATCTATGTCTGGGGAAAATGTATACCAATTAAACTCATAAATAGCATCATTAATCAAAGAATCAAAGAAAAAAGCAAAAATCCATTTAGGGATTGAAAGGGAATTAATATTTTTTCAGTGATCTAGACTATTTCTTTATTAAAAAGTTGGAATTGGTTAATTTAAAACTTAGAGTTCTGCAAACTTTTCTAGTAAAGAACTAGGCAGTAAACATGTTAAGTTTTGAGATCTATATGCTCATTTTTGGCCGTGACTCAACTTTACTATTGAAGCATGGAAGCAAAAATAAATAATAGCAAATCAATGGGTGTGAACCATCCTCCCCTTTAATTTGTTTTTAACAAGAATTTATTGCAGGTATGGTTTGGCCAGCAGGCCCATAGTTTATCAACCCTTGAAGATGACTAGAGCTTTACAAACAATAAACTTTCACACAACAGTGTTAATATTTATATCTCCTTAATTTCATGATGCCAACACCACTTATGGAACAGAGACATTTTACTGTAACTTCTTCTGTCCGGTCAGACGGGAATGCACCCATAAGCGGAGGTGACATAAAGGGCACAGCTGTAATGGCCACGTCCTCCAGAACCAGGCTCTTCAGGTCTCCAACCCTGCCCCAGGCATTTCCTGTGACTTGGAAACATATTGTAACCAGGTTCACTTTGTTCTGACTTGTAATAATGTCCGTGAGGTAAAATAAAAACAAAGCAAAATTAAAGGAAAAACAGAGTATCTGAAAGGGAATACAAAATAAACATAATTTTACAAGTTCAGTTATCAACAATGTCTCAAATGCCAAAACAGTATAAAAATTCAAACTGCTATTTTTTAAAACGTATACATCAAGCAATTTTCAACCAGTGTGCCCCAAGGATTTAAAAAATATTCAGTACCTGACTATTTAGACAGGGGCCCTGACCTCTTCTCCCTTAGATTGTCAAATTAAAAAAAAAAATTGACAGCAGCCAGCACAACAGTAGCCTTCTGGTATGAATGAATCAAAATTATGTTTATATTTTTGTCAGATCGACTATATATATATACATATATATATATACACACACACAATATAATATATATATATTATATATCTAAATATACATATATATATTTGGTGTGCAACAAGGTTTAAAAGGTTAAAAAGAGATGGTATACAAGAACTTAAATCTGTATTTGGAATATATGATAGTGACATTTTATCACTGGAGAAATTAATATATATTAACAATGATTTATCCCTTAATGTATTTACCAGGAGGAATACACACATCTTCTATATTAGCCACATGGAATTTAGTATCGGAATCAATTAGAGATTGCACACAGAGTTCACACCCAAAAAGCTATTGAGAAAAATTTACATATAAGTAAAATACTTCTAAAACTAAGACAAAAGATGGTTCAGAAAACACTTTGCAGATATTATGAACACATATGATTTAATTAATGTATATGCTTTATGGTAATAATCTCAAAGGATGTGAATGGCAATGCACGAACCTTAAAATGAGTAGATAAGCACATTAATTACACAGCAGTGACATGGAATGTAACTAATTTTAAGGATAGTTTTAGAAATAACATTAACAAAGTTAGCATATTAAAAAGCAATATAGATTCAGAAAAGAAAGTTTTGTCAAATCCCTCTTCTGTGATATATCTGTTTGCTGAACATGTGATGGAGAATGAAGTAGTGTATGAATTCTCTTGTCTGCATTTGCCAAATCTTTCTGATGAAATTTTATGTGACAAACATTATTTATAAGGATATAGAAGAAAAATCCATTTAGAAGAAATGCATGCACACACACACACATGCTGTTTTCCATCAAAAAGAGTTGAGGTTGATTCATGTATTTTTAAAATTCTCCATTTCCGTTAATCATTAATGATACTGATGCATACAGAAAAGACATATTCCGTGCTCACCCTGCAATTTCTTCTCCAGCCGGACGCACAGCCTACATCTTCTTGTATGAATTTAGGCAAATGGTTTAAAATCAAAGCAAAAACAAAAGCAAATATAAATAAAAATTATATGCCATAGTTGGATGTTATAAAATGTAACAAATTAAAATTTTGCATTACTTAGTGCATATTAAAATTTCCATTGTTGAATTTACCACTTTTAAACTACGTTTTCTCAGTGTTTTGGACATTTCAATTCAAACTGGTTGTGTGTGTGTGTTTTATGAAGTGTATACCCTACCATCACAAGCTGTTTCTACATAGGTGTAAGTTCTAAAGGTTAAAAATTATTATTCAAGTGTAGGAAAGAGTCCTTAGCTAGTGTGGCTCAGTGGATCGAGTGCTGGCTTGTGAACCAAAGAGTTGCTGGTTCTATTCCCAGTCAGGGCACAATGCCTGGGTTGTGGGCCAGGTCCCCAGTTGGGGGCACACAAGAGGCAACCACACATTGATGTTTCTCTCTGTCTCTTTCTCCCCCCCTTCCCCATTGTCTAAAAAAACATAAAATATATATAAAACAAAGAGTAGGAAAGGCTAAATTTCAAAGAAATGTTAAGGAATTTGTAGTTTAGTAAGATGAAACTAACACATCTTATATCTTATAAAAAATATTTGGATATTTTTCTATTCTTAGAAAAATTAATCTGGAACAGAGAGATTAACTTCAAATCGACAAAATTTTGACAAATATAAGTCTAGTAGAGTACTATGGTATATAAATCAAATATTCTGAATCTAAGCAATTATGTATTATAACAGTAGAGGAATTTTCGTACCCAGAGGCATTCGAACACAAAACCTTAGATGATCGATAAAGCAGGTATGATACATTTACACAATGTAATACTGTTTGGCTATAAAAAAGAATAAGATTTCACCCTTTGTGACAGCATGGATGGATCAGGAGAGAACATTACCCTAAGTGAAACAAGTCCATACAAGATAGAAAATTCGGAATCTGATGGACTGAACTAATGAGGAAAATAGGAACAGGCTCATAGACGGAGAGCAGGTGGACAGCTTGAAGGAAATAATGGGGATTGTGGGTAGGAGGGATTGAAAGAAAAAGAAAGAAAGAATTCATGGACATGGATAACAATATTATGGTTATTGTCAGGGTAAATGGAGGTAGAAGAGGGTACAGGGAATATAAATGGTGATTAAAAACAAAAATAAAATACTAGATGCATGGTTTACTTGAAATTTTATGAGTCTACTTGCCCAAAACAAGATGCTGACATAAAAAAAAAAATCACAAAAGTACCAGCACAACGCAATGTAAAGTATTATTAAGAGTATATCAGACAAAGGTTCATTTAGTATTTGTAAAGAACAGAAATCATTACTCAGTCAAAACTGACTAGTTTTTTTAATGTATTTTTTCTGTTGTTAAAGACAGAAAGGTTCTTCTCTATTTTCAAATTTAAAAAACTGAACTATGGAAATGTTCACTTTTAAAAATATAAATATTTAAATATAAGACACTGATTCATACAAACTTTTGTTTTTAATATTTTGACAATGTCCTCCATGTATATAAACTAAAATTACTTTCTTGAATCACTTTTAAAATGTTTTCAGTCTCTTTTCTTTTAAATTAAATTTATAGTTTCCTTTTTACATAAGTGAAAAAATTATAAAACTACAAAGAATTTGATAATGTTCTCATCTCTTAGCAATTTAATGGGGATCAGAAATTTATTAAAAATAAGCAGTTTGATAAGTGAAAAGGCAAAAGCACATATGCCATTGTACATAAACCTTAAAATTGAATACAAAATTGAAAAAAAATGTGATTATGCAGTAAAATATGTATTTTTATGTGAGTTAAATAATATTTTACCAAGTTAAGGTATAATAAAACATAGAAAAATATTTACTATAGGAACTTGAGCAAACTATAAGTTCTGAAAGTTCCGAGCACCTAGATAGAAAGAATAAACCTGATATTATACTACACTACAAGGCCATAGTAATCAAAACAGCATGGGACCGGCACAAGAACATGCATGGAGATCAATGGGACAGAACAGAGAGCACAGAAATAAACCCCCATCTTTATGGTGAATTAATATTTGATAAAGGAGGCAAGAATTTGCAGTGGGGTAAAGATGGTCTCTTCAATAAAAGGCACTGAGAAAATTGGATAGATCCATGCAAAAAGGACAAATTAGACCACCAACTTACACCATACACACAGATAAACTCTAAATAGATTAAAGACTTAAATGTACATTACTTTTATAATAGAATTACTGACCATATAAGTAAAGATTTATTTCTGGGCTCTGTATTCTCCTTTAGCCTATGTATATGATTTTTGCAAATACTATACTGTCTTGATTATTGCAGCTTTGTAGTTTGATTTGAAATCAAGGTGCATGGTACTCCACAATGTGTTCTTTTGCCATGAATGATTTGGCTATTTGGAGTCTTTTGTCATTTCACAGATATTTTAGGATTAGCTCTAGTACTGAACGGAATGACATTGGTATTTCAATAAAGATTGCACTAAGTCTGTGTATTGCTTTAGGAGTAAGGATATTTTAACAATGTGAATCTTTCCAATCCATGCCCAAAGTATATCCTTGCATTTTTTTGTACCTTATTCAATTTCTTCCTTCAATGTCTAATATATTTCAGAGAATTGGTCTTTTATCCCTTGGTTAAATTTATTCCTAAACAATTTATGCTTTTCATGCATTATTTCATGTCTTTAATATATGTTGTATGAAGCAGTTCATTGGAATCTTTACCTTGATCTGTTCTATTTTAATCATGTCCCTATTCAACATCATTGATGGCATCTAATACTTAAGTTCTGATGGTGAGCAGCTCTTATAGACAATGGAAACTTCTCAGCCATGACTTTTAGCACTTCCTCTCTACAAAAAAATAAATGTAACTTACAATAATTTTACAATGCAAGCATGGAAATATTTTTTCCATGGAATGAATACTAATGCTTATAGGACAAAAATAAGATTGTGCAATTTTTGAAATAATTTACACTCTCCATACCCAGAAAATCAGGATGTATGCAATGCTTATGATAAGATATATTCATCAGAAAAATTATTATAATTAATAGTTAACTAGACACTAGACAGAACACAGACCTCTTTGACTTCATCTAAATTGATAGCATATTTTTGATGACCAGTGAAGTCTGTGACCCAGACACCAACCCTTCTATGGAATCTCTGAGAAAATAACATAGGAACATTGACCACAAAGTAGCATTATTGGTCTCCTGAGATTCACAAAAAACTTATTGTATTCATAGAAGTCAGACTTCAGATTTTATAAAAAGCTGGATTCATTGTATTTTAGAATGTACATAACAACATATATTTTCAAAAAATAACCAGCTGTGCACATTTTAGTTAATAAAACAGTATTGTAAAGTATTTTAAGATCTTAGCTGTATATTTAGAAAATAATATCATTATTTCTCCAATCATATGGATTTAAGCATACCTCAGTGTAAGTACTTTTGAAATGTTTTAGTTTTTTGTACTCTATACAAGGGATCATAAGAAGGTTCAAAGGAAGAGGATTTAAATTTATAACCTAAAATATTTTCATATATTTAAAGAAATGATGAAATAACTACATGCTATCTAGGAGATAGTAGAAAGTATTCCTACCATCAATATAAAATGGAAATATGAAAATATTAAAAATATTAAAAAGTCTTAAAGTATTGTACTGTGATGCCTCATCATGGTCCTATTCAGTTTAAACTAAATTGATAATGATACTAACTTCTCAAAAGTTTATTACCCCTAATAGAATGGCTAAATAACTAAGCCCTGTAAAATGTATAGCTCAGAATTTGTGCAAAACAGTCACTATAATAATGGTTTTGCTAAATCATATTCAATTTTTTAATTTTTATTCATCATATTTAAAAGAAGTGTGTACTGCCTTACGATTCTGTAGTTTCTTAATAATTTTCAGAATTAAGGCTCAAAAAATTCAATGGCAGGTCTTTCTGATGATTGTTCCATGATGATGCCACTATGATTTAATTTTCTGTGGTATTAGTTAATTAACCTCTTTCACTGATTTTCTTATTATTTGGCTGCAGTTAATGGAATTTATAGAAAGGAAAACAAAGACAGTTGAGAGCAAAAGAATAAGGAAATAGGAATTTCAAGAGGAAGGAATAAGAGATTACATCATGTTTAAATACAGGACATTATTCAGATGCCATAAATCCAGATTAGCTTTCCTTGCTTAAAGAATTAGGGGAGGATAAGGATTAACACTTACAACATCTGAATAGAGTTGGTTTGTTTAGAATAGTGTTTTTATAGTTTGAAAATGCTATTGAAAGCTTTCTATAATAAAATCTAATGTCAGTTATTGCACATCTGTTAAATAATATTTACTTTACAAATAAAATATATTTATTTTAAAATAAATTATTGCTTTCTAGTACAATAATAAGCTTCTTGTTGCCAGTTAGTATGCAAGCAATGCATTTTCATGTATTATTTAATCTTATTGAATACATAAAGCTGAAAATCTGAGGTTTCTTCCTTAAACAATGAAATTAAAAGAAACTGTTGCCAGATTCATGATGTAAATATTTTGTCAAAACTACAGAGAAATTACAGTTGCAAAGTATTGCCCACTTTCATAGCAAAGCTAAAGTCTAAATCTGTAATCTCTTGATCTTTACAACTATTTCAGCTTCTGTCAATCTTGCTTAGGAATGCACACTGACCTGCTTTAGCAGTTGATTTTCTTTGTTTCTAATGCTGAACTGGATCTCATAATCAAACTTGACCTACTTACATTTGGTGCTGGAGGGACTTGGTAGACATCAGTGTAAAACTACAGAAAAATGCAATCATGAGTTTCCTTTGTGGGTGTACCCTCTTTTATTATCATCTGCATTTTTTTTTTCAATAAGAGGATGAAAACTTAAAGGAGGAGGAAAACGAAAATTCTAGCAATGTTAATAGAATAAGATGATAATGATCTAGGATTACAGAACATTTTTATTCCATTTATAATTGGAAAATATGGATCATTCTATTTTCCTGTTCCACAGACAATGTAAAGTTTTGAACATTTCTTTCTCATCCAGTCTCTGAAGTCAGTACCTCATTTTTTTTTTTTTTTGGTGCAGATAATTATATTATTCCAAAGTTATTTTTAAAAGTAGCAATAACAATAATGTATCTAGTTGTTGAGGCAACACAATCGTATTAAGAGTTTGAACTGTGAATATAAAATGCCTGGATTCAAACCATCTTTTGGCGATCTCTAATTTGCATTGTCTTGAGCAATGCTTGCCCTGTCTGTTTAGCCATTTCATAATCTGCAAAAGGGTAATAATGATCAGATGACTTTAAAATTCAATGAAGAATATATATTAAGTGTTGTCACTAAGCAATATGTAAGTGCTCTTTGTTCTGAGTAAATGAACTCTCAGTCCTAGTAGGGTAAGCATATATGTATTCATATGTAGCCACTTGTAGATGAGGAATCTGAAGCTCAAATAAGTATTTGCCTAAGGACATACACAGAGAGTAGAATATAGAGATGAAGGTTTGTGTTTATGATTTCCTTCACTGATATAACATTCCTCCCTTTGATTATCAGATCAGATGTGAAAACTTCTACTGTTTGTGCAAATGATAAACTATTATTTGTCTAACATTTAGAATGTATATGACATGTCTTTAAATAACTAAATATCTGGAAACTTTTAAGGTAGTCAATTATGAAATCATGTGCAAGTGTTTAGAGAGAAATTTAAAGTGCTAAAGCAAAGAAAGTAAAGCAACGTATATAGTAGAGACTAGAATTAAGACATAAAATGCCAAATGGAAACTGTTACATTTTTCATTTATTAAAAATGTTATTGTGTGCTAATTATTTAACAGGAGAAAATATTGAGTGAAGCTTTAAAAGAGTAAAAAAAGTGAAGTAAATAAATAAAAGAAAGAAAAACTACTCTAATCAAGCTTGCTTAATTTACATTAAAAGAAAATAACCAAACGAGTGACTATGACATTCACCAAATAAGGTAAACAAAAAACAACAATAAGAAACACAAAGTTACTGCATTTAAAGAATTGTTCTCTCTCTGTCTTGATTTCCTCCCTACAAAATGGGATGGCAAAACTAACGTTTTAAAATGCATTAAAATTATTACTTCTTATTCAAATCAAACATTTTATTTTTCCTATTTATTTTGTGTTTTCCCACTTTGTTTAATATCCAATTCCCAGGACTTCATTGACTATATAAAGTAAAAGCAATATGTCTCAGTAGTGGATAGGCCATGTGAATGACATAATGATATATATGTCATAAGATATCTACATAAGACATTTTAATTTAATAGAACTGTGACAGAACTGTGATGTAAAATGTCATTTTAGAGAGGTCATAAAGGAAATACCAGTGTAAAACTTTTGCCATTAAAAAAGTTATTTGAAATATGGGTATCACAGTTATATCATCTTAGAAATGTAGGAATTGAGTAAGTTTATTTTTAAAGCATTTTTAATACCCTAAATTTATGCCAGAGTAATCTTTCCAAAATAAGCAATTAAAGTTTTTAAACTATTTGGAAAAAATTCCCTCCCCCCTCCAATTGGATGTTAAACTACATAAAATTGGGGCAATGGTGGATTCAGAAATTCAACTGTCAAATTTAAGCTTTGAAAAATATATCTTTGGAATTTAAGATCTTGGAATAGAAACAATAACTTGGTACAATAAGAAATTCTTATTTGAGCACACAGATAATGTGTAAGCATATTTACTTTATATATATATTTTACTTCATTTTGCCTTCTGCGGGATTCTATTTAAAACCAGTGAGATCTTTATATTCAGGTAAGATCTGCAGGGCTGCTGAACAAAATGAATAATGAACCCAGTGGGATTCGACTCGCTACATCTCAGTTTGTCATGCTGAAAATTAATTGAAAATGGTGAATTTGCAATAAAACTCTAACTTTCGAGTGTTGTTTTCTATTGGTAAAAACTGATAACCATGAAACATCTAATGTTCTATGTAGAATATGAACTTTAGCTGTTTTATAGTTTTCTTTCAACAGTTTTATATGGTTTTCCATATTCTGAAATACTGTATAAGTGGGTTGGACCTGGAGAACATGATGCTAAGTGAAATAAACCAGTCAGAAAAAGACAAACACCATATGATCTCACTCATATGTGAAATCTAATGAACACCCTGAACTAACAAAGCAAAATGGAGACAGACTCACAGACAGAGAGCAGGCTGACAGCTCTGGGGTCAAGGGGGTGGTTCCCAAGTGAAGGAATTAAGCAAAAAAAAAAGAAAAAAAGAGAGAACTTATGGGTAAGGACAACAGTGTGGTGAGTCCAAGGCCAGGGAGTGGTGGTGGAAGAAGGTATAGATAAATGGAATGGAAAAAATACAAGAAAAAAAGAAAAAAGTGAGTGAATTTGCTCTGTAGAGTAAAACTAGGCTAACGCTATGTCTATAACTCTAATTTGCTGAATGCTCACTGTCTATACATTTCCTATTATTAACATCTAGATGAGAACAAACATGTAAAATATTGGAAATGCTGTCAATATTTCACATGGTTTCCATCATATGAGGACAGATAAGAAAGTGCATATTTGAATGAAGTGTTTTCAACTACCTGATTTAAGGTTTTTTAAATAGTAATCATATGCTTGAATTTATGTAAATCATCTTACCCAGATTAATTCAGTATTCAGCTTTCTGTATGATAGAATTTGAAATTTTATTTTAGATAACAGTGCCATCAACTCATAGAATAAAAATTACATGTATAAATATATGTAATTACAGGAAAAAAAAACAAAAATAAACCCAATATTTGTCAGAAAAGTATTCAATATAAACAAGAGAGGAGGATGCCTACTCATTCATAAGTATTGATTTCAATTACTTTTCAACAAATTCATATATATTTGCTTTCTTATTGGCATGTTTTTATTTTTTAAATGTAATATCTGAACTCTTATTTTTAAATCAGGGAAATGGCATATTATTAGTAGGATAGCAAATGGCTAATTTTTCATTGCATATTACACTGAAATCAGTCATTGTGATGTAAGAATGACCATACAAAAATATTATTAAGATAAGTCCCATTGTAGCAAATTGATGTTAAAAATATTTCATGAACACTTATTATTTTAAAATAAGTCTATTTTTATAAATACATTTTGTATATGTATGTTCTTTAGGGAATCTGGTGACCTATATTTCCAGAATATGAGATGATTCATAAAGAAATACTGTTAGCCCTTTTCAAATTTTAAAAAAATATATTTTAAAATCTTATTTTCTTATTCTATGAAGTCAGCATTATCCTGATGCCAGAGCCAGACAAAGATGTCACAAGAAAATAAAACTACAGCAAAAAGCATTATTTATGAGTAGATTTAAAAATCAATCCTTAATAAATTATCAGCAAAACAAATCCAGCAACATATAAAAATGATTATAGACCATGACCAATTTGTATGTACTCCAGGAATACAAGGTTAGTTTAAGAACTGAAAATCAAGTAATGTACTATGCTATAGTAAAAGAATAAAAGCTATGACATGATCATCTTAATGCATACAGGAAAACATTTGGAAATACCACAGAAAGTTATATGAAAAAAAATTCAAAAAATTAGGAATGTAAAGAAATTCAAACTCCACAACTAATATTATCTCAACAATGATGAACTGAAGGTTTTTTCCCCTAGTGTCAGGAATAAGCCAAGGATGTCTATTCTTGCTACTTTTATTAAACATTGTACTGAAATACTAACCAGAGCAATTAGACAAGATAAAGGAATAAAAGCCATGCAAATTGGATAAAAATAAAAAGATCTATCTCTATTTTTAGATGACACAAACAAGTATGTAGAATGTTCTAAGGAACCCACACACAAACTTTTTAGAATTAATGAACAAGTTCACAGTTTAGTCACATAAATATCAATTGGTTTTCCATATATTTGAAATGAACATTTTGAAAATAAAAGCAAGAAAACATTTTAATTCATAGTAATACCAAACATATTAAAATACTAAATATGCTTAACAAAAGATATGTATAACTTTTACACTGACAATTCTATTAATTGCAGATCTAATAAAAACAGGGCCCATGTTCCTGGATCAAAAATCAACATTGCTAGGATTGTAATACCTCCAAGTGTTTACAGAATCAACACTGTTGTCAAAAACTCAGAAGCTTATTTGAAGAAATTGGCAAGGTTATTCTGTAAATAAACTTGAGAGATCTTGAATAAACAAATAATTTTAGAAACAAAAACAAAAGATGGGGCACTCATACTTCATGATTTTAAAACGTGTTACAAAGTTATAGTAATCAGGAAAAGTGTAATACTAGCATAGTAACAGACACAAGTCAATTTAATAGAACTGAGAATCTAAAAACAAACCCTTATATCTATAGTAGTTTGATTTCATCAGTATTGCCAAGACAGCTCATTGGGAAAAGTACAATATTTTTTAACAAATGTTGAAATGTTAGGATAAGTTGTTCTAAAAATAATAAATTAGGTTATTGCCTAATGCCATATACTAAAATTATTATAAAATAAAATATAAAAATTATTACAAAAACTAAAACTTTAAAACTCCTAGAAGAAAACATGAACTCAGTCTTGGCCATCTTAGGTTATGTGACATTTTTAGATGTAATACCAAAAGGACAAGTGAGTAAATATTTAAAATAGATCAATTGAACTTCATCAAAATTAAAATATTTTGTTTAAAGACATCATCAAAAATGTGAAATAACAGACTACAGAATATGAGAAAATATTTGTAATTCCTACCACTGATAAGGGAATTATAACCAGAATATATAAAAAAGGTTATTATATCTCAACAATAAAAAGAAAAAATGGTTAAAGTATTGAAACATTCATATACTACTAGTGGAAATGTAAAATGAATAGCTACTTGAGAAAATATCTTGGCAATTTATTATAGGTAAATTATGGTGTTAACCATATGATCCAGCAATTCCTATCAAGTTTACACTGAAGATAACTGAAAGCACATGTGCACAGAAAAGCCTGTACACAATATTTATGGCAGCATTGTTCATAGTATCCCAAAAGTGGCAAAACACAAATGTTCACACAACAAAAATGTGCTATCTCTACACAATGGGATATTTAACAGGAATTAAAAGTGGAATGATGTGCTAATGAAGTCTAGAATTTGTACAAGCACTGAACGTGTTCTAATATGTGAGAGAACCCAGACACCAAAATGCACACAGTATGATTCAACTGATATGGAATTTCCATAACTGGCAAATCCACAGAAACAGAAAGCAGATTAATGATCACAGAAGTCTACAGATAAACAAGAACTGAGAGTGACTGCTCCGGGCTGGTGGCAGGCTTCTTTTTGAAGTGAAGATGGTGTTGGAAAACTGCATAATGATGATGGCTACTGGACTATGCTCATATAATACAAACTATTTAATTGTTCACTTTATGCAAATGTACATATTACATAAATGTATATTTTTTACTTATTTATTGAATTTATTGAGGTGACACTAGTCAAATTATATAGGTTTCAGGTATACACTCCTACAACACATCATCTGCATATTGTATTGTGTGTTTACCACCCCAAGTAATGTCTCCTTCCATCATCATTTATCCCCTTTTTACCCTCTTCTACCTCCCCTTACCCCGTTTCCCTCTGGCAGTCACCATACTGTTGTTATCTGTGTCAATGAGTCTATCGTTTTTGTCTTTGCTTTATCCCTTCACCCTTCTCGTCCAGCCCACATTCCTCCCTCTGACAGCTGTCTCTCTTCTGTATTCATGAGTCTGTCTCCACTTTGTCACTTTTCTGAGGAATGTTTTTAATCTCACTTCTCCTAGTGACAGGACATGAGCAGCTTCCACTGTTTGGAGACCCCAACACATCCCAACAGCCACACATCGTCTCCATTTTATTCCCGCTGTCATCACCTCTAAAAGGCAGTTTTCTCATATTACCTTGGAACCAGTTGTCCCTTATGGTCCACTACTAGTTCTTCTGTAGCATGATCGCCAACTGTCCATTTACTCTTTGTTCTCAGAGTGTTACATGTAAAGAGCAACACACTGTGCTATCAGGCTGCAGGTTGTAAATTGAAATTCTCAATGACACTGAGGAATCTAGACAAAAATCACAAAATGCAGTAGGAAACTCCAGGAATGACAACAAAAATAATAAGCCGTAGGTTTTGGCCTTATATCATCTAGTTTAAGAATGGAAACTACAAAATGAGTATTGAAATTAATTTAAGACATAGTGGAGGAAAAATACATTAAAATTATATAACCTTTTTAAAAGTAAAAAATAAGGTATACAATGAAAGCATAAACTTCAAGAAATTTGACATAGGTCTTTTTTTGAAATGAAGAATAAAGTCTCTGGCATTACTAACTCAGAGAATGATGAAGAGAAGAACTAGATCATAGAACAAGTACCTAACAAGTAAGATATAAAGTAATGAAGCATATGAATGCATGTATAAGAGGCACAGAACAAAGAATATCAACACTTGAAAAATGGAGGGACAATATTCAAAGAAATAATTTCTGATTTTTTAAGAAAATTGAAAATAAAAACTTGCTAATTCAATCACAGAATATAGCCAAGCAAACAAAAAATGTTATTCATTATACAAGACTCTTTGAAATCTTATAACTTCATTGGCAAGGTAAATAACCAGTACTTAACCAGAAATAAAGGCATAACCTTAAAACTTTATTGATGCTGTAAAAAAACCTTCAAATTATCCAGAGGATAAAGCCATATTTACTACAATGCCAGCTAATAAAGGGCAGATTTCTCGGAAGCAATGGGATGTTCTTTTCAAATGATGTAAGATAAATTATTGCCAATGTATAATTCTATGCCCAGAGAAATTATTATTAAAAACGAGGATGTAAGAAAGACACCAGGATGAAAAGCTACTCACATAAATTGCTACTGATTAACTATTTTTAAAAATAAATAAAAGATGAACTTCAAGTGTAAGGAAAATTAAAACAAAAATTAAGAATGAGGTGCATTAAAGGAAAGGTGAAGTAAGGTAATATAGAGCATGTGGTTAATCCATTAAGTATTTGACTTCAAAAAGTATATTAAACAGGGTGCAGGTCCTAAACATAACAAACACGTGCTTTTTCTTTAACTCTAATTAAATTAGCAGTTATCAGTTACTTTAAACAGAAACTTAGAAGTCCCACTCTGAAAAGGTTTGTACCGAGTCCCAACTTTTAGTTTGCTTAATCCCAGCATAACATGCCACATGCCATGGTCAGTTTCTCTGAGGATTTCTTTTCCACCATCTCCTTGGCAACTTATATCAAGTTTCTTTGTGACAGTTTTATCATTGTCATCAGTAAAGCAAACATAGGTCATATACAATAAAGCCCTCAAAGGCATGTTGCAATGGACTAAATGTTTGTGTCTTCCCTAAATTTAAATATTGAAATCCTAGTGCTCAGTGAGATGGTATTAGACGATGCCTTTGGTGGGTAATTATGTCACAAGGGCAGAGCCTCCATGAATGGTATTAATGCCCTTAGAGGAGAAGTAGGGCAGAATTCCCTTGCCCCTGTGACTTGTAAGGATTCAGGGGGCATGTCAACCAGAAGAGGGTCTTCATCTAGCCACGGGGGAATCCTGATCTCACTCAGGCTTGCAAGCTCAGAAACTGTGATAAATATATCTCTGTGGCTAATAAACTATAGATTCTTGTTTTTTGCTGCAGCAGCCCGAGAGGTTAAGTAAGGCACACCTGGAATAACAGGACCAGGATCTCTGCTCCTCAAAAACACAACTCTGTTTATCCTTTGGACAAAGTAATTGATTGACTCGATGGACAATTATTTGCCTGTATTTATTTACCTATTCAGCCTTTTAATATTTTTGACAATGAACATTTTTATTATAATACCTTCTTGAATAATAAAAAAAATTCTTCCTTAGTGTAAGAATCCAGGTCTGACAATGGTCTCACTTTTAGAAATTATCCAATAAACTGCCACTTTTTCTTTGGGTGGCTTCTCTCCTGGGACAGATTTCATCTGTTTTTGCCTTATGGATTCAGGGAATGGTTATATTCTCAAGAAAAGTTCTGGCTTTCCCTATCACCTTTCGTTAGTGATTTGTCATCCTCAATCTTTTATTCTTTTTCTCATAACTGTCTTAACAATTGAACCAGGGAAGCCTGCGGGAAACTGGAGTGACACAAAATGTCCTTACGGGACCCACATTGCTGCCTAGCTAATTGGTTATTCAGCTGCAAGATTACAGCATAAGGTCAGAATCTAAGATGATTTCTGGTACCAACAGTCGAAAGTCAGGGTCCTCAGGAAATATGCTGTGGGAGATTGCATACAACAGGTTTACTGGAGGAACATTCTCAGAACCCCCAGCTGAGAGGGTTGGTCACCTGGCATTGAAGCAAGAGGACTAGGTTAGTATCACTGGGTTCAGGCTTCCCAGGAGGGAAACTCACCTGCAAGCTGTCAGCAGTGATTGCTCAAAGCAACTGGGGAAAAGGCAGCACCTGGGCAGCCCACCACTATGTTTCCTTTAGCACATGAAGGGACTTTTAGTAATTTAAAAGGAATTCAGTAACTTCCCTTACTCTTCACATCTCTCAGCCAAACTGCTAAGTCTTCATTAACCACCATACAAGGAGTTTCTGGGAAGCAAACGTATTTCTGTTTAGGCACCACAGAAATTTTGCCACCGCATGTTCCCTGAAGCTATTTTTATTCTGTTAAATAATTCACAAATATTATAACTCTTCACTCAAATGTTCTCCTTCACATTCCTGTTAATGCAATTCCTAGCCAACTTCCACATTCTCTGACTAATATCAGTCTACTCAGTCTTTCCAAGCTGATTTATAATGATGTATTTTGTTTGATATTCTATAATATTAATCTATTGTAATTTGTATTCTCATCATCAGTTCATCATTCTTTATGTCTATACTTGATATACGAAACACTATATAGTTTGTGTTAAAACACATTTATTATGAAGGATTTAAGAAATGCATAAAATTGTGTATTATAAAAGATAGACTATGTCTACTCAGGAAAAACACTCATCTACTTGGAATTAACGATATAAACATTAAATAAACACATATTTAGTATAAATATTTTTAAAAGGTAGGACAGGCTTTTTTTAATTTTATTAAGGAAATGATTACATACGATGAAGTGCAAAATCTGAAGCCTACAGAAAGGGAACTTTAGTAGGTACATTCCCACATAACAATGTCCTAGATCAAGTTAAAGAGCAAAAAGTACTTTTTTATGGAATGCAGCCTTGGACAAATGTTACATAAATGTAACATAATAGATGCAGTGATATTAAAAACTTACTAAGTTTCAAAAAATGCATTTTAAACTCTATAAATATTTTTTAAAGTTCACTCTTAGGTTGAGAATAGAGATCACAAAGAAATGAAGATTATAGTAATTCCATTTGATAAATAATGTTCCAATTTTAGATAAATTTAAATGCAAACATAACATAAAGGGTGAAGACATTAATACTCTCATATTTTACCCTGACTGGCGTAGCTCAGTGGATTGAGCGTGGGCTGCAAACCAAAGTGTCGCAGGTTTGATTCCCAGTCAGGGCACATGCCTGGGTTGCAGGCCACTGCCCCCAGCAACCTCACATTGATGTCTCTCTCTCTCTCTCTTTCCCTTCCCTCTCTAAAAATAAATAAATAAAATCTTAAGAAAAATACTCTCATATTTCTTCCTCATTCTCCTATTTCCCCTCTTCTCACATTCTATGTCATTAGTTATATTGTTAATATTATTATACTATAAAATTTCATATTTATATCCTTGGCCATTACCATAATGCCCAACTATTTTCCTACATTAATGGCATACTTTTATAACCTGTCATTTTTATCTAGACTTTTCCAAGAAGTGCTTATGAGTGATGTGTTCCTAATATTCACGGGTGTGTGTGTGTGTGTGTGTGTGTCTTGATTTTAACTTACTTCACATTCATATATTTTTGTATTATAGATTTTTTTAAGTTTTTTTAAAGATTTTATTTATTTATTTTTAGGGAGGGAGAGAGAGAGAAAGAGAGAGAAACATCAATGTGTGGTTGCTGGGGGTCATGGCCTGCAACCCAGGCATGTACCCTGACTGGGAATTGAACCTGCGATGCTGTGGTTTGCAGCCCGTGCTCAATCCACTGAGCTATGCCAGCCAGGTGTATTATAGATTTACTTTTAGGATTTGGTAAGTGTTGCTCTGTGATTCTGGAAACCAAGCGGTTCTCAACAAATATAATGCCAGTGAGATTTCTATTCTCATACTATTTGTATATTTTTTCCTGGATGAATAAAAATGTTATATTTTCTCTTAAATTATAATAACTCAGCTAAGAATGTCATGTGCATATCTGTGTCTATCTGTCTTTCGAACTATTAGAAGCAACTCTCAGATGCTATAAATAGATTTAAAGGAAACAAAAATGTTTGAAATGCAAAGTTGAAATCATTATTGTTGAGAATAATTCTATCTTCTTTTTATTGGTGATGATATTTTTTTGCCACATGAATCAGAATTCGTAACTTTAAGTAATGGTTCTGAAGCAGAAAAATGTATCAACCTAACAATAAAAAGATGTGATTGAATAGACTAAACTTGTATTATTTTTAAGAAATATACATTCTGGCCCCATTTTGATGTTAGAATACATGATATTATATTAAGTATTGCATAAAGCAATTAAAAGTTTAACATTAAAGAACAATGAAAAAGTATAGAACTCTTAAAATGAAAATTATCAGAAGTACATATAAAATCTTTCAAAACTAGATAGAAATCAACACATTAGAGTAGATCAGATACAGAGGAAGGCATTTCTATTCATATAGCTTTTCTAATAGAATCCATATAGTCTCGAGATCTCACAGCATACAATAAGATTTGACTTTTGGGTTATGGGCAAATGATGTACTTATACAGATGACATATCATGGAATTGTACACTTGAAACATTATAATTTTATTAAACAATGCCATCCCAAGACATTTATTTTTTAAAGTGAAATTAAAATTTTTGACTATAGAAAAAACAATAATTTTGCATACGGTCGTATGGGAGAATTCTGAATGTTAAGTTCCAGAGCTTCAAGTCCAGGCTCTCTCTACCAATCGCTTAGTGATGCCTGTAACTTGAGTAATTTGCTTTGACTCTCTACTCCGCGGTTTCTACACCTAGTGGGAGGGGCCAGTAATGATGCCTGCTATGTAATTTATGGAAATATCTGTGAGAATTTGAATAGTTTTGTAGGAAGCACTTAAAACAATCCAATGCATCAATATTAATAAATACACACAATAATATGTTTATACAGAGAACACCCAGGTTTAAATTAAAGCATTTTTGAAGGTGATCCATGTTTTTACTTTAACTTTTCTGGTTCCCCTTGGCATTTAGTCCATCACAGAAATACTACATAGCATAGTAAACATATGCTTAGAAGCCACAGAGAAACTTCCATACAATTCCACTTCACTTTAGACTATCTAGCATGTGATAAAGATGAGTAATTGGTGCATTAACTGTTGGATCCTGTGAAAAAGATACAATATGAGGAAAAAGGAGAAAGCGGAGACTATAATTTACAAAAGAGACTTTCAAGGTGACAGTTTCAAATTTCAAATGAAGAAAATCTGAATCATTGTTACAGGAAGAGAAATATAGCGTTAGTGGAAGAATAAGTGAAACATAAAAATAAACATTATGACATAAGCTTTGAATCTAAAAAAAGATCATAAAACATAACCAAATGAAGAAAAGACATGACTCTCAATTAATTTGACTTACTCTCCTCAGATGCCCCCTAAACGACAGGTGAAATGGCAGAGCAGGAAAAATCTAGCCATGACCACTCCAGTGCCCAGAAATACTTATAAACTTGTGATATGAGGAACGTAAAATGAAATACTTCTAGTTTCTATTTATTGTTGCTCTAGGAGTAGCAAATAAATAATTATTTACTAATTTACTCTTCATGCATAAACATTCGTAACAGATACCAAGCTCCTAGTGAAGACAAACCCCTCTCCTTGCTTTTACACCTCACTCCCTCACACCTACTCAAGGACATGGTTACATCGACTCTTCCTCTCTCCTATGCTAATGATTATCTGTTGTATTATTCATATCAGGATATAAGTAAACAATCTTTCTAGTATATAACATCCCTGTCCCTTTTGGTTCCTTTTTTGTACTAACTAGTGCCCCATTTATCTTCTCTTACAGAAAAGTTTCTTGAAAGTGTAGTATATGATTGCTGGCTTCATATTGATCATTTCCACTGTGCTTTTTTTCTTTACCCACAAACTCTACCACAAATCTTCTTTTCAAGGTTACCAGTGACTTTCATGTTGACAATTTCAATGACCAAATTGCATTAATCTCATTTTAGCTAATTAGAAACATTTCATACACTGTATCACTCTGTTCTCCATGACATACTTTTCTGCCCCTGGATTGGGAACACCATTCTAATATCTGAATTTAGGGGTGTTCCTGGGTTCAGTCTTTTGATTTGATTTTTTTTATTATCTACCTTGACTCTAGACTATTTCCTGTAGCTCAATGACTGAAATATCATCTAAATGATAACTTGTAGATTTGCATACTCATCCTTGATATTTCTCTCTTGATCTCCAGGACCAAATACTCTATGTCTACCTTAGGTCTCCACTTTCATATCTGATAGTCGTTGCAAATTTAGCAAACACACATATAAAAAACTGAGCTCTGTTTATATATGCAAGTACTGTATACTCTGGTAAAAGTGGCAATGCCTAATTTCTATTATCTGATTTAATATTAGAATTTATGTGTGTATATATGTATATCTATAAATCTGTGTGTGTGCACATATATTTTCATCATGAGAACATCTTGTATGTCTTTCAATAGATTCAAGCATATCCTTTCACCAAACTGGTTAGTGTGATTAGTTTAGGAATATTACTTCCAGTGCAACATCTCACTCTCAGGAATACTCTGAAGTACTCTAAGGAATGTCACTAACTAACATAAGCAAGTCCCACAATCTGATGCTCCCTTGCAAATAGAATATTTTCTGGGAAATTCACTAATTGATAATATGACTATGGGTCATAGATTTCAATATTAAATTTACAGAGTATCTTCCAACCTAAATTTCATAAGATTCCTCTTTATGTTCAGATTAAAATCTCTGGTTAGAATTCTAGGAATTAAAATAGAAGATGCAAAAAGAAGGACCTCATACTCCTCAGAGCTAGGAACACAAAGCTGTTTGTGCTCAGGCACTTAGGTCATTCCTAGTGGAAACGTTACAATTGTCATATTAGTAATAATTTACTCTCTTCATATATATGTGCATGCATATATATGTTATTGGTATTTGCATAAATATGTTAATGTGTGCTTATATATAAATACAGTGGCTCTTCTTTCCACGGTTTTGCTTTCTGTGGTTTTAGTTACCTGTGGACATCCACAGACTGAAAACATTAAATTAAAATAAACAGAGATAAACAATTCAGAAGTTTTACCTTGAGCATCGTTCTGGGTAGCATGATGAAATCTCACAGCATCTCACTCCTTCCCACCTGGGATGTGAACCATTCCTTTGTCCAGAGTATTCACACTGTATATGCCACCCGCCTGCTACCTGACTGTTGGCCACAAATCATTTACCAGTCCTCCTAACTTGTAGTCATGTTACAATTGTCACAGTCACATTCAAACTGTTTAATACCTTTTGAAATATTCAAGACTATATAATTCATTATGACAAAGCACTGACTTCTGAAACCAACACACAGGTTTGACACGTCCATGAAAAATGCCACCAACTTATGAGCATCAACTGCTCTGACTGATGAAGCTCAATTATTCAAAATTGTACACAGTTTAGGGAGAAACTTTTACTTTGATGTTTTAAAGATAAGAATCAGACAACTGTTCCTGGGCTCACTCTGCATATGTGGCTTATTTAAAATGATACTCTGCTTTATATTAGTTTATTTATTTGTATTTCAGTCTATACATAAGTCCTATGTATATGTGAATAGCCATCTGATGATAGATTGGCTTTTACCTGAGATGTTTCTGTGTATGTTTATGTAAGTGCGAGAGTATTTGTTTGTGGGTGTAAAAATAGTCTTGGGATGGATCAAATTTGCTGGAGATGATTGGTTATATCAGAATACTACTTTCAATTAATGTAATCCATAGCCTTTTAAATACATACTGAGAACCAGTTTGCTGCTGCTGGACCTTTATAATCTAATATAGAAAATAAAAGTGTTCCTTTTAGAAGTCTGTTTTTCTAGCATACCTTTTTTTTCTTTGTGGAAGCATACATTCTGCTATAGCTACCATCATGTAGGTTGAACTATTCTGAAGTTAATTCATAGAGACATTATGCCACCTGAATTTCTCAACTTTAGAGAGCCTGTCTTTCAGTTTCAGTGTCAGGCTTCCAATGCTATTCACTTTAATTTTTCTTCTTTGAAGTAAAGGAAGATATCTGAACCTCCCACTGAGTGAGAACAGCTCACTTCCCATGTGCCAGAAAAGCATATCTTACATGAACTTGATAGAGAGGGAAAGAGAAAACGCATTTTCTTATCCTGTTTTGGGGTCTTAAACATAAAGATCCTCCACTGATTTACTTCCAACTGGTTAGTAAGCTTTATGTATACATTTAAACCTACCCTTACCTAAAATATATAGGGTAGTTGATGTTAATTCCATTTCAGATCATGCCCAATGGAATATAAAAGTAAATGAATTACTGTGAAGTCCTTATATTTAGTTGTTTTGTATCTTTGACTAAAAGCTATATGTCATGTTTAATAATATGCGATTTTGTGAGTTAAATATTACACAGAATAATTTCCTCTGTATAATGTTTCTTATATTAATGTTTAATACCAGAGGTTAAGGGAAATTATTTCTTATACCAGAGTTACAGGAACTCTGGTACAAGAAATATGCAAAATAGTTAGGTATTTAAAAAGTGAAGAAAGTAAGCAACAAAATATTTCCAATAAAAACAACTTTGAATTAGAAAATCACAAACTTTTCTATTTTGGAATTTTGTATTGCAGAAGTATACCATGAAACTAAACAGAGAAAAATATGACTGGGATATTTAAGTACATTGTCAAATTGCTAGAATACTGGTACATTTTCAAATCAATAGAATTCTAGTTTATAGATGTGCATGTTTACTTTTGAATAAGTATTAGTTTTTTCTCATGGATCGAAGGATATTTTTTTTTCCTTATGGATGTCTAAGAATATGTACTTTAATTTCTATATTATAGTAAACATTTGAGCTTGATTATATACAAATTTAGACAACATGGAGCTATTTAAGAATATAATTTATATTCTTAGAAGAGTTGCAGGATAATACTTTCATGATTTCACCAGTTACTACCACTGATGCTCAGTGGAACACCAGCTGTTTTTAACTAAAACCTTTTTGTGTAGGTGTTACTATCCACCCACCTGCACTGAAGTCATCCCAGCTGAAACATGTTTCGCTGCACCCGTGGGTTACTATGACAACACCACACTTGTCCCTCTTTATTTGACTGTAGTATTTGCACCCCAAATCTTCCAGAATAAAACTTTTTTAAAAAATTAGTTTCTCAAAGTTATCTGTGTTTATCCCAAGGTTTTATAAAATAAAACTTGAAATTACCAAGTTTTTCCCTTTGTTTTGGGTGCCTCTCAGAATATCTACATTTATACCCTTTTCATATGTGTGTCTGTGTATACACACACATATATGTATATATATTCTCCACATTTTAAATTTTAGACTAATAAATTCTTCATCCTTGATGACACTGTTGTATAATCTTTCTAAACTAAAATCAATGTAATAATAATAAGTGCCCAGGCATATTCTCATAATAAGCTACAAATTAACCCATGGAGTGTCTTAGTAGGTGGCCTATTTTACATATGGTACATATAACCTAAACTTCAGACAAGAAGAGTGTAATTTCTCATGAAGATACATCATAAAGCATCAGTGTAATAGAACATCATGAGTACAAAAACCAGCTAGTCCACCACATTTTTATGGACACTAATTGATTAAGGATGATATACAACATATGCCAAAGTGAAATGAGAAATAGCAAGATTATTTTCTTGACATGTTATTAAAAGAATGTGTGTTCTTTCTTTGTATGTTTATTTTTGCTTTAAATGTGTTTTTTTTTATCTCCACTAAATGAGATCAGTGCTTTCCACTTCTTTCAGTCTTTATCCATATCAAAACTATTCATTTGGAAAGCACGTGGTGTCTGCCCCCTACACTCAGTTGTGAATTTAATATTCTGATAATTATACAAGCATTGTCTAATAGCAGAATAGTGACATTTAATGATAAACTAGTCAACAGAGCATCTGCTATTTGTGAAGCAATAATTTCAAAGCCAGTAATATAAAGAAAAACCAGATTACTTTCTACAGGAGCATTTTATTTGTCTTTACCCTAAATTAACACAAATTTTATTAGGTATGGTGATAAGCATATTGTTTCCTTTAAAATTATTTTATATAGGTGTGCAGAGAAAGGAAGTTATTTTTTTTGTTCTCTTAAATGTTAAATCACATGAAGAGACATGACAAACATACATGATAAAATACAAACAGCGATATCGTGCTAAAGTTAAAATAAATCATTAGCCCAGTTGAATTCAGATTTTACCTCATTTTCTAGTTTTATATTCTGAAAAAAAAAACATAGCCATCTCTTCAATAAATCTGAGATTTCAGCCTTATTTTATGGGGATGGAGAGTACATGTTTATGAAAAAATGGAATGGAATACATCCCTCAAGGAAAATTAACTGAAAACCTGCCTCTTGCCCTTGGAAACACTGGAGGCCATTCATTTGTGAAGATCAAAATTCGGCGCTGAGTGGTCTCACTCAGCGTCAGGTGATAATGAGGTGCACACTGTCTGGAGAATGCATTTAACTAATAACGAAGCAGCCTAAAATTCAGACTCCCGCATCTCCATCATTCTATTCATCAATGCTAAAAAGTATCCGTGGAAATGCTCCCTGTCTGCATATCTTCTATGATCATTTTTGACGTTCATTTTGTATTATAATGATTACTGAAGATAATTGTCTCATCTACAGAGGAGGAAGTGTGAGAGGTATTCTGCGAGCAGGGGAGGCAGCGTCTGGCCACGCTTCCTTTTCTTTGTCCGTACCCATTCCAGGCGACTTCCCTGAATGCTGGACTCATCCAAATCCACCGTTTCCAAGTTTGAATGTCACCTTATACTTAAAATATTCTCTAATTAGGCTAATGCACCAGGCTCTCTTATTCATCTAAATAGTGGTGCCATCTCTGGTTAATATGATTGATTCTCAATTTATAATACACTGTGTCTTGGTGACGTTTCTATCAGCATAGTTTCACCACGGCTATAAACCACGGTTGGACATAGAACTGTGTGGATTACAATCTCTGTTTTCTGATAGAATTTCCTTGCTTTACATGTTGTGTAAATTCAATATTTATTAATATAACAAATAGCTATTGAGGAAAATTTGTTTTATAGTTATAGGGTTAAACACACGTTAATAAAATGATTCCTATCCACAAAAGTAAAATAATGGTGCTGGAAATATCAAATATTTTGAGAGACACTTTAAATACAATTACTTTATTCCAGTTATTTTTCTTAACACCGAGATCTAAGTACTATTGTATCATTTTGTGTGTGTATTCTTAAAAAGTTTTATTAAATTTTGGGGGGTGACATTGGTTAATAGGTTATATAGATTTCCAAAGTACATTTCTATGATACAGTGTGTCATTTTTTAAGGTAAGACAATATAAATACCAGACTGTGTTACTTGACAGTGGGTAGGTGGGTAATCGCAAGGATGTCAAAGTACAACACAAGGAATATAGTCAAGAGTATTGCAATAACTATGTATAGTACCAGGTGGGTTCTGGGAATATCAGGGGGCCATTATGTACAGTACATGACTGTCTAACTACTACACTATATACCCGAAAATAATGTAAAATAATATTGAGTGTCAATAGTAATTAAACAATAAAATTAAAAATAAATAAATAGACAACTCAGCATTTTATCCCAATATATATTATTGTAATGGCTAGACTACTGTTATACTGGAAGAAAATATGTTTTTTTTCTTCTAGAGTTGTGCTTATATATTTATCTGCATTTGAGAAAATATTCCAAACATAACTTACTTAGAATAAGTGAAATATACTCTTATCTTTGTTACATCAACACCTAAAACATCTCCTCTGCTTTTCTAAATGTTAAGATCTTCTCATTTTGTTAGATAAGCCTTGATGTATAATATATAGTTTCACTGAAAAGTATAGTTGAATGACTAATTTTGGAAGGTTAAAAAGAAAAAGGATTTTAGATATTTTCTTTATAAAGAAATGGGGCATTTTATTGGCTTACTATTTTAAAAATGCAAATGCTAGATTACTTCTTTTTGAATAATTTATACAATCTACTAACATATCTTAAAGGAACATAAAATTAACATAAATGTAAAATATAACTATTAAATTGTCTTTGCATGTTCTCATTCATGTGCTTCCTGCCAAATAATGTTTTACACAACTTAGATGCCCTGAAAATAAACAGTAGCCATATCAGTAGCCACACACACACACACCACACACACAGAGAACATCTTCAAATACTGAATGTTGGATTTCATACCTAAAAATGTAAGTGAATTTACTTGGCTTCATATCAATCCATAGTAGAAAATAAGTTTTATTTTACAAAATACTTTTTGAAATGTGTCAAGCATATCGACTGGCTTTTTAAAAATAGCATTGGCATAAAGACATTTTTTTAAAAATATCAAAGTGTGACTCACACTTCACCAAAAAAGTATGAATTTTGAGCTATTCCCTTTCACATCATTGTCTACATAGTCCTTTCTTAATGTAAAAAATCAGACCAGGCATAAACAGATGAACACTCTGAAGATCTCTTAGTCTTTAAGATAATATGACTTCCTTTCTGAAAATGTTTTTCTCTTAGGTTTTTTTTTCAAGTGCATAGAAAGGCAACCCAGAAATTCTTGTTGTTAATATTAAATGGCAACTTGATTGTGGTTTCAATGAAATAATTTAGTTCTTAATATGGTTGATATCATAAATTAGGAAAATGTGGGCCTCGTGGGTGGTATATAGTTCAGGATTGCTCAACTGCTTATTTACTTATTTTTTTTTATTGTTGTTCAAGTATAATTGTCTCTATTCCCCACCCCTCCACTCCCCCAAACAACCTAGTAGTGGCATAGGAATTATCTTTGAAATTACTTTCACATTTTGACTTAACCCATCAGAAAATTTTATTGGCTCTATTGACAAAATGTATTTAGAACATGCATACCTTTTATCATGTTCATTGCTAACATCATATCAAAGATGTTATTTCTCACCTGGATTACTGATTTCACCTCCTATGGCTCTGCTTACCTTTTTGCCTTACCATTGTACAAATAAATTCTCAAAAGAGCAGCCAGAAGTTCCATAAAACCTAGAGTAAAAGTTGACAAAACTCGCAATGATCCAAAGCATCCACTATTAACTGGCTGACCTCATTTCCTATATTTGAGATTGAAAATTATATATACATATATGTATACATAGATTATAGCACATTAGAAAATAAAACAAAAACTAGAAGGAACATATTTATGTAAAATGCACATGAAGATTAATAAGCATAATTCCTGATTCTAAAAATTGAAAGATGACCTGATTCTGATGTGATTATTAAAGCTTTATTCATCTGGAGTTTATTACCTTTTTAGGATTTTGAAAAATAAACATTTTATCCCTCTTTCAGTATATGGCATATTAATAATTCATTTATTCAAAAATTGTACAATCATATATTACCTATATAGTGTTAGTATATATATATATATATATATATATATGATAGAATGTACAATTCTAGGAAAGTAACTTACCATCTCATATCACCCTAGAGTAAAATTTTAGTGTTTTTTTTCCCCTTTTATGCTCTCATCATTTTTGGGGTATTTTTTTGTTTTGTTTTCTTTTGGTTTGGTTTGTTTGTTTGTCAAATAATCTTCCATTGAAATATTTTCCCTGTAGTTTTTAACTAGCTGGACATGCCACTGCACCAGGTGGGTGTCATCCATGGTGTGACGAGGGAGGCGGCCATCAACATTGCAGCCCACGGACTTGGCAGTCTCCGGGATCTCTAACTAATGGTTCCAGAGAGTTCTCTAACTGAAGGCTGGTGCTCCTTCTGTCAGGTAATGTTGACGATGTCATCAAAAGTGATATTTCCACTGTGTTTGATGTTTTCTTGGGTGGGGGGGGATGTTTTTTGTTTGTTTGTTTTTGCTTTTCTGTCTCGTGATGGTTCTTTCAGGGTGCTGACGATCAGGGCAGAGGCAGGAGGCACTAGTCGATCTGGGCCTGTCTGTGCTGAATGGTCAGTTTCACTGAGATCCTCAGACCCTTCCAATCACAGGTTGCTTTGGCGATGCCATCACGGTCCTTTTTGGGAGACTGGCCCAGGGAGCCAATCTTGGGGGCCAGGGCAGATGTGGCACCGACTTCCCCACTGTTGCACCTCAGATATATGAGTTTGATTTTGTTGGGCTTGAACTTTGGGCCATTCAGGAAGATGGAAGGAAGCTGAACCTTCACCTTCTAGCCAAACGCCTAAAAAAGCTCATTGTCAGTTGTTTTCAAAAGAACTCATATCACCAGATGCCACAGCACTTGGAGTGTTATTTTAGAATCAAGCTCAAGTATAATTGTCATTCAAAGTGAATTATTAAATAGATGTTTTTGATAGGAAAAAATATCCTAAATAAAATGTCTAAAATTCAGGAATTATTTTGAGAAATTTACCATATTATTATGCATACATTTTTTTTTTTGTATTTTCTCTTACTAAGAGCACTCACAAAATCTTGTCTGGATGTCAATTTTAGGTGACAGTTTTCAGTGTTAGCAGACAGGCAAGTTTGCCAGTGTTCCAACAAGTTTGCTCTGCAAAAATCATACAAGAAATGAAACACATCACCAAAATTATTCCAGTTCTCAAACAGTTGGAAAGAATTAGGGTGAAAATCAAGAAAAGTCAAAAATAGCCTGACAGACAAAAAATATAGGGAAAAAAGATTTGGAAGGAACATAACAAAACAGAGCTGATTCACTGCTTTTTTTTCTTATTGTTTTAAAAAAGGAAATTGCAGTGAATGTTCTAAATTACATCCTTAGTTATGAGATCAGTTTCATCCCAACTATGTTTGTTTAACTGCTTATTTTTCTACATCATACTTTTCATTTGAGAATATAAATAATTCATGAGTATGTCTTGACAAATAAGGAAAACTCATTAGAGTCCAATAAAATGAGGGGGGGCTAATTATCAATTTTATATTTTCTTTTATAATTTAACTGGAAACTCACAGAAAATCTAGAAAGAAACACTGTATTTATAGAAAATACCTCCCATCTTTAATGTTAATTATAACAGAATTAAGTCTGCAAAATTTAAATATAAATATTGACAAAAGGTTGTGACTTATAAAGGTAATAATAGTGAACTGAATCCTTACTCTTAACTAGCTACTTTGTATATGATTGGAAAAAGATGGATTAACTTAGTCATTATTTTTATTTGACTATACTGACTAAATTATGATATGAAGCCTAAGTTCATAATAAATTTTGTGCATTTTCTTAAGCATTGTGTCCTACCAAGAAAGAATTTGCCTGTTTTTTTTTTTTAATTGCATAAAAAGACAAATCCTCCATGAAGTCTTCTGTGAGTGAAGGTTTCTTTGAAGTTCTATGGTATATGTTTTCAATGTATGGTGAAAATTTAATTGCAAATTTTAAGAATAATAAATAACTTTCTCTTCTTCTATTTATCTAATTTTTAAACTACCCAATCATAAAATCTCAAGCACAACTGTGTGTGTGTGTGTGTGTATTTCTCATTATACGTCAGGTACTTTAACAGGCATTTTACACCTAGTAATATGATACTTATTTAACCCTTACAAACCCCTATGTAAAAGATAATATCAAAAAAGCTAAAGTAATAAGAAAACAAATTAATGAATTTATTAAGTTGGACTCTATTAGACCTAGCACAAAGTAGTTACCCAATAAAAATTAATTGGATAAATGAATAAGTAAATGTACTCTAGGCACTGACATAAGTATGAATAGGTTTTAAATTCTTAAAAACCTATGACCAAATATGTGACCATAGAAAATTCAATGAGAAATTTTTGTCTTGTTTCTTAATCCATAAAGCAGATTTACAGATTGCCCTATAATAATTTGCACATTTTGTGAGATCTTTTTTGAGACACTGTACAATTATAATAATAGGAAGCTCTATTTGTAATTATTCCTTAAATAAATCTCACGCTTCTTATAAATCTAATGTTAACTGGAGTAATTTCACTTCATATTGAATTTGAGTTACAACAAACTTGTGACATTATGCAAAAAAATTATTCGTCTATACATGGGTTGCAGGTGTTTCAAATATAGTGTTAAAAGAAGTTACAGAGAAAAACACCAGCTCATTGAGTGTTTTACCATTTATTATTCAGGAGTGTCAACTTCCCATATTTGAGTGGGAGGGACAGAAAAAGAAAATGAAGAAAGGGAGAATGGCAGTACAGGTCTAGATTTAATATTGGATAGAAATTATTGTTAATATTTCAATTAGGAGCATGATATTACTATTTGAATACATTGTCATCACAGGAATGAGCTATTTTCATAAACGTAATTTTTCTTTGTAATTTTATTTGCATGGTAAATGAAGAATTTGTGAGTATATATAAAAGCACACTTGTATGACAGTTTTATGAGCACCAACTTATCTCGACCACATCAAGCTACATAAGCAAACATCTATATGACTTTCCCGGAAACTAGAATAGGAAATGAGGAAACGGAAATGGGAAATAAGTGAATGGACAATCATGTACAAATAATTCTTAAAGAATGTGAACATCTTTCTTCTACCTGTTCCATTGTTGTTTGATAAGAAAGGAGGCCTCATATGATTCATATCATCTCAAAGTCCAAGCACAGAAAACGCGTCAGATCCTTAAAACAGAAGCACTCACAGTGTCTTCCCTGTTTTCTAGTTTCCTTTCCAACCTGATTCTCATCAAGAGAGCTTTGAATCCTGATCATTTACAGCAACTGAGAGTGCATAATTTCACGGGATCCAGTGTATGGCAAGTTGATTCATATTCATCCAACGCATATGTCAAGCTACATTAGTGAAGGATACAGGTCAGACTTTTTCACATGTACACAAAGTGAGGGCATCCATACATACAGGGACACAAATGACTTTTTTTTTTGCTTTTATTCGAAGTGAACAGATTGGTGACAGCCTCTATATGGCATTCAGTTATTTAGTTCTGAGAAAGGGGAGCTGCAGGTACAGTAGAGAAAGCTTCCCATTTCTGCTACACTGTGGTATCACTGCTCACACACGGTGCTGAAGCGCATCTCTGTTGAGCCCACGTATAACATAATAATACTGAAGATTAACTGTTCAAACTACCCAGACAGTAATGTTAGATTAGACAACCCTAGAAACTCACCATAACAACCCTATCATTCTAGATAAAGTTTTTTGTTTGTTTGTTTCATTTAGTTTTGTTTTGTTTTGGGCCCGAAAAGTCCTATGTCCCAAAGCCACTTGTTGCATTTGGGTGGAGCTTCATTTGTTACAACAATCTTTGATATGCCTGTTTTGGGGACAAGTCTGTGCATTCTAAAACCATGCAGAATGAATATAGTATTTATTTTTCATAGCATTCTCCAATATTTTAATTAGCTCCAATATTCTCCAATATTTTAACCATTTGAATACTATATTAAGTAGTAATACATTCAAATATAAAAATTTAATTAGCCCTAATTCTTTCAAATGCTGGTAACAAACTTCGTACTTTTAATCATCTTAATTTTATGTAACATTCTTATAGTTTACATGACATTCCAGAGCTGTAAATGGTTCTCTTGATATAAACACAATTGAACTTGTGCTTGGCAATAATTAGCAGGAAACTCATACATATGTACATGAAAAAATACCTGCAAATATGTGCACAATTACTTTACACCTGGTTTAAAATTGAGCAGGTGGTACTTACAGTGAAACGTTCTGTAGAGCAACAGAAAATGTGAATTTTGTGTGTATGTGTTTGATATAGTGGATATACTCTACATGTACATTGTTACACAAATTATTCCCAAATGTAGAGGCTTGAAGCAACCATTGCAGGATATGCACTATTTCATGAACAGATTTGAGCAGTGGTAAGCTGTGAAATTATTTTGCTCCACTTGGTATTGAGTAAAGGCATTCACTGCTACCCATCCGGCAGATGGACTGCTCTGGGGGGTCTGAGATTGCCCACCTTGCCTGTCTAGAATGTCGAAGACATGGAGGAAAGCTGAACTTAGCTAGTCCCTTCCTATCAGAAGGCCTAAATATGGAATTCCCACATCGTGAACTCGGGGGGTTGTTGGATATTTGTTATAAGGGTGGGAAGACGTAGGTTTACAGTTGTTCACATGGAAAATAAATAATAGTACAAGAATTGACTCTGTGTACTTACTACTGTAAACCTACTTTTGGCAACCCTGTATGGTTGCTCAGGACTCCCAGAAAGACTTTTTCAAAAATTACTATTTATGTTTTAAGCCTTGAGCTTGAAAACATGTACAGAATCTCTTCCTTCCCAGGACAGTCCAACTTTACTGACTGAGGAAAGCAGGGTCCAAAGTCTGAGTGTTTGACCCTTCTCTGAAAACTCCCAAGGGCACACTGACCTCACAGGCCCCTCCTAGCTGGCTAAGGCTTTCCAGGGCCTGCACTGTATTTTTACTTCTTCCCCTGCCCAGTTCTGCTTTCATCCTCTTCTTTCATAGGTATTGATGCTGAGCAAACGTCTTGAATCTCCCCACTAAGTGTCTGCTCCAGAAAAATTCAGCTGCAGGAAGTACCAATTTGCCAGTTGGATCTCGCTCTAGCAACAGTAGCAAACTGGGCAATACAATAGCAAATAAAGTTATTTGCAAATGCAGTAAAATATAGAAAGTATCAATGATCTACTACTGAATGCCCCTGGCATTTTTAAAGAAATTTGTAAAATTTCAATAATTTTTGTCAAAGAAAGTCATAAATAAATTGAGAGACCTATTTAATACTGTGCTGATGTTTGTCAGGCCCTAATGATGGTAATTAGTATCTAAAATATGTTAAAATAAGTCCCAGGTGGGCAAGTATGTGGGTAACATTTTCAAATATACTTGAGAGGAAATGGAGAGGGTAATCAAAGTGTTAGAAAAAGATCTGATGGTTAGTGAAAATTCATTTCTATTGTTTTATAAAATTACTGCTGTGTATATATTCTCAAAGAAACTAATATAAAGTTCATAAATAAATGTGTACAAAGATTCATAATATAAGCCCCAGGAAGACAAATACCATATGATTTCACTCATAAGTGAAATCAAATGAATAAACTGAACTAACAAGGAAAATGGAGACAGACTCGTAGATGGAAAATAGATGACAGCTAGTAGGAAGGGGAGGTTAGGGGTGGAGGGATGGAGCCAAAAAGAAAACAGACTCATGGACATGGACAACAGTGTGGTGATTGTTGAGGGGAGGGTATATAAGGGGACTAAATGGTCATGAAAGAAATGCAATAAAGATTAAATTAAAAACCCAACAAAACATAAATTAATGAAGTAAACATACATACAGCTACTTGGATATGTCCTAAATCTATGATACTTAATGTAACAGTAAGAAACAGACTAATATTTTACATAAAATATTTGCACAAATTAAAAATACACAGGGGTGGGCAAAAGTCGGTCAATAATAATACCAAATAATTCAATAGTAGGTAAATAATAATACAAGAATAAATGGTGTTTCTCATACTCATAACTGTAAACTTACTTTTTCCATTGCTGTACATAAAATAAAACTACATATATTTTTAAAAGTATACATAAGCAAGGACTTAGTTAACACATGTAAAAGTGCATACTCATTAAAAGAAAAATTGTGTGGTATCGACAGGAACTACAAGGGGCTTGTTCAGAGTGATGATGACTGCAGTGAACAGAAATGTCTAAGTAATTAAACCTTTTCAAAATACAAAGCTAGCCAACTCATCCGGCAACAAAATAATGCAAACCAACCCTTCTGCAAATGCAAATATCAAAACTTAACTATAATAGTAAGAAAATAATAAAAAAGAGAATGATATTCTGGGTCTATATCCTTTGGATATTTAGGATTCCATTAATTAAAATTATCTCGGCAAAGGGATTAATTCATGTCTCTAACACCTGAGTAAGGGGAAGACACGGACTTTCATTTTACTTTTTCCTTTGAGTTATTTTTTAACATGTGAACTATGTTTAAAAACCTACCCTTGTTTAATAACTTAGTTTTTAAATAAACATTCATGCATGAAATTGAATCTTGTTTCCCTCAGGGAGTCATTCTCTGTATCACTAACTTCTGCTGCCAACATTGTTACAACAATATTGGTTACAAAAAGGAAATTTGGGAATGGAAAATATTGAAATATTTAAAATGTGAATTAAAAATGTAAAACCATTTTAATAGCTATGTTTTTACAAATATGCATGCTCTTTTTGATGAAAAAGTATTTAAATCAGTGAATAAATGTGTAAATTGTTTTAAACTTGTTTGCAGCATTCTGAATTTTTAATTAATAAGTATATCCATAACTTTCCAAAAACTTGCATATAAAACTTCATGATCTATGATACAGAGAAAAATGTTTGTGTATCTATTATTCCATGTATTTTCATAATTGTGTTGTTAACATCATTGGCACTAAGCATATAGACTTATCTTTAGGAGTGATGACAATGCCAGAAGAGGATGCCATATATATTAAATTAATATCATAATGACTAGCAATTAGCATGCATTGAATAATATAAATGAAATTAGTAATAATAGCATAATAATAATGGATATGCAGCATTATATTAAAGTAAGTTAATGCTGTGAAAACAACGAGCAGTTTCAAGTTACTGACTAAACGTTTTTAAGCACAGAGCTGGTTATGAAGGTTGGGGATAGATTCATCCTACTTCAGGGGGTTTTCCTTATGGGTTTACATTCAGGTGAAAAAAAAAATAATGTTTTATATCATTCAAAGAAAAATATGTCTGTGTTCTTCTCCTGCTGCATTTGTGTTGCCATGCATTTTATCAAGGTTTGCTACATGTTAAAATGTGTCAAATAAGTAATACAATACCAAATTAACAGATAGATATATTTATATATTTCATAAAGTCTGGTTAGACTGTGCATACCTACTAGGCACTTAAACACTCAAATTCTAACTTTCAAGAAGAAAAAAGAAAGACATTGACACGACCACTGGCCTGCAGTGACCGTGGAACGCTGCGGATGGCTTGTCGAAACATGAGAAAAACATACACACAGACAACCAGGTCCTGTGGGGAAATAGGGACGGAATGGCCACTCTCTCTAGTGGAAAGCGCCCCATTCTCCCACCCAAGCAGGCTTTTATTGGGTTCATTTACACAGGAATTCAGGTAAAGCTTATTAATCATTGCCAGGAGGTAAGGATCAAACAATAGATAACAAGGAACTCTGAGGGCCTATTTTGATTCAGGGTCAGATAGCTAAAGAGCTATAATCTTTGAGGAACAAACTTCTTCTTTGGAGCCTTATCAGTTGAGAGCATTCTAAACAAAGCAGGTCTCACAGGGTTTTACATATTCTTTCTTAAGCCTGATTGCCCAGGAAACCCACCCTTTCCAGCACAGAGCTGTACCGCCCTCTGTCATTGTTTCAGGCTTAGGTGGAGCAAGGGAAGTAAGGCAGCCAAGAGATTAGGAGATTTTCTGGCAGACAATGAGGACTCAGGTTTTCTCAAAGCCGAGGGGCAGGAGTCCATCACCCCCTTTTGCTGTAGCCCCCAAAGTCCTTCCTTGGGGGCCTCCCATGTGATCGTGCCTGTCTCAAGTCGTTCCCCCCTTGGGGAATCTTACCCATCATTGGCTAACTGGCCAAGCATTGGGAGCCAGGCAGGGTGAAGTAAAAGGAGCAGAAGCGGCACTCCTGCCAGGGAGATAAGCTTTTGTCTCCTTGGTGGCTTATGGTCCAAGGTCATTCCCTCAGCCTTAGCCTTGGTGGGAGTTACAGCTTCTGATACCAGACAGGGCAGTTCCCAATAAGACATCATTTGGAACAGTGCTGGACAACATTACTTTCTATAGAAATGCTGTGTTTCATCAGAAAGACTGCCTATTTCCAATAATTTTCTCTAAAGTTCTGAAAGAAGAAACTCTTTTCTATTTTTAGATATGTTGGTATACTTAACCTAAAGTAGCAAGGTTATAAAATCAAATTTAAAGCAACACACAGTAGAATGGTAATGAAAAATAGCTCTTCACACATTGGCTCAAAATATAAAGCAATATAAGAAGCATCAACCTACATGACAACACATTGACAAATATGCAGGGTCTGGCAGGAGTAAGGGCTGCTTGACTATGGTCAGTAGGGTCATAATCTGGGTAGAATGACTGATTGCTTTAATTCAAACATTTCACCTAAAATGTCATATTTTGTGCTTCAGTGTGATACTGTCATGTTATGGAATTATAAGCTTATTATTTTGTAATAAAAGATTTTGTGATGAAAAAGGGGCATTAGTTGTGACAGACCCTGTATTTAGATATAATGCGGTGGATTCTCAGATGGATATTTTAGAATGTTTTCATTTCTTTTTTTTTTTAACCAGAGAATTAGTGATTATGCAATAAGTATGTGTTCACATATAATGAAGTGAGTTTATCGCGTCAGGATTTTCAAGGCTAAATCCCATTCTTAAGGAAGACTGTTCCACTTTAATCCATTTGAAATGTTGCATCAAAATGTGTATTAAATCTCACTGTGAGGGATAAGTAATGTATGTTTTGGATGTAACTTTTTAACTGCAGAAAGCAATCATTTACTCTCTGCAGTTGTGATTCACTTTGATGATACCTATGTCATCTTCTCTCACATCATGGAAATGAATGTTTGGGGGCATGTTGACTAAAATGCTAGCATAAATAAACACAGCCACAATGGGATTTATAAAATATGTCAGATCATTTACCTGAAATGTTGTGATAAAATATTTAGTTGACATATAAAAAGGCCAAGCAAATTTTGATGAATTCATAAAAAGCCCCACCACATAGTGGGAAATGACAGGTGGACATTTTCCCAAATCACTAATAGTCTAAAAAGCAGTCAATTCCCATGCAGCATAATAACTGATTTGCTAGAGCTGATGGTAAGGTTTATAGAGGAAAGAAATGGAAATTTAGAAAAGACTTCTAGAGAAATTAAAATTAAGAGTGAGGGACATAGCTAAGAAGTCTTATAGGCAAGTACTTACTTGCTCAGAATAGAGACATATTACAGGAAAGGAACGAAAATTGTTCAGCATAGTTGGAGCTTAGAGTGTGATGTGTTTAAGACCTAAGATTAAAGCAATACATAGGGGCATAATAATGAATGAGAATATAGGAGTTTTATTTTTACTCTGTACACAATGGCAATTGAATAATTTTTAGAAAGAATGTGATTTCTGCTTTTAAATAATTTTGACTATACTATTCATTCATGTGTTAGGGAATGAAATTGAATTATACATAAAGCAGATTGCAGAACAGATTAAAAAGCTTAAAGAAAAAAAGGAAAGCACTTTAGATCTAAGTAGTGGTTAATTTATAATAAAATAATAAAGTGTAAATATTCTGCTTATTATCAATAACCCTTTCCCATGTTACTCTTGAACATTTAATTTGTACCTGATAGTAAAATTAGACATGTGGGAATTCCATTCAGCATATATATATTCAAATATATATGACTATATTATCACCTATACAATTTTATTATTTTTAATCTCAAGAACTCGTTTCCTGTTTGCTGATACACTGATTTTGGGTATGGTCACCGTTACAGTATTTTCTGCTCAGTCATGTGGCATGTCTAGTGGATACCGCTCTACTTCAGTTTTTACAAGACTTTCATTGTGTCACATTTATTTAAAAACTTGATTAAATCTAAACCCTTAAGTTTCCAAAACGATTGCTTTTTTTTTTATTGGGAAGGGATATGTAAACATCCTTATGTAAAATAGATTTCCAATCTATTAGGTTTTATGAATAACTATTCAGACTTCTTGGGATTAAAGAAAACTAGTAAACTTTAAATTGAAGTGAGGTATTATTTTGGTATATTTTGAATCTTGTTTTTGAAGATTCATTTAACTATGCAAAACTCTATGGGGATAGAAATGAAATGTATCCTCATATATTTTGCCTTTATGTTTTTTACAGCAAAGATACTTTCTCATTATAATTAAAACTATTTCTCAGAAGTGAAATATTACTATGTATTTAATAGTGCATGTAAATTTATAATTGTCTTATTTCAAAAAGTATCTTTATTATTAGTTCTTGAAAAACAACAAACACTTTAATTTGCTGTATTTTCTTTGTTTAAACAATTCCTTCCATCTGTTCATGGATGTAAGCTCAAATTAAAACTGAACTGAATGAACTATTTTCTTGAAAGTTCACTCTGTAATGTAGCAACAGGAGTTCAGAAGCAGGCAATTAAGATGATGAATAGCTTTTTAAAAAATTAGTCTTTCTTTTGTTTTTTTTTAACTGAGACAAACTTTGAGGTTATTTAGTCATTTTTTCTTTTTCTAATTCTGTAAATGGAGAGCAAAATGACACTCTTGCTCACTTTATAGCAGACAGGCAGCTTATGCCATATTTATACTTATGATCCAGGTTTTCTCACGTTATCCAATACTTTGAGACTAATGTCTCAAAAACTCATTATAGTTTTTGAGAAAAAGTTGTTTCTTTGCTTTTTACCAGGATGCTCACATTCTCCCAGCCTTATCAGTATCAAAGTGCTTGCTATGTGGCTGAACTAAGACTCAGTAATAAAAGGGAAATAACATAAAATTAAGCCCTGACAAATTTCTGGAGTCCACTTCTATTTGAATAGAGGAACATAACTGAACCTCTTTTTCTACCACGCCCCGAGTTTCCTACCTCATTGCCAATCTTCATCCAATCACATTGTCAGAACTGTTGTGCCAAAGATTCTAGGTACTCCTGAAGCCTTGTACCACAGACAGACTTTGTTTAAGTCAATCATTATGCCTGATATCTCAGAGCCCCAAACTTAACTCAACTTTGTACAGAGCTGCCTGTGGCTGACAGGGTTCATTGTTTCACGGTCTTGTATAAGGTTATTTTGCATTAGTTAGATAACGGGTTTCTGAAATTGTCAATCTGGCAAAGTTAGGTCTTTATTTTTACTTTCCTATGGGTCTTGAAAGTATTCTCAAATATTCAGAAAAAGGTACCTAGCCTTTTGTATGAACATCAGTATAGTAGGTGTCTTTAGGGATTTAAGTTTTAATTGACTTTAGATATCTTGAATTAGAATATATCAAACTGAGCTAAAACTTTGAATACATATAAAATAATCAGCTAAACACTCAAAATACCATAAAAATATTATCTGACACTTCACAAATATGCAAACCAGACTCTATCTTACTATGTACATCATAGTTACCTAATTCAGTCTCAGTGGAGACATACGTTAATTTCTGTTCCTCTCATAGTTTTCAAATTAGTGGAACCATGTTACTAAAAAATCGAAGACACTAAAATTTCTTTAGCAAAGAATAATGAGAAAAGACCTTAAAGAATAAAAGAACAAAACAACAACAAAACAAATATCTCAGTCCATTTGAGATGCTATAACAAAAATTGTAGGCACGATGGCTTATACAAAACAAAACTTTATTCCTCACCTTCCTGGAAGCTGGAAAGTCCAAGATCAAGGCTGGGGCACATGCAATGCCTGCAGAGAGCCGGCTTCCTGGTTCATAGCGCACTGTCTCTACGCTGTGACCTCACGCAGTGGAAGGGGCAAGGGAGCTTTCTAAGACATGACAAATAAGTCCCCCAAAACACTTAGGTATACAAAAATACAGAGAAATAAACATTTGTTGTAGCTCACTTCAATAATTGTTTATCTTACATTCCTCTAGAAATAAACTACATTGATAGTTCCTGGTCTATTATGCAACAATCCCACTTCTGAATATATATGCAAAGAACATTAAATGAGTATCTCAAAGAGATACTAATTGCATGCATCATTCACAGTAGCCAAGATACAGAAACAACTAAATGTCTATCTGAATTTATTTATATATACTACATACATGTGCAATGGAACATTTTCAACCTTTGAAAGGAAGGAGATTCTGCCATTTCTGACAATGTGGATGAACCTCATGAACCTCGTACTAAATAAAATATGCAGACACAGAGAGACAAATATGGCATGATCTCAGTTAAGTGTGGAATCTAAAATAGTCAGTTTCAAAGGAGAGTAGAAAGGTGGTTGCCAGGGGCTGGGGGAATCATAAACCAGAAAGCATATCTTAGACAAAAATTTGTAAATTTCTTCAAGAGGTGTTAAGAAACATTGACACATATACTCAAAATAAACAGAAAGTGTAATTCCAAAAAATAAGTTATTCTGATAGAAAATTTAAGATAAAGATTCTGAGAATTATCAGGAGGACTTGCATAAAAAGAAATCAGGTCGGGCAGCTATTCTGACCCAAGTTTGAAGAAATCAATGCGATTGTCATCGGTATGAAAGAGACGAGTTCAGATGGGCTAGAGGAGATGAATAAAGCACCTTGAAAACAAGGTCAACTATAGTCTAGCATAAGATACAAACATAAAGATAAACAAAAAATAAAAAATGAAGCATCCTGTAAAGTAGTATTATCATGAATACTAAGTAGTATGAAGATAAATAACTAAGAAAAATCCAAAACTCTGCTCTCTGCAAGGAAACAAAGAAGCCCAGAAAAGTTAAAATTAAAAAAGTAAAAATAAAGCTTCATTAACATATATCAGGTGAATTAAATTAATAATAATTTTAAAAACAGGTTTTCAATCTTGATATTTATCAATGCAAATTTACTACCAACTAACAATGCAATTAAATTGATAAGGCCACTAATTCATATAAATCAAAAACAGTTTTATCAAAAGAGGATACAGAAGCTATAATAAGAAAGAGAACTGAATCAATTACAAAATTTTTAACATATATTTTAATTTATTGGGCATAATTAGTAGAAGTAACACAAATACACATGAACAAGAAAGTAGATTATATAAATAATGAACTCTGATGTGGAGTAATAAATGATATAAGTGCACATAAAAATGTACCTTAAGCCCAAAGAACATTTTAATTAACTCTAAAAAGTAGAGTAGAACAGTCAGCTGGAAATTATAACAAGATGGAAAAGGCCCTATCATCTAAGACACAGGTGGCAAACACAAGACCCACCTTCTGCCTTGCTTTATCCAGCCCAGCACCTTCTTTCTACCCCATGGCACTGCTGAGCTCCTTGCCCCTAGTTAAGGAGTAGTTACATTTATACAGTCCTAAAGTTACATTTGAGCCTTTGAAGGCAATCAACCACAAGGCTGATGTGGCCTCTGGTGAAAATGAGTTTGACACCCCTGTAACAGATTGTTTTTAACACCTATGTCAGAGAAGAATTATAAAATGTAGTTGAGCATTTATGTGAAGCAATGGTAATTAAAATAAAGCATCTCATAATCTATTGGAGACAACAAATGATTATTAGAAACAAACAAATTGCATTACATACCAATATTAACACAGAACAAAGACAACAGAATGATAATGAATTAAACACTCTACACTAAAAACTGAAAAATAACTGTTGCAGATTGAAGAAATTGAGAGAAAGAAAAAAGTATAAATTAACAAGAAACATTAAAAATTAGAAAAATTTAATTAGTGCAAAAGATGGTTATTTAAAAACAACAGTTAAAAATTTTGCTTGTCTTTCACTGCCTGGCTTATTTAGCTTAGCATAATACTTTCCAGTTGCATCTCTGCTGTTGCAAAGGGTAGGAGCCCCTTCTTTTTTTCTGCTGCATAGAATTCCATTGTGTAATATAACCAAAAACACTGAAATGAAAAACAGACTGACGGAGTTCAGAGGGGAGAGGAGAGGGAATTTCAGGGGAATTTCAGAGGAAAAGGGGAAGGGTTTACAGGAACGAGTATAAAGGACACATGGATAAAAACTAGGGGCAGGTGGAAATGGGAAGGAGGAGGGGAGGACTGGGCGGGTGGGTTGGGGTGGGAGTAAAAGATAGAAAATTGTACTGCAACAACAATTTAAATAAAATAAAAAAAAACAGTTAAAAGACTTGATATTAAATGAAAATTAGAGGGAGAAAGTACAAATATACAAACTAGAAATGACAGAGGAGATAACTGAAACAAACATTTAAAAATACTTAGGTAAGATTACTTTGCCCATACTCATTTAAAATAGTGAAAATAAGTACACAAAATTGATAGTTTTGTATGAAAAATAATGACCAAATTTGATGACAGGGAGGCAGAAAATTGAATTAGACCATCAAGAGACACAGAGAATGTACATACAGAGCTCTACTAGAAAATATATGCGCCAGCCCAAAATGGTACCTGGAGAAAAGTATCCCAAATGTCAAAATATCAGATATCTCATGGATATCATCTATGAACATGTCTTTAAAGTTTACACAATCACAATGCTACTAAAACTGTCTCAAAGCAAAGATAGAAAAATTCCCAATTTTATTTATGAATCAAATATAACATCAATTCTCAGGATATAAATAATTGCTTACAAAAAGTAAATTATAACACATACAAACACATGCACAAATATATGTGCACATGCACATGTATGCATACATATTCTTAGAAAAAATATTTGATCACCTGCAAGAATAAAAGAAAGGAATCCATTAAATCCAATAACCACCATGCTAAAAACAAGATATTGATGAAAAATGGTCTCCTACATGATCAAAATACACATATATATCAAAGTCCTTATTGCTTTGAATGTGGAAACACAGGGACACATTAATAAAGTCAGGGTGAAGACCAGAATGTCGTTCATTCTAATTATTATTTAAAACTAAACTAGAGGTACTAGCTAGTCCAGTTAGACAAAAGGAGTAAATTAGAAGCATAAATACTGGCAATGATTAAACAAAACTCTATTTAATCATTATAAGATGGTTACATGTCTGTGAAACCTAAAATAGCCAACAGCAAAGTAAAAGCTTGAGCAAAATAATATGTTATAAAATAAACATTCAAAAATAAATAGATAAATATATATATTATTGGTTACATAGGGAAAAACAATTAAAATGTAACAGAAGAGCTGACTGTCCCCTAATTTTTTATAAAATCATAAACATAAAAACATTTTGAGACCTTGTATGAGCAAATGTAATAAGGAAAGAATCATCAGTGGTTTCCAACTTCACAAACATAGAGACAACCTGACATTATGATAGACGTAATGGAAGTAATAAAAGCATTTGTGAGGAATTCTTGCCATAATATTAATCTTGAATTTATCTGGACACTTGGTTTATGTACTAATTTACAGCATATTCAGGAGAAGAGAAGAACATGTGGAATGTAAACACCAACAGCCAGATTGCAGGAGTCATTAAAATTTAAAAAATGTCTCCTGTTAACATACTGTTAGGAAAAAGGTGTGAGTGGGGAAACCTATAGGAGACAAATATACTTAAGCCATAACAATCAATTAAAATTCATAACTTTTTAAGGCCTATTTGTTAATGAATGACTAGATATAAAATAATAGAGCTCTACATTAAGTAATTTTAGATGTGACAATGTTATTGTGGCAATAGTTGAGAAAATCTTTATTAAAATACTTCTGGAAATATTTACAATGACATAATGTACAAAATGTCTGAAGTTTATCTGCTATGAAATGAATAATCAGAAGTATAAATGAAAAAAGAATGTCTATAATTTTTATAATCATTGGGTTCTGGTGATAAATATATCAATATTCATAATGCTCTATTTTGCACATATTTAGATTGTCCATAAATGCAAAAAAAGTAAATGTAAAAATAGTAATTATTAAAAGTAAAAAAATCTAGAAACATAAATATTTCTATACCACAGATAAGAATCAAATGAGAAATATATTTTGCATTTCCTCCTGCCCAGCAATTTAAAATGTATTCTGCTGTGTTTTAAAGTTAAAGAACATATTAATGAAATCAAATTATTAAGTTCACAAGTTAGATGGTCTGTTAAGTTTTGGAATGTGTTAGCTGGAATAGAAAGTTATTCAAATATTCAATCAAACTGCACCGTATCTTTGAGAATGAGGAGAAGGTGGATGGTTGGAATAATTATTTAACAAAATTTAAGGATTCTCAATCAGATATAACTGGTTTAGGACATAGTCATCCTTTACATCTGTTTTTAGACTTAATTTTTGTGTCTATTTTCATTTTAAACCACTTGTACAATATTTATCTTTATAAAGATATTTTCTCTGTATTTCAAAGAGCAATTACTTTGGTGTGTTCAAATTTCAAAAATAAAAAAAACATAATGTTTGTAAACATTTTTAATTTTCCTTTGGTATACTTATTATTGAACATTATTTTGTCAGCTAGTCTGGAGACAGATGGAGTAAACCTTAGGGGTAAGAAAATTATTGTAGTTTATATAAAATAATCTAAATTATATGTGCATGAGGTGTTGGGGCTCATTTGTGATTTCCCCACTAGAACTGGATCATTTTACTTTTATAGGCAAAGTTCACTAATGGGTCTTTACAGAATAAGGGAAGCCAAATATTAATTAAATATTCTACCTTCTAATTCTAGTGAGTTATCACTTCGTTCTAGTTAAGAATTTAAATTTAACTGTCTTTAAGACTACGCAGTAATATATATGCAGTAAATTATTTGGCCACCTTAATGAACATCTTAATTTTTAAAGAGTGGAGAAAGTCACTTTAATTTATTTGAAAGATAATACTAAAGAAAGATTCACATGATATTAGGTGTATATTGAGAATATAAATTCTAGACCTGTCAAAAAAATGAAGTGGAAAAAGTTTATAGTGAAATACTTTTCAAGAAAAATTAAAACTATGAAATTGTCAAAATTCATTTTAACTACATGAATAGGAAGTCCATATATTAAATAAATCTGAGAATGGTAAACATTGCATGATACATAATGATTAATTAATCTCTTAATATAGGCACACAGGTGTGCCTATACAGGTGTGTTCACCTATAAAGTTGTTAAAATACTTTATGTTTTTTTATTTTCAAATATTTGCTAAAATTAAATACATACATAAAAGAGTTTTAATGTATACATCAGTATTTATGACCATTGCAGAGAGTAAAACTATTTAAATTTATTCCAGAAATTATAATCAGAGGTGAGAAAGTTCATTTCTATTATATGTAAAATTATATTTGAGCAGTATAGGAAATAAATATTTTCTGAAAAGTACAAAAGATATAATGAAGACATATGAACATGTATTTTTTATTTAAAAATAGCTGTATGGATCATATTTGACAACTCATTCTAATTTATGTAGACATATTATTCAAGGCCTACATAAATTAGCATACTGAAATTAGCATGTAACATGGGCTAGTAGAGATTTTAAAACATCAGAAACCCTTCATATTCATGGCATGTGAAATAGAGTATTCCAGTCTTTTATCCACCTTGAATTTATTTTTGTGTATGGTGTAAGTTGGTGATCAAGTTTCATTTGTTCAGGTGTACATCATAGTGATCCGACTTTTATATACATTATAAAATCACCACCACAATAAAGTTTAGTTACCATCTGTCACTATACAAAGTTATTATGATATTATGGGCTAATTTCCTATGATGTACATTACATTCCCATGACTTATTTTACATCTAGAGGTTTGTACTCTTTTAACAATTCATTTAAAATCTGTAGAGGAGTTTTAAACTACTTGGGGTGTCTGTGAAGGAAAACAGCAAAGCAAAGCCAAAGTAGTCAGCAGACCTGAAACAGTGTGGGTGATAAGAGCCTAAGGGGAAAAACAAGTTCCTAACAATGATGCCCATATAACATGAAAAAGGTTTTTATGTTTTTTTATTGTTTTTCAAGTACAGTTGTCTCCATTTTTCCCACACCACTCCCCCCAGTCCCAGCCATCCCCCTCCCCCTCCCCTGATCCCACCCCTCCTTGGTTTTGTCCACGTGTCCTTTATAGTTCTTGAAAACCCTTCTTCCTTTTCCATTATGCTCTTCCACCTCCCCTCTGGTTACTGTCAGATTGTTCTTAATTTCAATGTCTCTGGTTATATTTTGCTTATTCGTTTGTTTTGTAACTAGGTTCTGCAATTCAAAAAAAAAATAGTTTGTCCTTGAGCAAAGTTAGTATAGATTGCTGGATTTTAGGTGTAAAGTTATTATTTTATCACTTAAAAATTAAAAATAATATAATATGCCTCTTTGGTGGCCACAGTTTATTTTGTAGTTAACACATGTCTAATTAAAAAACATGTTACCTATCTGAATAATTTTTCTGACAAATTATGTGATAAAAAATATATGTAGCCTTCTTTAGCACGAGCATATTAAAATAGAATGATCATTGATTGATTTTGTATTATTGGCCATGTTGAATCCACTTATCATCAGTTCAAATTGTTTTGTTGTTTGTATGAAACTAGGTATAGATTCATCATAGATATCCTTTTTTGTAGAAGCTTCTTTTCCCTAATTTTATTACTGTTATTTTTTTTTTACCTTATTTGATGCTGGATACCTTTGTATTCCTATTTATATTTTTATTTTTTTTTCTCAGAAGTGGTTAAGTTACCTGAATAGTCTTGGGTTTTGCTTTTGATGTTTGTTATACATAACCAAATCTGTTTAATTTAGGATTCATTTTTCCAGCGCTGAGACAACCCTTTGTATTTGAACTGCTGCCCAAGTATCATGAAGGTTTCTACCTGGGCTGTTGGAGCAGGCATTCTTCCTGGCCCTGTGCGAGCTCTGGGCATGATTCCCCCGAATCTCCATCTCCCTTCCTTAGGAAGCTCTCTCAAATGCATGTGCTGGTCAGTCCTCTTCAACTACAGGGGCCCTCTAGAGTTGTTTGGAGTTGTGTCTCTGCACAGCTCTCCCTACACTAGTACAATATCCTGCAAATTCTATGCCATGTTTACCCCAGATTCCCAAGATTTCCTCAGTTCAGGAGGACTGACAGTTATGTTTGAGTTCCCCCTCCCTTCGCTCCAACCTGGGAACATTCTCTATTCAGAAAACTTGAATAACTGTGAGATTCACCTGATTTGCTTCCTGTGTTATATACATCATTACATGTTATTCATAATCTAATGCCCACACAACTGAGAGAGTTTTAAGTAGGTTTGTCCAAATTCTAGTTGTTTTAGGTGGGAAAATATCAATGTTTGCTGTCGTGCCACCTAGCCTGGAGGTGGAATTTGACACTAGGACAATGGTGAGGTGATGACAGGTGGATCATGAGTCTCATCTGATGATTTTGCTTCCCTCAGAGATCAAAGTTCTAGGCCAGTGTGATGCTTGAAGACCCTTGATTCGTTCCTTATGTCTAGTTTTATGGTTGATCTCAGCAGAAGGATCAGTTCTTACCACCGACTCTGACACGGCCTGAAGCTGAAGTCTCATTTGCATACCCTCATTCATGACTCTCATCTTTACCTAGCTTCCCAGACACCACCATTTTCTGCTCATTCTGCTTTAACATTCACTGAGTTGTATTCGTTTCTTTTTTTAAAGGGTTTTATTTATTTATTTTTAGAGAGAAGGGAAGGGAGGAAGAGAGAGAGGGAGAGAAACATTAACATGTGAGAGAAATATCAATTGGTTGCCTCTCACACGTGCCCCAGCTGGGGCCTGGGCCTGAAACCCAGGCACGTGCCCTGCCTGGGAAGAGAACCAGCAAACTTTTACTTTGTGGTACAACACCCAACCAACCAAGTCACACCAGTTGGGCTATGTGAGTTTCTTTTGATGGTCCCTCAATAGTTTGCCACTTTTAAGTTTTAATAAGCCCCAGGGCTCACTAATAGATGTTTTTTGTTCTTGTTCTACATGTAACCCTTAAGTATCTTGAACTAGTTTAATCAATTTGTTATATAAACTCATTGCTCAGACCTCCGCATTTTAAACTTGTACATGAAAATGTGTACTTGATTTTTCCCATTGGATATACAATAAACACTCAAACTTACATTAAATTCCAATATCTCCCAACTATCTCTGACAATAAAAGCAAACTTTGTAAGTGGCCACTTCCAGTAAGACCATGTTTTCTTGCTTAGGCTACCCAATATTCCCACCCTAGGTACTTACAATAGTCTTCTTGTAATGGTGTGGGTCAGATGAGGACAGAGATCACTGAAGATTCAAGAAAGGGACCCCAAATCTGGCAAGATCCATCACTTCCCCTCAGAAGGGACTGGATTGCAAAAGTTATGGTTAGGAAGTGCCCAGGGTAGCAGATTGAAAGCAGCAACCAAGTGGCTGTGCCTGCCCAGGGGCTGCTAAAGGCGGCTGCTGCCCCAGGCAAAATGTAAACAAAGGCAACTTGGTTACAGGAACCTACTTAGAAATGAACCTGACAAGTGTCTTAATCTTCTCTTGTTGCCATTACAAATACCATAGATTGGGTAACATAAACAACAAATACTTATTTCTCTAGCTATGGAGGCTGGAAGTCAACATACAGGGTGCCAGTGTGGTCAGGTTTGGTGAGGGCCCTATGCCTGCTTTCTCTGTACGGCAAAGACAGAGCAAGCATTATACAGTCTTTTTTTTTTTTTTTAAATCAATTTATTACAGCGACATGGGTTAATAAAACTCTACAGGCGTCAAGGGTACAATTCTGTGATACATCATCTGTATATTGCATTCTGTGTGCACCACCTGAAGTCAAATCTTCTTCCCTCACCGTGTATTTGACCTCACTTACCATTTACTACCTTCCAACCCCCTTTTCCCCAGCACCTTTTTAAAAGAGCACTAATCCCATCACGAAGGTTCCACCTTTATGACCTTATTACTCTGAAACACCCTATCTCTGAACACAATCACTCTGGGGATAGTTTTAACACACGAATTTTGTAGGGAACCAAATCTTCAGTGCATATTAAAAAGCCAAAAAATATTTATTGGATGGCTGTTCTATCCCAAGAATTATATTGGTGTACAAGGATACAGTATATTTTATGACTTGAATTTTTCCCCTCAAGGAAAATACTATCTTATTAAGAAGACAGATAAAAAAGTATTAACATATTTTAGGCAATGCTCCATATTACAAAGAAACAAAAATTGATAACAGATATGATCATGATATTCATTAAATTTTGTTTCAGATAAAATGGGTAAGTTACAATAGAGAGGTACACATTCATCGAAGCTCACATTAAAATAAACATGCACATGAAGTTATAAAAGCACTGTTGAAATAGAAGTGAACGTCAATTTTCCCTGTACAGTATAGACACGGGAGAGGTCTGTGTGGCTGTAAGTTGCTGGAAAGGTTTCATGAGCTGCTCAGTCTTGCCCATTGGGAAAATGATTCCCCACGAGGGCCTTGTTATGCCCATGTACTGTAAGTGGCCTAGAAAATATCATTTTTTTATTTTTTTAATACCAATATTCTATTCACATAGATTCATGTAAAATTACCAGTATATGAAATGCTTTTCTGCTTCCAAATGCCAGGTTATTAAATTTCTCTTTCATTTCTCTATGGAACAGGCTGATTTTCCATTGTGTAAAAATGTCACAGAACAGCTGTGACCTTATATCTGGAGATGACTGACACAATGAAGTGTCAGAGCAAGGGAAAATGCCATTCAGTGATGGAGTGAGTTGCTTCTATCGCATCAATCATTTGTTTGTAATGACTACCACAGGTGTGGAATGCTAAATATAACTAATAAAATTACCATTTACTATACTGCTCTTCATTACCAGAAAGTTAGGAAAGAAATTAAGCATGTAGGTAGGTTACCACATGTTACAAGAATAAAAGAAGTAGGTTACTCACATGGATAGAAATATGGGCTTATTCTAAGTCAGAATCTATTTTTGCTGTGCTATTGGCCTTTGAAACATTTTAATTTAATATTTTATATTTGTTCTTATGTTAGACATAGTTGAATTTTTAACTTTCAGTTACCATTGCCTTTACAGACAAAAGCACTGAAATGTCCCTTTCAATTTAATACAAAATAGGGCATTCATACTTCTATATTATGGTTGCTATTTAAGTATAGGGAACATACTTCCATGAGAATATTTTTTACTTTTTTTTATTTTATATTCTATTGAGAAGTGAGACTGCTTGTAACATCCATGTACTAAAATATACCAATTTTATCTTATAAAGAATGTGTATCCAGAGCTTCTCATATCTTTTCATCATTTACAATTTGCATTTTCAACAAGCCTATAAAGAAGATGTATATAGTAATTAAATAGATAATCAGTAGAATTCTACTCTGACTACACTCTGTACCTACTATAGAAATGGAAGTCTTACTATGATTATTTTCATTAAAATCAAGCTAGATTATATCAATAACTTTATTCTATCCAGAATTCTTGTTACTTTTAAAGATAACTAGTGTAAATCCTGTTACTGAAAATATAACATTAGAAAATTTAAATCAGGACATGCATAAAGTACATGAAGGAATGAAGGTTTACTTAGTCAACACTTTAAACATGTTATTAGTTAGTTTATTTCTATTTTGTGCAGTGAAATCAATTTAAAGCTACAGTGAGCTACCACTAAACAAATCTTAGAAAAGCTGTGATCCTAGTCTTGTGAATATTAAGTGTGAGTAAAGGAGTTAAGGAAATCTGACTCTCATACATTTCTGCTGGAAAGGCTACACTGCATAGTCACGATGGAAAACCTTTTGACTCTGTTCCTTGTGAAGTTAATGTACACTTACTGTGTGATCTGGCAATTTCATTTCTAGGTATGTACCCACAGATATGCATACTATATTCATTCATAAATATGTCAGGAATACATATAACAACTTCATTCAAAACTACTATAAACTGGAAACAGTTCAAATGTGCTTCAGTTGGTGAACTGGCAAAGAACCAGTTGTAAATGCATACAATGCCATACTACTTAGCAATATAAAAGCAATAAATTACTGACACAAGTATCATCATAGATTAGTCTCACATTTATAATATTAAGTGAAGGAAGACATACCCAAAAGTGCATGTTTTATGTGTCCATTGACTTTCTGGATTAGGGAAAAATTATACTGACAGAAGTCACACCATGAGTTTCCAGGAGGTCAAGAGAGAGCAAAGGATTTTGGAGAGTATTAGCAAACTTGGGGTATGATGGTTCTACAATATGAACTGAGACTAGTTGCAGTTACACAACTCTATGTGTTATTTAAATCTCATATAACTCTACACTAAAAAGGGTGACTTTTACTCTAGGCAATAGAGACCTGAATCAAACTATAACAAACATATATTAGCAAGTGTTACTCTTCGAGGATATGGTTACATGCCTCTCCAAAAAGAAATAAGGACAATGATAGGATGAAGTTCACCTTGCTTGAAAGCTGTAACCTGTAAGACTATTTCTTTTTTTTTTTTAAAGACTTTATTTTTTTTTAGAGAGGGAAGGGAGGGGGAGAGAGAGAGAGAGAGAGAGAGAGAGAGAGAGAGACATCAATGTGCGGTTGCTGGGGGTCATGGCCTGCAACCCAGACATGTACCCTGGCTGGGAATCGAACCTGCGACACTAGACTATTTCATAATTAAAAAATTTTTTTCTATGACTGTTTTCTATTCCTTACAATGCTTTCTTTCTTCTACATAGTTGAAAAAAAATATATATAGAAAATAGATATAAACTAAAGCAGTTAAGAACTATTAATCTAAAACACAATTATTGGTAAAAATAAAGAAGTATGATTAACTCAAATATTGGCAAGAATGAAGATAAAATGTTCCTTAACTGATTATGAGAGAATAAAGTGATATCGCCATTTTGAAAATAATTTGTCAGCATATAATTGAAGTAAAAAAAATGATCCCAGCAGATCCATTCATAGTCTATTACAGTAGCCCCACCCTTATCCATCACAGATACTTTCTAAGACCCCCAGAATATGCCTGAAAATGCAAATAATACCAAACTGTACACATACCATATTTTTTGGTAAAGGCATACTTATGGTAAAGTTTAGTTTATAAAATAGGCATACAATGAAGCTTGGAAGTAGGTTTTCTATCTGTGCAATATTGACCTTTTAGTATTTTCTCTATAACACAGAATTTGAGCAACCACAGAGACTGGAAAAAAAGTATTCATCATTGACTCTTTGTGTTAAAGGCTTAAAAATCCTAGTTTATAACAAAGAACATGAATTTTATCATCCTGCTGAGATCTACCAAGCAGCAAATACACGCAGAGGCTCACTGATAGCAAAAGCAGTGAGAACAGATAAAAGCTGAAGTAGCACTCTGCATTTTGGATAGACTAAATGAAGAACACAGTCTCTTCCAGTCATTAATTCTGCCTATGTGTGCAGCATTTTAGAGGTTGGTACTTTAGTTTGAACAGTGTTTTTAGTAATATAAAGGCAAATGTAACTTAGCCTTGTAAAAGGCAGTACAGAGAGATTATCCAATTAAAAATAAATGGACTACTCTGAAAAATACAGCTGAGTAGAAGTTTAAGGGATGTAAAAACTCTTATGCCCTACTTCCAAAGAAAGTAAGACTCACGGTCAAGAGTAAAATCAGCTGAATGTCCTTTTTTGTTCTCTTTAAATTAATATACACATTTAAGAGCTAATCTATATTATCATAATATGTCGTCTGAATTTATGATTGGTTAAATTTATGCTACTGTCATGACTTCTTTTCATACTTTGTTTTCTCATGTAGAATTTGGTTCAATGAACAAAACTCTTTGGTGTTCCAGCAATGAGAGTCACATAACGAACTAGAATGCGTCAGGGAGCTGCTTGCTTTGTATTTCATTCAAATACAGACAGACCCATTAAAATCCATTCAATTACTATAGAGTTTGAAACGTTACCTTTGGCCTGGAGCAATTTAATGCATTGAATATGATGTAATCATAGGCTCTAAATCACCAAAACCTACAGACTTTGATTGGAAATCTTTCCCCTCAGAACTCTTTATCAAACAAGTCTGAAAGATCAATCAATTAGGAAAATGAAGCAATAGACACTCTAAAATATAGGCTAAGTTAATTTATCATAATTGCTCAAAGGTATATTCCCTTAGGTGTCCAGGCATTCTTTTTGGATGGAGTATTTCTTTGATATACAAACAAGAATTCTGTTCTCTAAGCAATATGTGACAATAACTAGACATAGTCAACAAGCTAGACTAACTAGCAGACCTTTATTCCCAATTTAGCACTCTGCTTTGAATATTTCTCCTCGTCTAACTACTTCTGTGATATAGAATTATAACCAGGAGGTGACAATACAATTGCATGGATTGACAAAAATGTAGGTATTTTTAGAAAGCTTGGCCTCTTTCCTTCTCAGTTCATAAAATATTATGACAATCAAAAAAAGTTTTGAATAAAAAGTGACAGATCTTACGATAACTTTGAATATAGGTCTTGAGCAAAACGAACTAATGAAAAAAGTTTCCTCAGGTTATGGTGTGGGTAACTGAGTGAAAGATGGTGCCACTCATGAGTTTGGGAACGTGGGGCAGTTATTAAACAAGACAAATAGATTAGGAAAAAGCAAAATTCTGTTTTAAAACTGTTTTGGTTAGGTGACCTTTGAATACTAAAGCAGAGACACCAAGTGGCACTTTGACTTTGAAGCAAACAGGTTTAGCGCATCACTCAGAAGCCCTAAACCCCGTTCACTGCTGCACACGCTGAGCTGCTACCTGCACTGCCTGCACTGCCGCCCACACCTGCTCAGGTGCTGGTCTTGGACTACTCGCGCCACCTCCCATTAAAGTATTTCTTCTGTGGCACCACACATGAGAAACAGAAACCAATCTTCCTTCACTCCAGGTGAGAGACAAACGTCGTGATTCAGATTTCATCATCGTCTGGGGCTAGACTTATCTGCAAGCAAGGCTCTTATTCCATCTCCTCAGGCTCCTTTAGATTAACCACAACAATATCCCCTTCTAATTTCCTGGCACAGGAATTCCCTTCTCAGGCTCTCTCTTTAGGGCTTCTGACCTAATAGTTAAGCCAATGGAGAACAGAGGTTAGAAACACAAATGAAAAAAAAAAATGTCAGCGTAAATGACGTTTACACACCTGGGCTTGAATATCATAAACAGGGTAATAATGCAGATACAGAAAATAGAGGGTGTAACCCTCAGTCCTGGGGAGTTTCGGTATTTAGAGACACGAATATGAGGAAGGGCCAACAAAGGAGACTTAGCATGACTACTTGTTAGAGAAAAGAATAACCAAGTGAAGCTGATGCACCAAAAAGCTGATGCAAAAAAGTATGTTAAATGCCTAGGGGTAGTTAAATATAATGAAAACGCTTAATCTCTAAAAAACATACTTCACAAAAAATCAAACGTATAATCATCTTGCATATTTATAGCAAAAGCATCACTTGAATATTTCATTTTGTAAATGACAGGAAGTCATTTAGCCTCTTTAGTAGGAACTGGGATAGAAAACACTATGGAAAGAGGCTGAGAAGCAGCAGCTAGGGATGGCATTTTGAAGAACGCTGTGAAACTCCAGATATAATTCAAAAATTAAAATCTATACTGCAAGTGACAAAGAACATAATTTTATTCATATATCGTAGACAATAAAAATCTATGCTATATAGATGTAATAAACTACTAGAATGCAGAGGAAGAGAATAGAGGAATTAGTAGGAAGTGCAATGAGAAGAATAGATGGGTCATTGAAGATAAAGTAACAGTTGACAAATAAAAAGGAAAATATTCATATGTAATAGTAATCATAAAATGATATAGTAAAATCCAATACAGTTTTTGGTCATTAAATTTTAGCAACAGCTTGACAAAGGATGACTATAAGTGCACCACTACTTAAAGTTTTTTGACTCTATTTGTGCCTCATAATTTGGGACCCTGTAACTCATCAACCCTAAGGACATTAAATATATTTCTACATTTTATGTAAAAGAATATTTTTTTTATTTTTTTTAAAGATTTTATTTATTTATTTCTTAGAGAGGGAAAGCAGGGAGAGAGAGAGAGAGAGAGACATCAATGTGTGGTTGCTGGGGGTCATGGCCTGCAACCTAGGCATGTGCTCTGACTGGGAATCGAACCTGTGATGCCTGGTTCACAGCCCGAGCTCAATCCACTGAGCTACGCTAGCCAGGGCATGTAAAAGAATATTTTAACTACCATTCACTCTGGGTATGTAAACTTGTAAACAAGTTATTAAATAAATTGTGTTATAGCCATAGAGTAAATGTAGGCAAACATTTTTCCTTTTAACATCTTCAGGTAAGACTTAATATAATTAGAAATAGCACTATTCATTACAGACGAATTGAGATGTTTGGATGCAGACTGACTCACAGTTGACATCCATGTAGGTATATTATGTGAAACTGGGTGACATCTCTCATCCCTTTATCCAGAGAGGTATAGTCTCAACAACGGTCACGGTAGCAAAGTCTTCTAGAAACATCATGTCACATGGGCTCGGATGCAGCTACTTTCAACCTTTTTCATCTCATGGCACACATAAACTAATTATTAAAATATATGGTGTACCAAAAAACATACTGTATTTATTTTGCCGATATAAAAAAAATAGGTATAATTTTGATTCATTCACAACCAATGGGTAGTATTGTACTGGTGGTTGTCACTCTTTTATCTGAATAGATAAAAGAGGTCAGTGCCCCTAATAGTCAGGTATCACATGCTTAAAAAAAAATCGTGGCACACTAGTTAAAAGTTGCTGCTCTTAAGGGTTGACACATCTTACAGATTCTGAGTGACAGATGTAACAGACTGTATAAACAGAAGGAACAACAGCATGCACCACTGAGAGTAAATCCACCACTGATTGGGTGTCGAGTATTACAAAGAATTACGGTTTGGAGGGGAAGAATGTTTTCAACTCTAGAGTTTAGCACTTAGAACAAGTCCGGGCAAGGCTACCACAGAATTTGGAAGCCGCTGGATGTGGAAACAACTGTGGATGTCTGAAAGAGCTGTGACCTAAGGGCTCATAGAGTCAGTGTTTTTATTTTTTTAATTTTTCTTTGTTAGATTTTGTAGGATTTTTTTTTTAAGATTTATTTATTTTTAGAGAGGAAAGGGAGGGAGGAAGAGAGAGAGAGAGAAACATGAATGTGCAGTTGCTGGGGGCCGTGGCCGGCAACCCTGGCATGTGCCCTGGCTGGGAATCGAACCTGCGATACTTTGGTTCACAGCCCGCGCTCAATCCACTGAGCTATGCCAGCCAGGGCGAGTCAGTGTTTTTAAAACAACTGGGGAAAATGAAGAAACAAGACAAGATCTTGTTAAAGGAGATCTGATCTTGTTAACAATTATGAGCAATCCTGGAGTTTTGAATATATTTCAATTATGCTCTATTGTTACTGCCAAAGAAGAGGGTTTGGCTACCAGCTGCCACAAAAGCCAAACTCATGAGGCAAGTGCTGCTGCAAAAAGAGGCTTTTATTTGGATATTCAGTGATCTGGGAGACTGGCAGACTCCCCATGTCAAAGTTCATCTCCTCCGGGAAACCAAGATAAAGTCCAAACGTCCTCAGCAAGATCAAAACAAAGGCCACTGCCTGGAGTTCATGCTCCATTTTTAAAGTACTGTCTTCTGCAGCCCACAGGCAGCTGCCAAGTGGTCATCCAGGTAGCTTAGCCAGTTTCCCACTGCTGCCTGTCCCAGGTTCCCTCCTTGTGTCCATGGGCCACATGGATGCTAAGACTGCACGGTCTCCTGCTCCCATGAGAGAGTATGCACACACATTGTCAAATACTTCACCAGGTCAGCCACAGAGGGGAGAGGGAGAGAGGAGAGGGGAGAGAAGGAAAGGGAGAGAGGAGAGGGGAGAGGAGGAGAGGGAAAGGGAGAGAGACTTCCTATTGGAGGCCACATTCCTGAGACTTAATATTAGTTTGGGTGTGGGACAGACCATGTGCTTTCTCAGAATGACCAATCCCCCTCCCAAGCTTTCACTTGCTTCTGGTGGGTCCACCTCCCAACCAATCTCTTCTTGCCCTGGGCTAAACTGACAGGCTTCTCTGGTCCAGCACCTCTCCCGCCACCAGTTTGATCTTCTATGAAGCAAGCGTTCTGGCCTTCCCCTACTCCCACCCTCAGTCTGGTGCTGGAACGGAAGGAAGTTCTTCTTGCTTTATCCAGTTATCCTGCTAGTCTTGCCATGCTCTGTGAAAGAACCTCCCCATGCTTCCATCTCAGTGAGGGGTGCTTCCCTGGTGCTCCAGCTGGAGGAGAGCTTCAGCAAGGAAGCTCTGGCCACAGGCAATGCGTCCTTGCTCCCAATGGCAGCTGCTCTGTGAAACTCTGTGTCCTCATTCACAAAGGCATGGTTTGACTGGCTGTATGCCACACCCTCAGTACTCAAACCTCCAGCCTCTGTTACCCGTAACACTATAACTCTGAAAGATACTTAAAGAGGAAGAAAACTTCGGTATGATGCAGATAGCATGCAGGTTTAAACCAGGACACTTGGAAACTCTATTGTTTCTATATTTCACTCTTACTCTTGGACTTATAATTAGGTGAGTTTGATGTTTGAGTTACCGAGCATACTCTGTATGTTTCAAAGAACCTACACTGAAAACATATGTCACTTGTAATAAATACATAACAGAATTGTTTCAATTGTTCTTTATTTCAACCAAGTCCAGAAATTTGTATGGTAATCCATAGTACAAAGAGATTTTTTGAAGTAGCAAATGTAAATGGATTCTAAAATATATTTACATCAAATTAGATAAGTAGTGACTATTGTTAATAATAAAAGAATGTCCCTGAAATAATATGATTCTGTTCTCATCGAATATCAGCTACTAAATAAAAGAGCATGTAAGTAAATGTTTGGAAGACTGTTAAGTATTTGTTAACTTACCTATTTATGTAAATTTGTTATAAGTTTTTGCACTTACATAATTTCAAACACTGATGTATATTTTAATAGTTTATTGTTTTTCTTGAAGCATATATGATCTAAAAGTGTAGAGCTGTACTCTAGTTTGTCAATGTTTGGTATAGTTTATTAATTATGACTTAGAAAATTATCAATGTATTAGTTGCAAACATTTAAAATTCACCACTAATAATAGTGTGTAAATTTTATTACTACTTTTGTCACATTTAGTATTTTCACCAAAGTAATTACTGGTTTAACAATGTATACTTACAATTTCTTTGAGTAATGCTGTGTTGACAAGTGAAATTAAAAAAGCATATTTTTGAAAATTACTTTACATTGTTTTTATTTGTTTGAAGAAGTTGGATGAATAATTACAACATTTGAATCTGAAACTGTGTATTACTTTTAATAAGCACTTTTCACTCCATATCAAGGAAGCATTCTGTTATTAGAAAGAAAACAAGAATTCCACATTAGCCAATTCTACTCAACCTTGCACGAGTGGTTCTACCTAGTCCTGCAGGCAATGACTCGCTGTATATTTAAAGCACACAGTTTGGAGGGAAAAAATAATAATACTATCTTTATTTAAAGTTGATGCTTTCTTGTATAATATTATTGAAAATAACAAACTTGTAAGAAAACATAAAAAATGAGTACAGGAGAACAGACCGAACACTCCAAAACATTTATGAAAGGAAGTAAAGATGACTAAAATTAATAGAAAGATGCTCATTTTCATGGAGCAGGGGGCTTAACATTATTAAGAAGGCAATGAATGCTCCGTAGATAGCAAATTCAACACAATCTTATTTTTTAAAAAGTGATATTACTTTGTAGAAATAAAAAAATATATTTCTAAAATAAATATAGAAATGCAAGGTATTCAGATTATCCAGAACAACTTTGAAAAAAATTAGAATACTCACTTTCCTTATTTCAAAACCATTACATATCAGTAGTTACTTTGAAATACTGTTAGGCTATTCACCAAAATATTACACAGAATTATCACATGATTTAGCAGTTGTATTCCTTGTTATATGCCCAAGAGAAAGGAAAACATATGTCTCCACAAAAACAAGTATGTAAAAGATCATTGCAGCTTTATTATTAATAGTTAAAAGGAAAAACAATTCAAATGTTCATCATTGACGAATAAACAAAATGTTCATGCATATAATGATATTTTTGTCAATAAAAAGAATGAAATGCTAATACATATAACAATGATGATCCTTTTAAACCTATGCTAAGTGGCATAAGCCAAATACAACAAGGCCACCCATTTTATAACTCCAAAAATTAAATGCATAGGTTATCTAATAAGAATGGAAAGTATATTCAAGTTTGTCAGGTGCTGAAGATAGAGTTGGGATGAATGGGGAATGACAATGTGGATGCAAATTCTTTTTGGAGTAATGAAGTGTTAAAAAATTAGATGGGGTGATGCCTGCAAACCCTGTGAATACGCTAAAAACCAGTTAATTGTTCACCTTTTGTGATATGTGGACTATCTCAATAAAGCCGTTATTTAAAAAAGAAGTTTCTAAAAAAGGTCAAGGACATAAAATAAAACATAAATGCGTATTATTTCTATTATCCTAAGGACATTGAGGGTGAATTCTATGTTTTTAGTTACAGTTTCTTACCATTTTATTCCATAGTATTATGTCTACATTAAGAGATCCTATCTCTGTGCTTTTTCATTAATTTTATAATGATTATATACATTTTCATTCAAAAGTTTTATTAATAATATTTTCAGTTACATTGACTTCAGATAAGCAAAACTTTAATTAATATATTAATGTATAAATTATATAATATTAATTTTAAAATATGCACTTTGATATGTCTTTTGAACACATTTTGCTTATTTATTTTTAATGTAATTTCCCAGGCTGTTATTCACTGTAGGCTATGAGGATCTTATAATATCAGTACTTTCTTATTTCCCTTTTTGACAATGGGCACGTACTTTGTTCTTTTTCCTGTGCTATCTGTATCAAGGATGGACCCTTGTCACTTCTTTTAGACTGAGATTGTTTTAATTACTGGATGCCTCATTGGTGACACTTTCCCGTTTAGTCAGGCAGGTAACCAACACACAAGGATGCAAAATAGGGATGAATATGTGAGGAGAAAGTGACATCAGAGCTTTCTCTGTTTCTCCTCTTTCTTCTTCTTTTTTTCCAATAAGCAGGTCTAAGCAAGCATTGAAGGAGAAATTTGTAATTTCTTAAACACTTCTCAAATCCTGGAAAATTCTATAAACATAAAGGCAGTCACTTGCAATTTCTTTAAACTCAATTCCACACAAATTACAGTCATTGACATAATAGGTACTTAAGAATACAATATCTCTGAAGTCTGTCAGGTTGATCTCTGGAAAGCTTTGTTGCTCATTTTAGACCCAGCCATTACTGCCCAATAACTAACCATTTTGTCTTTCTCTACTTACCTTGCGTTACAAAACTAACCCGAATTTAGGTGAAAGTGTGAGGTTTAAATGGTAAATAATGAAAAAGTAAGCCGCCAGCTCATCTGCAGCAGCATATTATTTTGTCAAGATTTTAAGAACAAATCAATTGTTTCCTGGACAAAAAAAATAATAAGTGCTATTGCAACCAGAGGTAAGGAATTCTATTAGAAGTAAATTTCACAGAAAATAAATGGCCCATTCTGACCAATAAAAATGCAAATGGCTGACACGGTATATTCTGTAACAATGATGTCAACCAAAAGCTTTTGGAGAAGAAGTATGTGAAATAACCATTTAGAAGCTTATTAACTTCAGTGTGATTTATCTTTTGACAATGTGAAAGAGAGAGATTTTGAGCCACTCTTACCACCCACTGATGATTCACTGAATGAGCGTGTTTTCCACCTGCCATATGCATAACCTTGAACCAGAAAGTCATGTAAGTGGTGACTCATGTGCCATATTTTAAAGAAACTTTGAAAATTATAATTCACCAGTTACAAATGAATCTTATGTTGGCTTTATAACTGACTTTAACAGAAGAAACCACTTTTTTAAAAGATTTTATTTATTTATTTTTAGAGAGGGAAGGGAGGGAGAAAGAGAGAGAGGAACATCAATGTGCAGTTGCTGGGGGTCATGGCCTGCAACCCAGGCATGTACCCTGACTGGGAATCAAACCCGTGACACTAGAAACCACTTTTCTCGGTGTCTCCTCAGCTATTTCTCTTACATGCCTGCCCCTGACATCTGAGTGGGTGAGATCAAATGGTTGAATAATATTTCCATTCCACATCTACAGTTAGTTTTTAGGTCAATTTTTGTTACCACAATAACACTTATTAGAGATAAATATAATTTCAGTTGTTTGTAGTAGTGAACAGTAAAGCTCAACATAAATCCATTGTTAAAAAATTGTAATAATCATTTACTAATCTTGGCCTTTTTATAGTTGAGAAGATTTTAAGATTAAGAGTTCAATTCTATGGGTCAAGATTCTAACCCTTCTATCAGACCAAGGTTAATAAAAGTTAAAGAGGATTAAGCATCTTATACAGAAAATTCTAGTTTTTGCAATCCACTTAAAATTACAATTAAAACTCATTTAGTTGTACCTATAATTTAATAATATAGTATTGAGTAACTAGGACCTGCATCAATCATTTTTGTTTACTTATATAAGTAACTCAAATTTTTAATTTTGTTAGAACTACTACTTCCCATTAAAGATGTCCTACCTTGGAGGAAAATAAAATAAAAATTATTATGTTTAGATGTTTGTAATGCCAAATAACTCTTTTAAATAATTTTTGACTAACAATAATGACTGATTTTTAAAATAGAAAAATAACAGCACATAAATCATTGAAATTATTTCAAATTTATTCATTGTAGATTTTATAAATTGACAAATATATATTCACATTTTAGCCTTTAAGACACAAATTGAAGTCAAGAGGATGCAGCCATCACCAGCTGTTTAAGTTCAATGGCATCTTCTCTAGTCTTCAGCTACTTGTAACCCTCATATATATTGAAGGGCATGTCACTATGAGTCGTTACTAGGGGTTAATTAAATTAATGAAAATTATCTTGAACCAATGCTAAAACAAGGAAGAACAATATGAGTTCTCCCATATATAAAAAATCAGAAATGGTTCATACCAATCTTCATAAGTTTCTAATTTAATAAAAACTTTCAAATAAAAGTAAGGCAAGAATGTTTTGGTGAGTAATAGACAAATCTACTCAACCCCTTGCATTATCAAGTTCAGTTTTTCCTTTATTAAGAAAAGCCATTTATTCTCTGATAATATAAGCCCACTATTACAGAGTAGATATATAAAGCTCAATATCATATAATTGATATATTTGGGCTTGATGATATTTGAATCCAAATAAAGAGGTAAACATCAAAAAGACAAATACTATTTGTGGAATTTGATAAAGAAACTGAGCAAACAAGCAAAATGGAGACAGACTTCATAAACAGAGAGCAGGATGACAGTTCTAGGGTGGGTCAGGTGATGACTGGGGTGTGAGGGATCCAGCAAAAAAGAGAAAGAACCCACAGACCCAGAAAGCAGTGTGGTGACTATGGGGTAGAAGGGGGAGAGGGACTGTGTAAGAGGACACACAGGGGATAAACAGTAATGGAAAAAGTATAATGAAAATAGACTATTGAAAATATAACAAAGGCTGAAATAAAAGAAACTATAAGAAATTCACTGCAACTCTGTGTAACTAGTCTGAGTTAAAATAAACATACTGTGATAGTTTTTAAAAAAATTATTTACTTCACAACAGAAGCTGTACGTGTATACAAAAGATGGCCATCCTCTCCTTATTTATTAAATATTTTACATGTAAGATACAGAGCAGCTGCTAGAAATCCAAATTTATAAAGACGCAGTCCTATTTCTTTTTTTTTTTAAGATTTTATTTATTTTTAGAGAGGGAAGGGAGAGAGAGAGAGAGAGAGAGAGAGAGAGAGAGAGAGAGAGAGAGAGAGAGAGAGACATCAATGTGCGGTTGCTGGGGGCCATGGCCTGCAACCTAGGCATGTGGCCTGACTGGGAATCGAACGTGTGATGCCTGGTTCGCAGCCAGCACTCAATCCACTGAGCTATGCCAGCCAGGGCCTATTTCAAGAAACATAATAAAAAAGGAAACATATAAGTAAATTATTGTTGTTTTCAGGGGTCCTATGCTATAATAAATCTAGGTATAGAATTATGGAACATTGCATAAAATATCATTAGCCCACAGTGCCTTTTGGGTTGATGACTGGGGATTTTGTATTATTAACATTGATTTTAAAATTAACATCATTAATTATTCTAAAGCTATTATTCATATTCCAATGAAGAAATCCATATTTTGTATCGCTGTCCCTGGATTATTATGAAAGCTATGAAAATGCTTCTATAAATCTATTATCTTTATATCTAGCACATTAAGAAAGTTTCAGCTTTTACCCCATTTTTCCTTAGCAAACATAGAACAGGATGTTTTTAGAGATTCATGATGTTTATAAACAATGTATTAGCTCAGACCTGTATAAAAAGAAACCAGGAAGCACTAAATCCATGGCATTTGTCATATATACACAGACTATTTACTTCGCTTGCCCTTTGAAAAGAGTAACCTAAATTTCATGGCTTATGGGCTAGAAGCTGGGGTATTATTAGATTCTGTGGTAGGTAATTTTGTGTTAAGCACTGATGAACAGGTGTGGGGTTCATGGGGAACTAGCTCAGCCTTCAGTGCTTTGTCTTCAAAATCAATGTGCCCAGACATTGTAAGGAATTGTTCAGATTTGTTGCAATTCCTGTATATGTCTAGAGATGAATCATAAATCCATAAATTTACTATAATAGACACCACTTATGTATAACTAATATGTATCTGTACATGAGATACAAGAAATTTATAGGACCACACTGATAAGTAACTAGATCTCTTATATTCCTGGTTACTTCATCTTCATTCAAATGAAAACTTCAAATTCTTAAATATATATACTTCACAAGCAGTTTTACCTAAAATAGAAAAATACTAACATGCTCTGTTACTTGTTATAAGATGTTTTCCTAAGATGCTTAGAATGATTCTCAGAATGTCAACAACAATAACAAAATATGAAAGCAGTCATTTTAAAACAGTTTTAGTAATTCTTGGACAAATATCAGGAAAACCTGTTTTAACAGGCTTTCATTAATTGATATTCTCTGCTAAGTTTTGAGATGACATATGTAGAAGTACAAAAGACAGAAATCAATCATGAGTGTTTTAAAAACAAAGAATCAAGTATTACATAAACTGTTTTCAAAACCTTTTGTTAGTGAGATTTGGCTCTTTTGTTTTAAATATCCAAGTGTATATAGAAGCCAGGAAGGGGATCTGAAGAATGCCACTGCTTCCAAAATAAAATACAACCTGATTTACCTATCTTATAATTAAAAAATATTGTCATTCAACTGAGCATTTGTTACTAAGAGTCAAGCTTCCTCCATTTTCTGGTTAAAATAACTTAATTCCAGCACTACAAAATGAGTTCTTTGAGAAGAAAAAGCACATGATCACACAGATGATTAGGGTAAGTGTCAAAATTCAATACCTCTTCTTGATAAAAAAAAAAATCCTCACAGAACAAGGAGTAGATTGGAACTTTCTCAATTTTTTGAAGCACATCTACAAAAACCTACATCTGTTGTAACAGAATTGTGAAAGACTGGATACTTTTATCCTAACATAAGTAACATGGTAAGGATCGTCACTTTATCCACTCCTATTCAGTATAGTACTGGTAGCTGCTAGCTACTGCCATAGGCTGCTGGCTGCTGTGGTCATGTGTGGGGGGAGAAGGGGGGAGAACCAATAAAATGTAACAAGACTGCAAAGAAATCAAAGAAAAACTCGTTTTTCATAGAATATAGTTATACATGGAGAAAATCCCAGGGAACTAAATTGAAATTTTTAAAAATAATAAGCGAGTTTAATTAGGTCACTGGATGAAAAATCAACATGCAAATAATCAACTATAGCTCTTTATAAGAGCAATGTAAAATTGGAAACCAATCTTTTTAGAAATATCACTAATGATGACTCCAAAAATTACTCATACTTAGCTATAAATCTAGCAAACCCTGGGTTTGTATGCTGATACGAGAAAATGTTCATGACCTAGGGTTAGCAAAGAATTCTTAGACATGACAAAGCAGAACAAAGAAAAAGTCCACAAAAAAAAGTTGATAAACTGAATTTTTTTCAAAACTAAAACCTTTGCTCTGGGAAAATGAACTTTCAGAAATGCTCATTTGCAAATCTGATGTTTGATAAAAGATGTATGTCCTTAACTTATAAATAACTCAATAAACTCAATAATAAGAAAACAATGTAATTATAAGATGGTCAAGAGATTATAATAAATCCTTGATGAAAGAAGATTTAAAGATAGCAAATGCTTCAAAAGGTGCTCAGTTTATTGGCTGTGGTAAGATTCTGCTACGTAACTATTAATAACAGTTGAAATAAACAATAATTAAAATGTGAAAAGTCTTGGTGTGATTTTAGACTAACTTGACCTCTGATACTTTGTTGGTGGAAGAGTAATATGATGCAGTCACTTTAGAAAATAATTTGATTTTTAAAATTCATTAATTAATCTAAAATATTTTATTTATTTTTAGAGAGGAGATGGGAGGGAGGGAGAGAAACATTAATCTGCGGTTGCCTCTCAAGTGCCCCCTACTGAGGACCTGGCCAGCAACACAGGCATGTGCCCTGACTGAGAATCGAACCAGCGACCCTTTGGTTCGCAGGCTGGCACTCAATCCAAGGAGCCTCACCAGCCAGAGATATTTTTTTATTTAGTTTTATTGTATTTCTACCATTACCATTTATCTTCCTTACAACCTCTTCCACTTTTACTCTCTCCCTCCCCATCACAATCACCACACTATCGTCCGTGTCCATGAGTCCTTCTTCTATCAGTTTGACACAGCAGCTGTATTCAGGCTCTTAGCCTGGAGATATGCTTGATATTTGTATATAGACTTTGTATCCAGAAACCTTGATGAACTCACGGTTTCTGGAAGGTTTTATGTATCTTTGGATATTTACATAGACAATGAAGTTGTCTTTAACTAGAGAACTTTTCATGTTTCTCTTTCCTGTCTGTAAACGGATTCTCTTTCCTTATGGCAATGGTGAGAACCTCCAGTATATTTGTCACTGAAACTGGTGAATATGGACAGCCTTGTCTTGCTCTGTATCTTTCAAGGAAATTGTTTAGTGTTGCCATTCTGTATGATATTATTTGTAGGGTTTCGGTAGACTCACATTATTTTATGGTTTTCTTTTTTATTTTTATCAAATCCTCACCCAAGGATATGATTAGTGATTTTAGAGAGAGGGGAAGGGAGAGAGAGGGAGAGAGAGGAAGAGAGAAACACTGATGTGACAAAGAAACGCCAACTGCTTGCCTCCTGTACGCGCCCTGACTGGTTACGGAACCTGCAACCTAGGCATGTGCCTTGACCAGGTTCGAACTGTATGATATTATTTGTAGGGTTTCGGTAGACTCACATTATTTTATGGTTTTCTTTTTTATTTTTATCAAATCCTCACCCAAGGATATGATTAGTGATTTTAGAGAGAGGGGAAGGGAGAGAGAGGGAGAGAGAGGAAGAGAGAAACACTGATGTGACAAAGAAACGCCAACTGCTTGCCTCCTGTACGCGCCCTGACTGGTTACGGAACCTGCAACCTAGGCATGTGCCTTGACCAGGTTCGAACCTGCAACCTTTTGGTTTATGGGATGATTCTCCAACCAGGTTAGCCAGTTGGCCGGGGTCATGGTTTTCTTTACTTGAAACTTGTCTGGATTATTATCAAGAAATACTCACCTCCTATTTTCAAAAGAATTTGAAAATATCCCCTGCTCTCATTTTTTTTCAAGATTTTAAAATAGTGATCCTATTTATTCCATAAATATTTGTGGGATTTAATAGCAAAATTCTCTAGGCATGTAGTTTCCTTCATGGGAATATTTTGAATAAGAATTCAATTGATAGCATAGATTTTGGATCATCATGTTAGGTGTTTCTTTCTGAGTATGTTTTGGTGGTTTTTGCCTTTTATCTAGGTCAACTATGGGGACGGGCCACAGTAGTACACAGTTGCGAATACACAAAACACGGTTTATTCTTATATTATTATTTGTTAAGTATTATATTATTTTCCATGTAAACAACTGTAAGCCTACTGTTCCCTACCCCAGAAAGTTATCAAATGTATGGTCATGGAGTTCTTCATAACATTTATTTATTATTCTGTTTATGTCTATGTGATATGCAAGGATATTCTCCCTTTACTCCTGATATGAGTAACTTGTGCTCTGGGGGTTTTGTGGTCAATTTTTCTACAGGTTTAATAATTTTTCAAGGAACTAGGCTTTGTTTTACAGCTTTTCTCTTGACTGTTCTGTTTCCAATTTAAATGATTTCTACTTTCATATTTATTATTTCTTTCATCTGCTTGCTCTGAACTTAATTTATTATTTTTTACTCTATTTCCTGTGGTATAACTTAGATTATTTATTTGACACCTGACTTCTAATATACGCAGTTAGTATATCAAGTTTCTATTTAAGCACACTTCAGTGGCATTCCACGGGTTTTTTTTAAGTATACAATCTTTATTATGTTTTTTCTACTACCATTTAGTCCCCTCATGCCTCCCATCCCCCAGCAATCACCACACTCTTGTACCATTTTTATTTAGTTTAATCTAACTACCCTTGAGAGTTCTTTTTATCCCATGAGTTATTTAGAAATATTTTAATATTTAAATATTTGAAAACTGTTTATATACAAACATATATATTTATTTTGTTAATGATTTTCACATAACAAAATGGATGTTCTCACTTTCTCACATCCAAATAAAAGGCTAGTTTGGAAATACCAGTAATAAGGAACATTTTTCTTTCTTCCTTTGGAGACTAGATCTTGATAAATAAGGAAATTGGAATGATTATTTCAAAGCTGAAGATAGCAGTGGAGATGAGAAAAATTGTGAAGAAGTAAAGGCAGACTATGAGAAACGGCAATGCCAAATCATTCCTTTATGTTAGCAACAGTGATATCAGCAGCAGTCTCTGTACCCAGCCAGAATGAATACCAGAATTGCGTACCTCATGCAGAAATTGTAAACACTCAACAATTCAAAGGGTAATTTCAAAACTTGTTCCCACTGGCCAGCACTGGGAGGAAGGAGCCTCTTTGCAATGTCAGTGTACATTATTTGACAAGGTCACCAGTATCTGATTTCTAGTCCAATCACAGGTCAACTTTACCAAAGTCATTTGCATAAAACTTGTAGTGGACACTTCAAGCAGCAGTAAGTGGACTAACAAGAGCTCATGCATTAACAATTTGATTTTAGGAAAAAAAAATTAAAAACTGCAATCACACTTGGTATCTAACAGCCACTGAGGGTGACAAGCTCTCCAGGCAGTTGTTTCATACTTCAGTTGATGAACTTCTGAAAGTTTCTGCTCATCTAATCAGGGTAGACCTGAGTTACAGTGCATCTATATTCAGAATTGTAATCATATCTGAATCACTAAAGAGATGTGATATTACCCATTCAGATACTGGCATTCTCATAATCCTTCACCTGATTATACTTCCTGAAAGCCATACTTTCCCCTATTACCAGTTGCAGTCCTCAGGCTAAATTAATAGTCTAAAATCAGAGCATGATCCCTTTCTTTGACAGCATGGGTTAAAGTAAAGGTGATTTTAAAAGTTAGTCATAATAAGAATAAAACACAATAAAAAAATCCACAGAAATGGTGAGATTATTTTATATTTAAACAAATCTAAAATGAAAGTTTTTTATTATTTTTTTCTGGCCTCCTTCCATCTCCCTGGTTTTTTTTTTCACTGTCTTTCTCTATCTTTCTCTCTCTCTCTCTGTTTTTCTCTAACAAACACTCCTCATGCCCCACCCCATACCCACACAATTAGAAAAAAAGAATAGAAAACTAAGGCTGCTATTGAAATTCAACCTAGGATGAAACAAAACTCTGTATACACAGACACAGATGTCCTTTTAACAATGTCTCATTTGAACTCACTTGCTATAATTAAAACATACATTATTTGCTAAATTCCTTTGGTGTTTGCTAATATATTGATTCTTTCAACCACAAACAACTACTTAGTCTCGTATATTCCAGGTTCAGGAAACATGTCTTTAGACAAGACACAAAAGCCTTCTTCTGTTTTGCAGTTTAAATCCTAGTAGAACACGACAAAGAGTAAATAGCAAATAAATAGTGATGTTACGGGTTCACCTTAGGGAAAAGTTCTTGGGCAGAGAGAATAATTGGTACAAAGAAAGAGAAGCACGTATAAGATTAATAATGATGCCAGAACTGTACAAAGTTGTGTCAGTCTGCAGTGGACTCACTGTGAACATATAAAAATGGTAACAGATGAGCTCAAGGTGAAAAACTTAGGTTTACGGTCAGTGAATCATAATAAAATGATACAATGAAAGACAAATCCATTGTCCTTTATAGATTATTTTTAAAGAGCTTCTACAGCTAGTTCCTAAGGGAACTTTAAAAATCCAAAGATTTTTTTTTTCAAGAGACTTGTTTCATTTCATCGGTCAACACATCTTTTAAGGAGATATTGCAGCTCAGTTACGAATGGTGTTTAAATACTGAGTAAAATAATTACAGCTCTGCTATGCAATAACATATTAGTCAGAATTCTGAAACTTTTCTAATTTGGATTTACCAGCAAAGAATATTTTACTGATGATAATGATTATACTTCTGTCAGTTTCAAAGTGTTCTATTTGACCTTCTTTGACACAGTCCTCAGCTAATTCGGCCTGATAACACCTGTGATATGTAATTTCAAAGTGAGGACCTGCATTTTTTTTTATGGCTCATTAGGTCCATTCTGAATGGTCAGTTACTGTATATCCATAATTACTGCACATCCTAGAAAAGATTTATAAGGCACGTATAAATTAGAACTCAATCTGCCATCAAAGAAGAGATATGGAACCAGAGAAGGGGAGTGTGACCCGTGTGAAATCACATAAGCTCTCACACACCATTAGCCAGCCTTTGCAGGAGGGCTAGGGAGGACTTTTGCACTCTTTCATGCCGCCTTCTCATTGGCGCCTTCACAGGTGCCAATGATGTCTCTCCATAAATGAGGTCCGTAAATGCCGTTAAAGCACCTGATGTCACTTTCCTGTTCTATAGTCATGAATATAATAAAATGGTAAAGGAGATAGTTTATTAAAATGAACGGTTTATTACTAAACATAGTATTCATTTTATTTAATACATAGCACCATCTAGTGAAATTTGAGGGAATTGTGTAATCTATTAAATATGATGCAGAATAACTCTGCAAATAGATTAGGTTTTATGAATTAATTATACAGTTCAGTTTCTCCAAGAAATTCTTTAATAAATAAAATGTTATATTACACACACAGGTTTACATCTTTCATGTTTTTAAAATTTATGCTTTTATATTAAAGAGTATATACAATCAGAAAAAAATGATCTCTCTCTAACCAAACACATGCAATTATAGGCAAAGGTTCATTATTTAAGCAGGTGTTTATTTGATATTAAGAAAATATTATGTAAATAAAGTACTCAGCCACCAGAAATGAAAGGGTGTTATGTGTGTTCAAAATCAATCTCACGTTAGAGAGAAGAGAATAATCAAGCTATCCACAGACACACTTCAAAATAATTTTACTCAAAGACTGTCTCATAAGTTTCTATAATACTATTTTGTGGTCTTTTGTGTAAAATGGAGGCTGTTTATGAAAATTGCCATAATAAATTTTATGTGAGTTAACAAAATATTCCCTGCCTCATTCTAAAATATTAAATATTAGAACATTAGTGATATTAAAGTGACTTATATAGAATTATGTGAACATCATATCTCAAGGCCTGTGTTGGTTTCTTGTCATTATAGCATCGAGTTCACCTATGTATAAAGCTTATATTCCTGCACAAACACACATTGTACATAACAATTAATCTGAACACCATCGGTGATGAAATCTGATCATACTCTGTGAATAAATTCTTTGGAACAACAAAATGATTTAAAACAACCTTGGCAATAGAAGTTGTATAGGAGCTAGAAAATATTTTTTAAATTAAAATTTTAGGTCATTGCAAAATAAAATGATGGGTTTATTTGGCACTTCATAACTCCACCTTATAGGCAATTCTAAAGAGCAAGTTCAAGTAGGCTTTTATAACACTTTTAATTAAATCAGTTTTAGTATTTATTAATTCAGAAAATAGGTACTGATCACCTGCCATACACTTTCATGAGGTTAGCAAGGCCTCTGAAAAGGCAACTGAGTTTGGGAGGGATTAGAATGAACAATGCTGAGAGAGAGGGTGTCAGTTGTAGCTTCAAGTTCATTTGCATCAGCAGGGGTGGAAGTTCACAGTGATAATACCTTTCTAAGTTTTTCCTCAAGAAAATGAATGCCAGAGAACCACAGAAGAGATGTTTCCTAGACTTGTGTGGAGAGACTGACCTGTACGACTCTAGCAGCGGTGAGAAGCGGAGTGTCACTGACCAAGGGCCTAACCACTACGCTCTGAAACCCACCAGCCCCGTTTGCATTGGTGCCAAGGTTGTCACTAACTGCTCCCAGCTAGCGATGGAGAGTGGCAAGGATGTGAAAGCTGGCCTGTTCTTGGAAGACACAAGGCTCCTCTGGTAGCCAGCTTAGGCTGCAGAGAACTGTCCAATCTCCCTGCTGAATTTTTTGTAAAGTTAGAAAACCCTACAACTCTTTTGCATAGACGCCTATTCACTCTCCTTCACTTAGAATCAAAATTTCAAGGCGTCATGATGGATCTCTCAGCTTTGTCAGTCTCCTGCCCATTTTCTCTCAGGAGCCATCTCAGGCCTTCTCTCTAATGGCACCCTTGAGTGTTGAATCCAGACAATACCAGGCCTAATAGCTCAAGTCTCTTAGCTATGCATTATGTTCAGAATTATTAAATGTACTAAATTGGTTGCTTCAGGTGATCCCCAGCCAATAACTTGGTAAGAAAAAGTTACTTCTATCTTTGAATTAAGATTTTACAGTTAGAAAAGAAAAACAAAATCTTATCTTCTGAGGCAGAACACAAAGAGAAGCTGAGTGTTTTTTCACAGGGCCAGGGACAGGCCAATAAGGAAAAGAAAAAGAGGTGTGCCAAACCCCAACTCAATAGGCATCAAAAGAGACCCAAAAAGAACTTCGAATGAGGAGAGTCTGTTCAAAGAAAATTACATCTCTGTAAAGAAAAGGAATATTATACACTGGATATAAAGTTTAAGTACCATCTGGAGTTTTCTAACCCAACCCCCACCCACTCATTTCTTTGCAAAATATTTCTGAGTGTCTAGGTGGATTCCTCTATAAATCTGGGGACTACATTTAATGAAGCAATGAAACTGTTATTTTCCAGGGTAGAAATTTCAACTTGTAGTTATGGTAGTCTCTTTGGTATGGTACATTTTTTGTGAATAAATATACATCTAAAAGGCAAGTTCCTACCTACTGTTCTTGGGCAAACTAACAGTAATTAGTCAAAACACACACACTCGAAAGCTCACAGGGGAAGTGGGAACAGGAGGGGCGCCCCAGCTGAGTGGAGCCTGGACTGCAGGAGGCGGGACCTGGTTTCAGGTACCCCACAGTGGAGGATGGGCTGGTTGCTTTCTGCATCATGGTGGTATGCCTTGGAAGAGAGGGGTAGGCAGAATAAATGCCCCTTTTGTAGTTAAATACTAAAGATTAATAACAACTATAATTTAGGAACTTAAAGAGGGTCGTGTGCCTCTATTTGCCACAGTTAGAAACATAAAGAAGTCAGGGATAAGACCTCAGGAATACAAAGTCAACAAAGATGTATAGAAAGACGTGACTTGGATGACTACCATGTTTTAGAAAATATTTATGTAACATAGAGACATTTGTTGGTACTGACAAAGTATGTCCCATCCTGGTGATGTTGGGGAATTTATTATGTTGGGAATAATGAAGTAGAAATAATCAATCTTTCTGCACTAAAAGTTGATGTGAATAAAACCATATATCAAGACACTCTCCTTTCACAGCTGGTGTACAGATCTTGTTGATTTGGCTTATGGCCATAAAGCCGATTTTATTTTTTTAGCAACCCAAGGGAGACTAACATAAACCTTGATAGAAAGCATTACATGTCTTGTCACAGTCCAGATAAAACACAGTCCCCATGTCTATTGCTGCCATTGGCATCACTACAGTGACGAAACCACAAAACTCCTGTAACCTGTATGGTCATTTAGACACCAGAGGATTATGTGTATTTTCTTTTATTCTTATAGGTAAGCTAAAGAAAAAGAATATTGTGCTTCTCATACTAAAATAGCCCCTTTCCCTAGCTTAGCACCACACCAAGGAATACAGATAACCTTCCACACAAAGGTCAAGTGTATGGTCTTTTGCTGCAACACAAAAGGAAACAGAACCCATGACACTAGTGTTTTCTATTATCAGTCTATTTCTTAGGAAGGCAGTGCAGAAAGATCCCTTGAATGTATATTTCTAGACATTCTTTATTAAGTGAAGTTACCCTTGATTTCAGAAGCTTTGTTTCTCTCTTTTATTGCTACCCGTACATTTTAATTGGGGCAGCTATTTTTTTTTTCTCCCAGCTTTCTACAAATGAGCTCAGATTATGAAATAAACACATTTTCTTCCTCATTCCTGATTTCAAAATAAATTCCATTTTTCCTTTATAAATGTCCCCAATTTTGGTTATTGTATCAGATTTTATACTCTGCAACATCGCTGTTGATTGCTGTCACCTCCTAGCATCGATTTCACCCTTCCGCAGTCCGCAGACTGACTGAGTGCCAGACAAAATGAACAAATAAAAATGCTCCCATCAAGGAGCCTCATCACATAACTTCTGATTGTTGGAGATGCAAGGAAGTTTCTTAAATGTTTGAAAAAATATAAATAATCCAGTAACAGAATGGTAAAGAAATTTTAATCGAAGTAGAAGCTAATGAAAGTAAAACAATACAATTCCATAAAATACTTATTATACATAATATAACTTATTAAACATGGAAAAATAAAAATACAAATAATAAATTACTCAAACATATTTCTCTGCTGAGAAAGATAAATATTCCAGTCATAACAAAATCACTTTTCCATAACATAGGCATGTGGGTTAGGTCTGTGGGCACTGAGTTAAAGTAGGTGATAATGAAAACATTCGTGTCCATCCTATTATGATGGGACAAACACGGAAAGATACAAGGAGGTATGACTTTTGTCAAGATTCTGCCGAAGAGTCTAAAGTGGTCCAGGATAACTGTGTTGGGTGACGATATATATTTTTATGTGCCTTATCCTCATCCCATTTTTCACACACTTTATAGTCACAGAAAATACTTGAGTCTTTTAAGATTCAATAACAGGCTGAGCCTGAAAATATCATTGTCTGGGCTGAGGGTGGCTGTGGGAAGGCTGGCAGCTACAGCATCCATTTCAGTGTGGGTAAGAGCCTGCTAACTAATGGAAACGTAATACGAACGAGTTCACAAATTATGCAAAAAATGTACCTTGTATGTATGGTGTATCTTAGTTCCATATCTCACCCCCTGGTTTGGCTTCAGATAGGTAATTCTGGCGTGAGAGTGGTAGGGCTAGTAGAAGGAACCGGGGAAAGACCGTTTTCCTGTTGTGATGCGTTACCGTAATAAAGGCCAGCTTGCTTCTTCCTGAGCGTCTCCTGCTACCTGAGAGATGGCAGGAACTGGACATCTATCAAACCGGTCTTCTCAAACGCCTCCAACCAAAGAAAAAGTTGACTGCAACATCGAAATCCATACTTTTGCACAGTGTAGGAATTGGACATTCCATTTTTTTTCAAACCTGGGCTATCATTCATTTCAGCTATGTTTAAGTCTGATTCACGTGCAAAAATAATAAATAAGAGAATTCTCACTTTAAGTTTTTATCTGAAGCACTAATGGAATGCTAATACTTTTGGTAAGGCTTTATCATCAGAAAAAAGTAAGTATCTGGATATGGTAAGTGCTTTGTGCACACATAGAAACATTTATATGTGCCCTGGGAGACCACTGGCTGCAGAGTGTGGTTTGGAGACGCGAAGAATCACACTCTGGTGAAAGTGGTTCTGAATTCCTCTGGTCACATTAACAAATGTTAGCTTTCCATTAGAAAGGCTAGGTTGTTATCTTTACATTTAACCACAATTTTCAATTTCTTTTTTTTTTTTTTAATATAAATATCTTTGAGTGAAGTAGATTAGGCTCAGGGCAATGAAGAAACTGTCCCATCAGTACAAATCATTTGTTTTAAAAAAATGTTCTTCTGCCTGGTAAATAGAAATGAGTAACAGTGTTACTGAAGAGTTGTTGGTTAGCTCACAGAATCTCCGAGACGGCTGGAGAAGCTGGCTGGGACACTCTGCAGCCAGAAGGAGTAAGCGCAGCCCAGTGTAGGACCGGCTGGTGAAAGTTCCACCACTGCTGCCAACAGGGCCACACACGGCGGACTACACTGACCATATGATGGTTGTGACGATCCAGAACGACCTCATGTGAACTGTTGCCGCCACTGCTCCTGGGAACTGAATGTGAACCTACTGGTGAACTGAAGGTGAACCTACTGATTCCACGGTCCCACCGTAAGTCTCATGGGATTCTGATTCCGTGTCTGGAATAGGTGATGGGGTTTATGGGCTCTAATTTCCAAGTATGCACACTGTCTGCAAGAAAGATGTGGAAAGTAAGGATATGACAAATTCAAATTTGGCCCTGGCTGGTATGGCTCAGTGGATTGAGTGGAGGCCTGTGAACCAAAGAGTTGCAGGTTTGATTCCCACTCAGGGCACATGCCTGGCTTATTTATGGGCCAGGTCCCCAGCTGAGGGTGTGTGAGAGGCAACCACACATTGATGCTTCTCTCCCTCTCTTTCTTTCTTCCTCCCTTCCCTCTCTCTAAAAACAATTAATAAAAAATCTTAAAAAAATACTACTAAAAATTCACATTCTGTTGTTGACAGCAGGGACATTTTTCATAGCAAAAAAGATCCCCCAACTTTACAGGGGTCGGCAAAAGTAGATTTACAGTTGTGAGTATGCAAAACACAACTTATTTCCATAAGAACACCTGTCAACTTACTTCTGCTCATCCCTGCACATGTAGCAAAATTTGAGGAGGATCAAAGGATAATGATAAAAACCATTCAACACCACCACTGTCGTCTGCCCAATATCGATATAATCATTGTGCCCTTACTTTCACTTCTACAGTATATACTAAAGCATTGGCCCTGGCTGGCATAGCTCAGTGGATCAAGCACTGGCTGTGAACCAAAGCATCACAGGTTCAATTCCCAGTCAGAGCACATGCCTGGGTTGCAGGCCATGGCCCCCAGCAACCGCACATGGATGTTTCTCTCTCTCTTTCTCCTTTCCTTCCCTCTCTAAAAATAAATAAATAAAATCTTTAAAAAAATAAAAAAAGAATTAACTACTTTATTACCATAATATAATTTTATCTAGTATACAATTTTGCATATATGTACACACATATATGTGTGACATATAATGTGTGAGTGTATATATCTTCCCATCAACAGGCTTCAATGGACCAGGAAATATCAAATACAAATACAGACTGTAACCATTTAGTCACACACATTAAAATCTTAGTGTGTCAATCAATGTTCTTGTTTTGATATTAGATTACACACACCTTTATTCAATAATAAGAAAAATTATAGAGGAAAAAGATGGCTTACATAATATATATGCATATGACAGAACAAGGAAGGAAACATAAGTAGGTGCCCAAGCACTCACTTTCCTACTTGTCAGCAGATCGTAGTAGGTCTTTGTCCCGTCTCTGTTTCTTCCGTTGGACGCATCCTCAGCTTCAGCCAGCAGCCTCACTGTGAAGAGGCTCTGCTTGTGTGGTGGCCCGTATCTTCATCCTTCAGCGACCTGAGCTTTTGCTGGTCTCACCTGTGAAAAGTGGCTTTGTTTTTAAGGTACATCATTTGGCTTAGCATAAGAAGTATTAATCCAGTGTCTTAGTATGTATCAACCAAGAAACAAACTCAACAGTCTAGAATTTAATGTAAAATTTTAGTTGTAAAATAAAATTCTTAAAGAAGTAAAGAAATAAAATAAGGGGAGGAATAACAAGAATGAGTGTGGTATTCAACCAGCTACCCTAAAATGCTAATCATGCTAAATCTCTTGGAGAATCTCTGGGAAAGAGTAAAAATGTGTTTCCGCTTTACTCTACCCACGGGGTGAGCAGCACCGATTGAAGGCTGCTCCTGGGGGCTGCAATTCCTTAGCCTGTGTCTTCTGTTGCCATAGCTGGGTAGGAAGCTAACCTTTCCAAAAAAAACTAAGGGAAAAGGATCCTCAGATTCCGGGAGGCAGGTACTGGCTGATAGAAAGCAGCTGGAGCATATGAGAGGTCATGGGGATGTTGCGGAGCTTTGCCAGTGTGTGTTTGTTATACCCTGGGGTTCTCTTGGCTTTAAGTTATTTTCCTTCTCGTTTCCCTGGGACAGGCAAGGCAGACTACACCCCTGACTCCAGGAACACGGGTCACTGATGCTGTCACTTAAGCAGCTGCAACAGCAGGGTAGCAAGTGGGTGTAGTTGCTGGTGTGCTGTTGTCATCCTTCATTCCTCACATTGTTAGATGCTGATTCGGTTCTACGGGGTGTGTGTGTTTGGTGAAGCCCGGATCAAGGGTCCTACTGGACATTGAAAAGAGATGAGAAGAGCATGTGTCAGAGTTTCACATGTATTTATATGTTTACATTCATGAGTTACTCTATATTTATCTGAAGCACAGAGAAAACAAAGTATAAAAGAATATGGAGACATCTCAACTGATGCCACAGAAAAAGAAGGGGCCGTAAGAGGCTACTGTGAACAATTATGTCAACAAATTATATAAACTAGAGGAAATGGACAAATTCCTGGAAACATATCTAGATATTCGAGTACAACCGAACCAGGACTGAGTCATAACAAAGGAGAAAGTCTTTACAGAGCAATAATGAGAAAGGAGATTAAATCAGGCTTTAAAAGTATTCTCTCGGATAATTCGAGGATTAACTCTTTACCCTGCTTTATCTTTTATTCTCCTCCCTTCTGCCCATGGGTCATTCTTGTCATGCCCTTTGAGTTTCTAAAATATAAATACAACCAAGGACTCCCCCATGCATGAATTCTTCAGTGACCACAACATTCGAATACTGCCCAGACATTCCGTGCGCCACTCCGGCTCCAGGGAAGACGATGGTCCCCAGACTCACCCTCCCCTCCCCCAGGTCTCTGTCGTTTCTCCTCTCCAACCTCGATCTCATCATCTCCTTCCTCATGAACGGCCTGTCACAGAGCAAACGCTTTTGATACCTTTTATTTGACGCTCCTATAACATTCTCACTTTTGCCAACACGGACACATCATAATACTGGTGTTATATTTATTTCTCATTTATTTTCCATGAATCACTTAAACTCTAGATTGGGTTCCATTTTTTTTTTCTTTTATTCATTACTTAATCTCAAACACCTAACCAAATTCCCTTCGTTGGTTATGTAAATATTGTTAAGTATATCCCAGTAGCAACAAGAAACCTTTCATTAATCTTTAAAACAAGAGTGGTACGGCACAGTTTGTGTGTTTGAAAGTTCTCTCAAATGGACACATAGTAACAGTGAAATCCTGAGGCTGGTGAGGTTGTGCAGGTGAGGTGGGGGCTCAGACCCGGGAAGTGACAAGGAGGCTGGAAGAACTGAACAGACCCCTAAGTGTTTAAGTGGTAAAGCTGTTGCAGCAGAACTAGGGCCGAGGTGTGGAGTAAGACCAAGGGAGATGGCCAGCTTGAAATCATTGAGTTTACTGAATTGATAAAATCTGTTTGACAGTGACATCAGTAAGCTAGGGAGAAGAGAAGAAAAGCTAATTTGGATGATATTTATTTTTGCCCTATGCTGTACAGAATTAGGCATTCTAGAAAGAATTCTAACAAACATTATGTTGTATTATTGAAATTCATTAAATATTCAGATACCTTTTAGTGTTATATAATACATATGTCTCACTAATTAAAGCAAACCTATTTCTAAAGCATATTTTATTCAATTTTAAATTTATTAAACAGTAATAGTCTCTCTCAAATAACTTCACTCAATGTACTGCAAATGATTGCAGGAGAAGTTATAATTTGAAAGATACCTAACCTTGTTTTTGAATTTTACTTTTCTTACTCTTAAATATAATTTACAATCATAAGTGAATATGAAACTTTTATAATTAATTGTATATATATATTCATGAAGGAAGGCGTTTTTCACCCAACGAAATGTTTCTAAACCAGTCTGTATTCTTGTGTTTTTACCACTTCATTTTGCCTAAAGTGTAAAAAACTGAGATTCAGCTTAACAATGTCAATCAGCTTAACGATATTACCGAGAACCTTCGGACCAATTTGAGCTTCAAATAGTGATGCTATGCTGCCATCTGCTGGAAATTGTGGGAAATTACCTGTTTTAAGTAATGGAATGACAGGGAAGTGTACTACATGAAATAAGAAAACTCCTGCGACGTTCTGGATATTTTTCTAGTAAAAGAGTACTACAATCTACAAAGTTATATATCAACATGTATTAATATTTGCATTGTTGTGATTAAACCTAGTTTATGCTTTTTTTTGCTGTTCTCTCTATGGTCTGCCTCTCCAGTCTTACTTTTCTGGAGCATTATAGGCATTCAAAAAATTAAAATATGATTTTAACTAAGAAGTAATGCAGAAAGTCATTAAGTATTTACATTTAATAAAACAAAAGAAACAATCTAACCACACCTGGGTATGAAAATGGAGACAAAAAGGACTGTGCAGGAGGAGGAGAATTAGTGATTCAACACGGAAAAATGGAGCTGGGGTTTGTATGCAGCGTACCGATTTAGGTTATCGATGTAGGATTTATTTAGATTTTATCATTACTCTGAGGCTTAGCAAAGGTAAAATAGCCTTCATTATAGGGGATGCAGAAACTGGCTGATAGAAATCACCTGGAGCATAATAAAGGTGCAAGAAATATTGGCTATAGAAATCACCTGGAGCATAGTAACGGTGCAAGAAATATCGGCGATAGAAATCACCTGGAGCATAGTAAAGGTGCAAGGCATATCGGCAATAGAAATCACCTGGAGCATAATAAAGGTGCAAGAAATATCGACGGCCTTTACAAAGGCCACTAAAGCATTCTATCTCTGATTCTTTGCTTCTAAAATGGGAATCATGTGATATATTCATAGTGCTTTTGCAAAGGTTAAATTAGGTAATACTTGAAAAGTAACTGCATAGTTTATAGATTGCAGAATGCATACAAATGTAGCAATAAAATTTGTTAGGATAAAAAAACATTCTAACATTGTATGTAACACTTTTTAAAATACATAATAAATACCACAATCAATTATAGACTTTTTTAACTTGATACATATTTAACATTCTGACTAGAATGTATCATTAATAAAAATCACTTTTAAGAATTAGGTATAGCCCTGGCTGGTGTACCTCAGTGGATTGAGTGTGGGACTGTGAACCAAAGAATTGCTGGGTCAATTCCCAGACTAGGGCACATGCCTCCGTGACAGGCCAAGTCCCCACTAGGGGTCGCACGAGATGCAACCACACATTGATGTTTCCCCTTCCCTTCTCTCTAAAAATAAGTAAATAAAATCTTTAAGAAAGAGAATTGGGTATAAATAGGGATATAAAACCCTGCTTTCAAGCAGTGTTTGTTTCTACTTTCACTGCAGTAATGATGAATAAATATAAACTTGGTGATTTTATATACCTGGGTGGGTTAACTCAAGTACTTTTGAATTTTAATAATTTCCCAAGTTCTGCTTCATTTGGCCATGCTAAAATTGTGATTTCTAATGGTGCTGATTGCTGCCAAAATTTACAGTCCATTCAAATGTGTCACCATGTTTGGTCTGTAAATCTCTGGTGGTTTGTATTTATCATATTTGCTCATGTTGCATTAATATTTTTATTGCTGGTGTGAAAACAATACCATACACTTAAAGGCCGAGCACAATACAAATTTATTATCTTGCACTTCCACAGGCCACAGAGCCGATGAAAACCTCACGGTTAAAGTGCAGGCGTTTACAGGACTGCCTCCCTCCCGGAGACTTCAGACTGGACTCCATTCTCCTGACTCCTCCACCCTCCACAGACACTGCCTGACTCCTCACGTGCAGCCTCTGCGTCATCAACGCCAGCCACGCCGATCTTCTGGGCCAGTCTCTTACGGCGTCACATTTTCCTGTCTCCTTTCTGCCTGTCTCCTTTGCCCCTAAGGGCACCTGTGATGCCATAAGGCACACTCAGACAATCTCCTAAAGTTACTCGCATCTGCAAAGCGCCTTGTGCTATGTAAGGTAACAGATTCACTGAGGGTGAATTATCACTGAAATAATAGCTGTTAAAAATAATGAAACTATTTTCTAGAGGAAGAAACTCAAAAAGATCAGAGGTTTTTGTGTTTTTTTCTCATTTTTTCTTATTCACTTGGTTTATTTTCAGTGGAATAAAAGTTTAAGTGCAACTGGATTAGTAATAGGTTATTTGTATTTCTTTCAAAATAGAGAAAAAGAGGAGAAATAAAAATAGAACAAAAATCTTCCTTAAATTATTTGAAGAGCATTATGCTAAATGAAATAAGCCAGTCAGGGAAAGGCAAGTACCATACAATTTTACTCATCTGTGGAACCTAATGAACAAAACAAACGAATAAACAATACAGAGACAGACTCACGGAAAGAGAGCAGGCTGACAGCTGTTCGTGGGAGGAGGGGAGGTGGAGGGGCTGGGTGGGAGGCGTGGATGGATTGAGAAGAAAAAGAAAAGAACTTACGGGCACAGGTAACGGTGTGAGGATTGCTGATGGGGGGGGCGGGGCAGGGAGTAGAGGAAGGTATGAGGGGAGTAGATGGTGGCGAAAGCACAATTGACCTGATTGACCTGGGGCCATGAACACACAACACAGTGTACAGACGGTGAGTTGTGGAACTGTGTGCCTGAAACCTGTACATGTGTTAACCAGTGTCACCCCAATTGATTCAATAAAAAGGGAAAAAAAGAACTATTTGAAGATGAACAACTTTATTGTCATATACCATATTAAAAGTAGCTTCTTTCCATGTACTGTATTGTTTCTGAAATTCTCTAATAGCAACATGAGGGACACATATATTCAAATATATTTAATCTACAAGACTGTTAAAATTCAGTTCATTGGAATTAAAGACAAACCCAACAGTTAAGGGAATCTTACAAAGAGCTTTATACCAATAAGATAAATTCAATAAAAACAACAAATTCCTAGACAGAAATTTCCAGAATTGGATCAAGAACAAACAGAATTTGAAAGTAGATATATATCAGCTAATACAATTGAGTCCATAATTAAGAATCCCTCCAGAAAAGAAATAAGGATACCTCCATCAAAGAATTAAGGTGGAAAAGCTATCCAAATCCTACACCAACTTCCCAACTTGTTTTATTAGGCCAGGACGACTTCAGCATGGATGTAAGACGAAGACATCAAGACATGCAGGGAATAAGAAGCGTAAATGGCTGGTACAAAATAGACAGGGGAAGGTTAAGAAGATTATGGGAAATGGAGAAGCCAAAGAACTTGTGTGTACAACCCATGGACATGAACTAAGTGGGGAGAATGCTGAAGGGAGGGGGGATACAGGGAGGAGGGGGAGAAAGAAATGGGACAACTGTAATAGCATAATCAATAAAATATATTTAAAAAAGACACCAGTATGCATCATAAACATACACCAAAAATTCATTAAAAAAAAAAAAGAACAAACTGAATCCAGCAGCACAAAGAAATCTAGATACACCATGGCGTGATGGAGGGAAGTTTATCCAAGGAATGTTTGTAAGGTGTGTGAATAAACATACACACTCTAATAGTAGGAGAAAAGACTAAACAAATCATAACAACAAACAAGTCAACAAACCAAAAAACTTACCCACTATTTCAATAAATGCAGGAAAAGCGTTTGACAAATGCAACAAGTCTCCCTGTTAAAAGCTTCTGCAAACTACAAACAGAACTGAACTTTCTCAGCAGCTAAAGGGCTGCTGTGAAAAACCTACAGCTAACCTCATAGTTAATGATGAAAGAGTGAAAGTTTTCCTCCCAAAACTGGGGATGAGACAAGGATGCCTATTCTTACCAACCCTATTCAACATAAGCATGGGGCATCTAGCCCGTCGATAACATAAGAAAATAAAAATGCGTGCCGATAGAAAATAAGGGATAAAACTGACTTTGTCTGTAGATGGCACAGACTTCCACTCAAAAGCCCAAGAGAGATCTAGCATATAAAACACAGAAAACAACAGACAAGTTATAAGTAGAGCAAAGTACAGAGAATTCTCATCTGCTCTTCCACACAACCCGGGCACATAGGTTCTCTATTGTTTCACATCTCATAGCAGTAGGGTACATTTGTTTCAACTGATAAACCAATGTGGATACTTTACTTTGAACTAAAATTGATGGTTGTCCTCAGTGTTCACTAGAGTTCATGTGTACCACACTGTTCAAGGGCTTGTGTGTGAACATACGCTTCCAACTCCTTTGGAAGCCTGAAGAGTGGATAATGTCCCAAGAGTGTGCTATAAAAAGCAAACAACAGTTTTTATCTTCCAAAGTGGCTTCTTTTCTACCAGCAATGAATGCAAGTTCCTGCAGCTCCACACCCAGGCAGGCATTTCTTATCCAGTGTCTTGGACGTTGGTCACTCTATAGGCACCTAGTACTACCTCGCTGTTTTCATTTGCAGCCCTTCAGTGACATATGGTACTTTTTATGCATCTACTAACATGGTCCTGTGACATTTGCTTTTGAGGCTATTGAGATAATGAATTACATTATGGGGTTGTTAAATGTCCAACCATCTGGCATACCTATAATAAATCCTGCTTGCTGGTGTTCAGTAGTTATTTTCGTACATTGTCAGGTTAAACTGGCTAATGTTTTTTTGAAGATTTTCTGGTGAGAGTTGAAGGTCTGCGATTTTCTTGTATTTGTCTAGTTTTGGTATTAAGGTAAATTTGACTTCAAAGGATAAGGTAAAAAAAAATATTTCAGCTGCTTTTTTTTTCCCCCCTGAAAGAGACTGAGAACTGGTCTAATTTCTTCCTTAAGTGTTTGGTAGAATTCACCAGTGAGCCCATCTGGATCTGATGCTTTCTGTTATAAAGGTTGTTGTTGATTCCATTTCTTTAATACACAGGCTTATATGATTATTTATCCTCATGAGTTCAGTTAGATTGTGTCATTCAAGGAGTTTGTCCATTTATCTGGATTATCAAACTTGTGGGCATGAAATCATTCATAAATTTTTATTATTTTAATATCCATGGACTTAATAATGTCAGTCACACTTTCCTTGCTGTTATTAGTAATCTGTGTTTCTTCTCTTTTCTCTTGGGTAGTCAGGCTAGAAACTTCTGAATTGTAGTCATCTTTTCAGGGAATAAACTTTTCTCATCATCACCTTTTCCTATTGATGTTTGTTTCTAATTTCATTGATTTTTTGCTCTTATTTTCTTTTTTTCTTTTGTTTTTAATTTCTGTTTTTTCTTGTGTCTCATGGTTAATATTAGAATAATGAATTTAGATCTTTTGTAATGTATGCATTCTGTAAGGGTTTTAGTTTCAAAAATGTTAAAGAAGTGCTTCTTGATCTAAAAATAAAAAATACAGAATCTGTTTTTAAAATGAAGACAATGTTGAATTATTCATGCCAATCATTCTAGTTTTCAGAAATGAGAACAAAACATTGGATGCTTAAAATAAAAATGGTTTTTATTCAAAATTAAATAAAAGCACTACAGCAATTTAGGAGAAATGCTTAGATTTGACTTTTCCAAGTGACCTACTTTTTAAAGAGTTATAATTATTTTCAATCACCTTTAAATTCAATTTATGAAATAAAGGCTTTGCATTTTAAATTGAGGGTAATCTGAATTCTATTAAAGATTGAAAGCAATGCCCATGGCTTAGCTATTCTTCACTGAAGCAAACTCTTTTTGGGACTCCATGCTTATCTTAGTTAAAATGCACATTCTAAGATATTAATTTCAGGCTTGAAAGACAAGAGACATACATATATCCAATATGGTTACAGCACTAAAAAGAATGCAGCTTCAATTTCAGATGTCTAAATGTCATGTTCTGAAAACTCCTTTGACATAGTGTAAGTTAGATCCTAATTTTAAATGAAGTCTATATGGACATAATAAGTACAAAATAACAGACCCAGTGTGTGTGGTTGGTGCAATTAGAATGCTAATAGGAAATGCTTCAGTTAACAAAAGGCAACCATCCACATCAAATTTAAACTCAGCCACTGAGAACAATAAAGACTTTTGAAAAGCTTTATAACAAAAAAATACTCTATCTTCTTGCTTAAGTGTATTTAAATCTAAAGTAGCTAAATTTTATACTGACACAAATGATGGTGATTTGATGTCACACCATTTTTTTTCTTAGTCAAGTCTACTGTGTGAATAGGTAATTGTGAAGAGTTACATGTTTTCTCTTGGAGCACAATCCAATGTTCTTTGAGTTTTGCTTTGGTGATATTTTTACTTTTAGAAAATCAGGATATTATGCTTACACTCACAAAGTCATAGTTTTCTCATCATAAAATGAAGATGATATTTAGCCTAGTACCAATATAACTGTTTTAAAAATGAATAATATACATTATGAAACAATCCAATTTATTTATACAATAAACAGTCAAAGTCAAGTCCCAACACTTGTAGTTCAACAAAATAGTGGTAAATAATTTTATAACAAAGATGTTACAATCTGTAACCTTCAAGAGACAGTAAAAGTTAGATCAAGTAGCATATTTATGTCAATCAAGATTATATTAATAGAGCTTTACAAATGAATTATCCTAAAGGATATATGCTTGGGTATTAAAAATAGCACAACACAATTCAATGCAAATTAAAACAATCATATTTGATTTGGTAGAGATTTTACTAAATTCACTAATGAAAAAATCAAGGAATGAATCTAAATATATAACTATTTAATGTCAAAATAGGCACTTGAACAGGTTTTTCTCAGCTCTAAAATCCATATGTGTATATTCTGTTTTGATTTCCTATAGAACAGTCTTTACTCAAAAAAAAAGGTGGGGGGAGAAAAGACATTAGTATTCTTGCCAGCTCTTGGAATTTTACTTAATTTTTTATGGAGTTCTGGTTTTATCTTGCTTTTTTCAGAATAATAAAGATTTTTTGATGCACTCAGACTTTCTCTTAAATGCATTTAAGGATGTATAAAGTTATTGGGAAAATGTTTGAATTACCAGAGTCTTTCTTATTGTTTCATCTCCCAGACCCCTATGCGGAAGCTTAAGACACTGATTTCTAATATGATACATGCTTAAGATTATTTTTACAAATCGGAAGACATAAGAAAAAATGTGCACCTTTTAACTTCTGGGGTTCAGTGAGGTAAATTGCAAACATCATTTTGCAGGTGCCTTGTTACTTGGCTAATTGGTATATATGTAATATGTGTCTACATATAGCTGAGAACTTGGTTACTTTTGTATACCAAATACTCAGTTCTCATATTTTTTTTCTCAGACATTATGAAAAAGCACAGTGGTCTAAAATAACTTGATTTGTAGATAAGGGTATATTAAAAAGAGAGTTATGAATTTTTAGGAAAACCTTTATTAAGGACAGAGTACAATACCAGAAAGTAATTACAGTCCTAGGAAAAGTTTCAGCCACACACATAACAAAATTTTTATTATTCATGTGATTTTGAAACTTGATATTACTGTCCTAAACAGAATTTGTTCTAGGACAGTGATTTTCAACCAGCGTGCTGCCAGAATTATTAAAACATGCAACACCTGACTATTTAGTCTCGGATGCTGACTGTTTTTCTTTTAGATTGTCAGATAAAAAGAATAACAACAAAGAGCATAACAATAGTCATCTGGTGTGAATGTCCTGTCATGAACCACACATATATAGCTCAATGATTTTCAACATTTTTCATCTCATGGAACACACACACTAATCACTAAAATCTGCAGCATACCAAAAATATTTTTTGGCTATTTGACAAAAATATTAGGTGTAATTTTTATACATTCATGCCAGGCTGCTATTGTTGTGTTGGCTGTTGTCATTTTTTTGACAGTCTCAGGGAAAAGACGTCAGTACCCCCTGACTATATAGTCAGGTATTGAATGTTTCAAAAATTCTTGCACCACTCCAATGTGGCTGCCCCTGAGCACCGATGTATGTCATGTAGTAGAGCTACACCTTATTGGTCATGCTGCATAATAAGGCTGAATCTGATTGGTTAATTCGTGGTACCAGAAACCCTTATATACAAGTATAGGCACCTAATTTTTTAAAAGGTTACTTAGGAGAAAAATAGTAGGAAATTATTATTATTATCATCATCAATGAAAACTATACCTATTTTTGTCAGATTGGCAAAATATATATATATATTTTTGGTGTGTCACAGAATTTAGTAATTGTGTATGCCATGAGATGAAAAGTGTTGAAAATAGCTGTTCCAGGAGATCTAAGGATAATGTCTGCTTGTCAGATGTGTTTTTAGTGGCAAGAATATTTTAAAAAAATAAACATCTAAAATTTTGCAGATAAAATCAGGATGGTGAATTTTTTTTTTCTTAAAGAAGGAGGGACCAATATGGTGACATAGCCATTCCCTTGAGAGGATTCTGGAAACTAGAGGAATAAATCCCGCACAATGAGGAAATTAAAATGCCAACATCAAAACAGGTAGGAAAGGCTGAGTGTCACTACAAGCCCCTCCCTCCGCCCAATGCCCAGCAATCCACAGAGAAACCAACTCCCAGCTGCTTTCTAAGGAGCCAAACGTTCGGACCACACATCTGGGCCACCACTTCTGGCACTGCTGCCCAAGGGCTGGTCCCAAAACATCAAGCTTGTGAAAACCCACGGAGTTATATTGATGAACCCCACAGTGCTATAGCAAACGTGAAGCTATTTGTTTATGTTTTAACTCTATGTTCTGTCAACCTTATTTCCATTTACTGTTTCCAAGCCTGTAGAGGAACAGCTTCAGACCAGTGGGTGTCCTTACCCATTCGGTGGCCCGAGTACTGAAGTATGCAGACCTGTCTGCAGCAGGGACCTGCAGGCGAGGTGCAGAAGGTACGCATGCGCCTTCAGATCAGATTGTAACCTCATGTTGAGCAGCAGTGAGCTCGCTGGAGTGGGTGACTCACCCTGACATTTGTACTTGGTTATGGCCTTTTCGGCCCTGGCCAGCTGTTCCTTTTCAGTCTCCTCAGCATCTCTGTGGTAGTAGGGAGCATGAGGGACCCCCTGCGGGTGCTGGTGGAAGGTGGGGCTGCACATGTGCGGAACATCCCACACCAGCGTCCACCACCACAAATCCATCCTGCGCTGCGGCCTCCAGCATGGCGAGTCCACCCAGGGCTGAGGAGCCTCTGTTACGCAGAACAATCGTGGGCGTGTCCACGTAAGGCACCTCTCGGTGACAGGCCCTAACATCAGCAATCATCAGAAATCTTGCCTCCCAGAAAGCTTCCTGGGCCTGGCTAGTCAAAGTCCCAGACGTGAAGTGGCCAGCAATAGGAGTGTCTCTGATGGCAGCACAGAGTCCAGCACAGCTCACTGGCCAGTGTCCCTGGACAATATGACCCTGACATCAACTCAGCTTTCTAGGTTAGTGCCTCATAAGTGGATTCTAGCTGTAAGGAGTTCGAGAACATCCTCCTCTTTAATTTGCAGAACATCAAGGGTTCTAGATATTATGGAAGTTTTCTTTAATTTAGGGTAAGAACTCAGAGCAACTTGGTACAGACCCTGAGAATGTAGGTTATTGCTTTGTGATGACAATAAAGCTTACATAAAACTTAAAGGCCTGTTTATGAGCATTTAATAATGCTTTCTAGAGGAGTCCAGGCAACTCAGGAGAAGGCAAAAGCCTATTTTTGGAACTTCTATTGCCTAGTATAATTATTAAAATATCCTCTTGTATCTCTATCCCATAAGCCATTTCCAAGCTCTCTTTAAATTATCCCAACACACAAGTGATGGAGGCATTGTTATTATTCCTGCTTTGGAAAAGTATATTCAGAGGCTAATAATCTGTCTGATTTGATGAATTTGGTAGCTCACAAAGCAAAATATAGGGCTCAAGCCTACAAGCTATAATTTAGCATGGTTTGTACTAATGGAACTCTTACAAATAGCTTTCTGAAAGCATAGGAACTCAGTTTACAATATAAAATACAAAATGTAAAAATCACCCAAGTCCCCTTGTGGGTTGGGGGGTGTGCGTGTCAATAATTTCTTTAGCCCATGGATTTTGCAGTACATAGACTTTTTAAAATGTAAGATCATCCTCTGAAATGATTTTTAAAACAACTTAATAAGCCTTACATTTTATAACATTAATATATGCAAGAACCAAATATTGTATATTTCTATTTCAGAAATGATTTATGATTGTAATAATAGTAAAATTATATTATTATACATGCTTTCTATAATGTATTATTATAAAATAAAAAACATAGTGATGTTTGAAAATCAGCATTTCTTTTTGATCACTGAACATTCTCATATAATTCAAAATAGCTGAAGTGCCCCCCAAACTGAGTTGAGGTAAGATGAGTGTGTTTTGGTTCCTGTGCCCAATATCGCAATGTTTGTTAAAAGATATACTCATGCAATCAAAAGTGTTCTGAATAGGAAAACATGGCACATTCATTATTCTTAAAATACTGACTTGTGTTTACTCAACCATCTCTTGCCAGATATGTTAAAGTCATCCTGCTTAGCACACTATTTACATAACAAAAACTATAATGCTAATATAATAAATGGTAATTTTATTTAATATCTTACATTGAAACTTCATTTTGACTCTCCTCCAAGTTTGATTTTACCTTTTGTTTTACACTTTATAACATGTCTGTGCATTTCTACTCTTCTGTTTCCAAGAAAAACTGTGACTAGAAGAGCTATAATATCTACAGATAAAGTGTCACATTCTTATTATGGTCAAAGTAGTAACTGTTTTATTCTAGCAAGGACAGTCTGTTATGGTATTTCTGACTCAATTATTTTCACAGCAAGGCATTTGAATGATTTTCATATAAATTGTGTATTTGGCCAAACTTCCATTGCATTTTCTTTTGCTACACTTCCATATATATATATATATATATATATATATAATAAATATTAAAAATTTCAACTACTTTAAAAAATAATCACATGTTTATTTGTTAAACAGAATACCTTTTTGATGTATTTACACTAAGTCAATAATTATCTCCATAATAATTTTGAATTTATTCAAAGAAATAAATAAAATGTATGCTTGCTTTAAAATTGCCCAGGTTTTAAGGTGTTTAAGAAGAGTAAAAGAGTAAAATGCAAAAAAAACCTTTCATAAACAATAAAATATATTTGATAATCTCAGTTCTTCACTTCTAAATGTTTAATAATTTTCAAATATTTTTCGCATTTTCAGTTGTTTGGTTTTTTTACCCACTGAAGACATGTTTATGCCATCAGAATATCTTTGAAATGATAAATCAGTAAATATACAAGGTTCTTATTACATCAATAATAATACACTGGTCAATGCCATATGCTATATGCTACTGGTGTATGAAAGTTTATTGTAAAACTTTGCTCTGCCAAATCATCTCAGGATGACATGCGCAGCCCCTCAGCCTCAGTGCTGCCTTCATCTGGTTGTCAGCTAAAGGGCTCTCTGTTTCTTGCCTTCCCACAACTAGCAAGATAGCAGGGTTAATGTAAGACCTAAAGAGCTCCTTATGTTTCTTCTGAGACTTCTTCCATTTCTCTTTACTTCCAATCTCAAATTTCCTGCCTTAAAGTCCAGTCTCATAAAGGAGACTATAATTTGCATAGCTGCCTACACTTGCATAACCAACAGGACTTACTCCCTATTTTCGTGAGAGCTCTTCTCTTCATGTTAGATAACCTAAAGTTCTCGCTTAACTCAGGCCCTACAAACAACTCAACCTTCTCCAAATGTTTTAACATCTAGACTCTCAAAATAAACCAGGACTTGGATCTGCATGGCTTTACATTAGATAATGATTCTTCCCTGTTCACAGTCATCTACTTCCTCCTGTAATTCCCCTTACTGAGTCAAGGCTTTGCTGAATTTTATTGTATTTCACATTACATATTTAATCAATTGTGATCACTCAGTGTAAATATATTATCTACTCTCCATAGTTTCTTGACTTCCTTCCCACTAATGAATTTGTCTCCCACTCCCACCTCAGACATTCCAATTGCCACACCTAGATTTTTAATTAAAAATAATTGAACCACCTCTGGAATCTCAATGTCAATATCCAGCCTCTTTTATAACCAGCATCTTTTGACCTTGTCGTTCTATCATTCAAACGTTTTGTTTCTCAATTTTATAGACTTTTCTATGACCTACAGCTACCCACCTTTTCGTTTTCATCAGCTGCTTACATCCTCACTTCTCTACCTGCAGGTCTAGAGCGAGTTGTCCACATTTATAATTACCCCCTTGCATGTATCCTCCAGCTTGATCTCATCCCCTTGGCTACACTTCTGAGAGTCGGGGTGTGCGAGTAACACTCGCACTTGAAGTAAACATTCTGCCTGCAGTGCAGCATGTGGATATAGCAGGGGTCACACACACACACACACACACACACACACACTCACACACTTTCATTCTCACCTGCCATTGATCAATATAACTCTCCTTGTGGGCATCCCTATATGTCTTGTATTGATTCATTTTTCCTACATTTCTGTGTAACTAATTGCTTTTCTAAGCCTTCTTCCCAGTCCTCGGTCAGTTGACATTTTTGCTTTTTATACCCCTGAGCTAATTGAGGTAATCAGAAAAGATTTCCCATATCTTCACAATGCCAAATGTCTTTATTCTTTTTCCCCTATTACAATGAATGAATTAGAAATGTTTCCATCCAATGCCAAGCTTTCACATGTGTATTGAATCCTACTGGTACCCTTACACTGAGAATTCTTATTTGCAAGCTTCCCTTTTCTTCATAAAAAGCAATTTTTATCAACATTAGAAAACACAATGCTATATATCTCTGCAAATATACAAACAAAAAAACAAATGAACAAAAAACATCCTCAACCCAACATCTTCCTCCATTGACCTTTTTTTGTTTTGTTTTGTAGCAAATCATCAAAAGAACATTCTGTTCCCATTATTTTCCTGATTCTCCTGTTGAATTCTCTTCAATCCAAGCCTTCATAACCAATGCCTACTCTTACTTCCCTAGAGAAGTGCCAGCACTGTGGAAAAACCTAAATTCCTGTGCAAGAGAATGAATAAGAAAATACAAAGAGCTTTAAGCAAGAAAGCTCTGGCCTGTTTGGCTGGTGGAACTTCTAATTAAAATAATAATGTTGATGGGACTGCCCACTTTGAGAAAAGAAAAGTCGCTGACTTAGGTCAGTCACTGTCTAGGAGCAGATCCGGAGGTGGGAAATTTTTTGTTCAAGAACTATTCGGGGAATGTTTTTGGGAGAAGGGGAATTGAAGAGCAGGAAAGCATACAAGAAAACAGCTAGGCAAGAATGTATTCTCAGCTGTGAAAACAGACAAATCCTGGAACACAGATTTGAAGAGTTCTCCCACCTAGAAGAAGAGGCCGGCTGGCCTGATCTCACTTTTGGTGTCCTTATGCCAGTTCATCATGATGGAAGGCCTGGGTAAAGCAGCTCCCCTCTGGCCATATTGCTTCCATGGAGAAGAAGCACACCTGAGTTACTATCACGCATCATTATGGAACTAGAAATGGAAAACTGACTCTGGAAGGGGGTATGGATTGGAAACTACAGCACCTACTGTAAGCGCTTACAGTTATATAACCTATGTATTATTTTCCCTACACAGCACTGCCACACAGCTTTTTCACTGTGAATGTGGTCATGAAAAAAATTTATTTTGCTTGGCAATCAATCAGACCCTGACCAAATGGAACCCAGCAGATCAGGAGACCTCCTTTATAAGGCATTTGTAAACAGTTGAGCATCACTCAAGGCCTGTAAGATAGAGGTTCCATTTGAGGAAGGTGACAAGCAAAACAGGTTTTTTTTTTTTTTTTTTTGGTCACTGCCTAAGATATGGAACCAGTACCTCTGGGCTTTGCATAAAAGTGGCAACCTAAGCACATACACACAGTCACCAAAACACTACCTGGTGTTTCTCTTGGTGGTTTACGTGTTTGAATTCTTTGCAATAATTATAGGTAAATTATCTGAAAAGCTGTTTTTCCTGTTGATCAGCTATGCAGAAGAACATAGTCTTTTAAATTTTTCCTTGAAATATGGAATATAGTTTGTCATAATTAAAATGTGGAGATCAATAATAAATAACATAAAATATCATCACTAAGTTTGGAATTTGTTATGATTGTATGTAAAGAAGGGTAGGAAACTGTTCTCTTGATATTTTTAACAAATATGCAAACCTAATGAGGCATCATTTTGTGAAACCATCATTCATTATTCAGGTTCACTATCTCTTGGTTTCATTCAACTTTTTACATAAAACGATTAGTCTTTCATTCTATGGAATAAGAACTTGCATTTGTCATTTTTTATAGTGGAAATTAAAGAATTGTATCATTAGTCTTTGTATACTTATCCTTTAAAACAGTTAAGCATTTTCCCCTTTTCTGTTTATCATCCCACATTTTTTCCCCTTTGGTTAAGTCCTACAGTGGTAAATTTGACTGATATCTTCCCACACCCTCAGGCTTAAAAAAAGAGAAAGAAAAAAATTATAATTTTTTCTTTTCCTCTCTACAAATTCATTCACAAAATTTTGCTTTTCCCACTTCAGAAATTTTTCATTCACATTTCCATTTTTCTTGTTTAGGACTTGTTCAAAAGTTCCCATTTTATGTATTTTGGTCTCTCTCTACAGAAAACTGCTACAATATCTGTATTTTTGGTAATACAGTCTAAAAGTCGTAAATTTACTTAGGTGTTGTCTGTCTCCCCATTACCTGGTTAATAAGAATACACTCTTGTGAATTAACAGGTAAGACACTGTATCATGGCTTCTATGCAGCTTTTGAAACTCAATCTACATGTATCCTCTAGGTCTGTCCTCTGATCGCATTCCTGTGACACAGGGTAACTTCTCACACATCTGAAGTGTGCTTCTGTTCCTGCCTACTCTATCCCTCATTTTTCTTCCACTTGGCTAGCCTGATCTTTTATTCATGCACCTCTCAGCTGTTCTCTTTGAAGAAACGTTTACTCCTTAGTAGTTTCATATGCTGTTTTTTCTTTCTCTGCATACATACCTTTTATTAGTTCTTCAAATGAGGGTCTGCCAAGGGCTACACTTGCTATACTTTCTATTTTGGTATTAATGTTGTTTTACATTCCCTCTTAAAGTTTATTTTGATATAGAAATGTGAGATAGCAGTATTTTTTTTCTGGAATTTGAAGATTTCTTTTATTGTGTTCTAGCTCTTTATCCTTCTTGCTGTTAAATAAGGTATCAGCCAAGTTTGTCATTTTTTGGGAGGTAATAAGTATTTTTTAAGAATTTTACATACCTGCCCTGACCAATGTGGCATAGTTGTTTGGGGATCATCCCACAGAAGCAGAAGGCTGCAGGTTGGATTCCCAGTCAGAGCACATGCCTGAGTTGTGGGGTTTGGTCCCGATCAGGGGTGTGTGAGAGGCAGACAATGGATGTTTCTCTCTGTCCCTTCTCACCCCTTTCCCCTCTCTCTAAAACTAAGTGAATAAAATCTTTCGAAAAGTTTATGTACCTTTTTGATATTTTATTCCAGTTGTGCTTCTGTAATTTAATTATGATGATGCCTAGATGCGGCTTTACTTTTATTATTATGTAACATACCCGCTGTGCTTCCTGAATTTGAAGTGGTAAGCAATCACCTTTGAGACCAAAACTTTTCTGAAGGAAAGATGGCCACATGTAAGCCAGAAATAAAACCAATTCACAGGGTGGGCATGCCATCTAAGCCACCAGCAGCCGAGCTAGATGGAGAAGACATGTATGTCTGACATGTCTGCCATCCTCTGTGTGTGTGTGTGTGTGTGTGTGTGTGTGTGTGTGTATTTGGAGAAGAAAACATCAGTTGTTTTGAAATAATTTACCTTGGAATTGGCGGTAGATAAGGGGACGTGAGGGAGGTGACTCAGAGCTAGTTCTGGGGTAGGTACAGAGTTTACAGGAAGAAGAGTTTGCTGCTTATGGGTTGGTTGCGGGCAATAATCTGGAAAGTTCATGCATAAATTGGATGCACTGGCATTTGGTGGTCAGATTTTCTCTCTAGATAAGGCCTGAAGTGGCCACCTAGAAGTTGATTCAAAGTTTCAGTATACATGTTGGAGTGAGAAGTTTTTTGTTGGTTTTTGCCTAAAGCTCTGTTACCTGGTTAATTCTCCTTGTCTCTTCTTCCCCACCTTTAGCCTGATCGGCTAAATCACAGCTCTAGCAAATCACAATTTAAAGGTTTAATTTAGCCTTTGCTCTGGTTTAATTTAAGACATCACAGAATTTTTTTTCCTAGTCAGAAAATGCATTTTCATTTTATCTGGAATATGATTAGCATTATCAATTTAAATATTGTTTTACTTCTCTTGAGGACACCTTTATATATCTGATATATTCCATAACTTTTCTTTATATTGTCCATCTTTTAATATTTCTGTGATGTTTTTGCATTATTTGACCAATTCTCTACGGAATTATAGCTGATTTGCTATGTAGTCCGGTATTGCATGTTTCATTTCAATTTGGTTCTCTTTTAAACCTACAGGTCATTTCTTTGACACTCTTCTGGTTTTATTTTATTCTCTTATAAATTTAAATATTTTAAAAATACATATTTTGTTCCTTGGATATCCAAACTTACTGTTTATTTCATGTTTTTTATTTTATCTATTTTTGCACATGTATTTATTTATCTTACTGAGTTTTGCTCGGATGGATTCTTGTATCACAAGTTGCTTAGTATTTTAGAAAGAGCATTTCTGTGACTTCTGCTGGGTACATAAGCCTCATCACTAGCATACACATTAATTCCTCCATTACAAGATTATGAGTGGACACGTCTACTCAGTGACATGACTTCCGAGGTGAATTTTGTTTTCTGTTACTAAAGTGGGGAAGGCAGGCAAGTTTCCTTTCCCAAGGCTAGTCTTTAATTGAGGGGTATATTCCTTATGATTATTTCTTGTATTCCCACCCTTGGTTACAAAATTCCATATCATGGATTAGCTGAAGGCTGCATCTTCTGCCCTGCATCCCCTGCCCCCAACACATACGGGTTATAGACATTTAACACAGGCAAATCCTTTAGGTGCCACATCAAGAAATTACCCATTTGAAATTTACACTTTGTTTCAGTTTAAGGATTCGTCCTATTTTCTTGCAAGCTAACCTATGTAATTTAAGACCATACTTAGAGAGTTCACCCCACGATTTTAGTGTGTGTGTTTTTCAAAAGGAATTTCACATTAGCTGTTTTGTTATGTTGTTAGAAATAGAAACAGGACTCTGCCTTCTCACAATAGCTCTTTGGGTATTTTTGTCTTGGTGTATTTCTATTACTTCTTAACTAAATTGTGCACTGCATCTGTCCTGATCTATAGCAAAAGGTCAGAGAGAAATTAGGCTGGCTAATGCAATTTTATTACATGAATTAATGAGTTCAACTAAAAGGTCAATTCAATGTGCCCAATATTATGCTCTTGCTTTGGTCACTAGTCTATTTATGCAAAAACAATTTATATAGAATAATAGGACAAATCCCCCTTTCTGGCTGCCTTTGCCAGAGCTGGCTGGACCCCATAAAGCATCACCAACTCCTGTTCTATGAGCCTCTATCCTCAGAACTAGAAAATTACTGGAAGTGCCCTGAAGGTGCGGAGGTTCCGAGAATTTAGGAAATGGGACATGGGGACTTGACAAACCGCAACTACAGGACTCTGCACCTGAAGATAACATTGAAACAAGCTACATCCTGTACAAGACCAACTGAAACATCCTGCTCTACAACCACCCCAATCACCTAATAAAAGCTCAGACCCGCGCCCCACAGGGCTGGTGCATGTCTCCACACTAAGCCCCTCTCCCCTCTTGGAGAGTGAGTAAAAACCTTTACTCTCTGCACTTTCTTCTCTTTGTCAATTCTTTCACAGCCCACATCACCAACCACCTTAACATAGAATATACCTTGTTACCTTATTATTATCTTTTCCTTAAATAGCAAACTAAAGAAAAACTAAAGTGCATTTGTTCTATACATCTATTATAGGCTAGATTTGTGGTTTAGCTAGGATAGAATAAAGCCACTACTAATTCACAGTAATGTTACATAAATAAGGGCATAATTTTCATTTATACCCTTGTTGTGTATAGGTGGCAAAGGCTTCTGTTCTTGGTAGTCAATCCAAGATCCAGGCTGATAAATGCTCCTTTTTAATATCTGCTTCCAATTACATCACAATCGAGGGAGGGAAGGCAGAGTGCCTGTGAGAGCTCTGTCCAGCCGTGACACATATCACATCTCCTCGTATTTCATTGACTGAAAGGAGTCCCATGAATAGGCATCTATTAAAGATACTGGGAAAATACATTCTTATCATTTGTCCAGAAAAAAAAAAGAATGAAAAATAAACCAGACCATCAGCATAGCTTGAATAGCTATCATAGACTAACCCTCCATCCACTGAGTATTTTTAGTTTGTGTTACACAAAAACTGTGCCTTTTCCCGAGGTTCCCAAGTGAGGCAAAATTCCCCATTCAGTTATGAGGTTGAGCTCCAAGTCCAAAATCTCTGCCTGATGCTTTGTGAATTGTTGAGAGAAGGAGGATACTTGATGAGATCTTACTTTTCTGCTCCCTGGAAGAAGCTTGCATGTCCATTATTCTCCAGAATTGCTGTTTCCACTTTCTGGGAGATCCTTCATTTACATTGTTCCTTTGGCCTTCATAGGAAAAAGTTATATGCATCTTACTTCCTGACAGTAGCTTGTGGGGAAGCACCAAAGAAATTTCAAACATTCATAGCCTCTTCATTAATGCAGAGTGGTTGGTATAACTCTCTTTAGAACTTAATGTCTGTATGTTTATTTGGTCACAGTTAGCATGCCAAAGCAATAGCAATACTCATGATAATTTTCATAATCTACTTCTCATATTTACATAAATTTTGCTTTCTTATAACAATGTCTCCCTTTAGGTTTAATCTTAGGTACCCTGAGCCCACATTTCTAGAGTGGGAAAAATAATGAATCTCTTTTTCTTGCAGTATTTTTGTCCAATTGAAAGGATTTATTGCCACACACACTTTTAGTCTGGGGCCTCTTTCAGACTAAATATAACTAAATATAACTGCTTTCATGATAAGTGCAATAACGTTTTAAATGTTTTGTGGCCCAAGGTTTTCCTCATTTTATATTTTAGAAATTGGGTGAAAGAAATAGCTGCTTTTTCAAATTGCCAAACTTTTGAACTCTCTATCCCTTTCCTTGCTATTATGAATCCTGAAAACTATTATCTGACTTTATTTTTAGTCTCAATAGCAAATCACACACACTATTTGTTTTCTAACTTGTTATGCAAGAGACGATATCACATCCGTGAGCCATCTTCCACATGATCAAAAGTAACTATTTTACTCTTTTTTTGTCACTCTTGCTCTAATTACTATTTTTCCATGCAATAATAGATTTTCTCAATTTTACTCATTGTATTATTTTTAAAATATATTCCACATTGTAGCTGTTTGTAAAAGCAGTATCTCCTCTCTTACTCCTTATTTCTGTTTATATTGGGGCAGGTTCACTTAGTGGACGTGCCAAACTACTTCCAAATTTCAGTGGCTTAGTAAAAGAAACATTTATTATGTGTTTTTATTACTTTTCCAACATGAGTTGCTTTGCTCAATATTTGCCTTCCTCGAGGACACAGACCAATTCTTATTTCATCTTGACTATGCTCCCAAGATCAACACGGTAGGAGAAAGGAACAGGATGAATAGTGCTGTGGCTTTTGGTGCTTCTGCCCAAAAATGTCTATCATCACACAGACTATTACACCATTGGCCAAGCCAAATCACAGCTTCCTTCATAACTTCAAGGGGACAGAGAAAAATAATCTTATATGCCTTGATGAAGCGATAGCCCAGAAACCTTTGTTGAAGAGTATTTCTGTCTAATAAATTATCTGTAACAAATAACACAAAGGAAAGTCTGAAGATCCATATAGAAAGACTAAAGAAAAGTCTAGAACTTGTTCAGCATCTTTTTTTATGATGATGTAACCACACAACATGGGATTTGGCCACTTCTCACCAGAATATCTGAACGAAAGATTTGTGTTGAAGGAAACAGGTTTTTATTAACAGGGTTCCAATTTGGGGAGGGCTGAGAACACTCTAGCTCTGAGCCCCTCTCCCACAAGACCCAGAACTTCTCTTGCTCCCCAAAAGATTACAAGGCAAAAACATACCCAGAAGTTTCCCATTTTCTTATCTGTTGTTTTTGGAGCTTAAGCCAAATCTCCAAATCAAACAGTCCTCCACCCCCTCTGGCATAGGTACTTGTAGGTCAGAGTCTCCACCTTCTTACAGCAAGTCTTTCAGGGTTTGGGGCATGTTTGATACTCTCCATTTCCCCAGATGAGTTCAAGACACATGTGCTGCTGCTCTGGATCATGGTGTCTCAGAAGCTGGAGCCCAGAAAGGCACATGTCCCAGCACAGGGCCCTGACTCCAGGAGCGGCTCCTAACCATAGGGGACCTAAGTCCCTGGTGGGCCCAGAATCAGTTGGTCCCAGAAGCACTCCTTTCCATGCAGAAAGCAAAGGCCAGAGACACAGAATGTCCAAGCACACCTGCAGACAAAAGTCCAGAGTCGATGTGCCACCAGCCAAAAAACAAGAGAGAGCCAAGAGCCTGTACCCAGAGCCAAAATCTAGAGACAGTTTCTCCCCACTTCTTGTTTAAAAAGCCTTCTCTCCCAGAATCCATTTCACCCTTGAAGCCAATGGGAGTGTCCACCTTTTAAACCAATGGCCATGTTTGACTTTGCTCCTTTTTTAGGGCAGGAGAAAAAGTCTCCAGTCACTCTTCATGGGGTACCCAGCCCCCACAGCTCAAACAAGTGCTGTGTAGCCTGTGTCATAAGCCAGTCACCCCAACTAGATTCACTCTGGGAGCTTTCTGTCCCTCCTGCTGCCAACTGCATTGTGTTTACACTAGCCTCTTGCCTGGGGCAAATCTCCTTTTTGGGGAAGCCCCCCACTTTGCAGAAGGCAGGTTGCTTTAATCTGCCACCTCAGCACACACCCTGTCCCCCATCTTTCCTGAAAAGAGGGAGAGCAGTCTCTGTGCTGGATTTAGGGGGCCCCTGCCTGAATTGTGGTTCCTTGCTTTCTGGTGATTTCTTCTGTGATTTACCCTGCTACAATAATTTTTCATTCAATATTTTTAATAGAAAAATTTTAAATGTATTTTCGTTGTATTATTTTGAATCTTTAGTCAAAAGTTGAAGATGCACAAGTTGTATATTTACATGGGTTTCATTTTTGTTATAGATTATAAAGTTCAGAAGACATAATCTTAGGAATTTAGAAAATAATAAAATTATAAATTTTCTTCTGAGATGTTAATCCTCATTAATTTCAGGGTTTTTTTCATTGAAAATATTAACAGTATATAATTTATCTAGAATATAACAATCAAGCTTCATTTGAAATAATTGATATACTCATTTTCATTTGCTTAGCTCTCGTGTTTTAAAATTCATCTCACCAATATAATTTTAATTCTTTCATTGTTCAAAATTCTTTATCTAATATCTTTTTTCTAAGACTTTCTAAAATAAGCTATTTGAATTAGGGAGAAATAGAGATTATTAATTTTTTTTATGTCAGCATCACTGCACATCCAGGTATGTTTGATATGTGCTGTTTTTCTCTGGCACTGTTGAATAAGTCAATTTGAATTTCTTATTTAGAGGCGCAAAATGCTGTTGAACATGCCAGGATTTGTTTTTTTTAATGTTGATTCTGTCTGTGTTTCTTTTTTTGTTGTGCTCTCCCCAGACCCCCACTCTTCTTTATTCAAGCCAAAGTCGGGAGGGCCTGGCTTCCCGACATTTGCATCACAATGGCACCCGGTGGCCAGTTCTGAGCACGGGCGCTGGGCCAGAAAAGCTGAGCTGCCCCCGGCTGCCCAGTGTTTTCAGGGCTCCTTCAATAGACCTTTGGTGTTAGCTGGAAAAGGTGCAATAAATGGGTCTGCGTCTTCCGTGGAAATCCTTGATTGAATTTAAGAACATATTAATATTTTACAGGAAGCTCAGAATATCTGTTACATTCTAGCTCTATGTCCTATGGTCTAATGGACTGGAAAAGCCTTTTGTGACTGTCCACTCTAGTAATTTTCTCAGCTGTCTTTCTTACAGTTAATGTTTCAGCAATTGCATTCTGTGTCACCGAGTGGTCAGAGCAATTTCCGCTCACAAGTCAAAGCTAGGCAGTTATCATCTTTTCTTTAATGTTTTTTTTTTTTAGTAGGGAATTGTGACAAATATCTTTGTGTTAGAACCCCTGAAGACTCAAAAGTGCTGAAGTATAAATTCTAAACAAAAATTATTACCCTACCACTTGAATAATCCATTTAAAAATTTATGTAATATATGCAAGGGGTACAGTTGTCTTTTTTCTTAATCCAGAATTGAAGTTCACAGATAATAAATAAAATGTAGCTTTGAATTTTTTCTTTCTCTTCATCATTTCTTCATTTCATAATAAAATGTGAAAAAAAATTGTACTTTAAGGCCTGATTTTACTGATATCACTAATATAAATTTGTTCTATTTATCAATTTCATACCTGCAATATATCATTTGCTACATTTTAGAAATGATGCTGGCTTGGTTCTTTACCTATAAAAAAGGCCATAATCTCCTAGATAAGAGAATTGAATAATCAGATAATTAAATATAATAAGTATAAGGAAAACACATAGAAAAAGTTTGGTTGAGTCAAAAATAAATTTTCAGCACATTATTTTGACTTTCTTTTAATCCCAAGTCCTATCTCTTGTAGAGAAGACACATGTTCAAATTTTATACTATCCGGTGCATAACATTTTATATTGCAAATACTTTTCTTTCTAGTCTTCTTAATTAATAAGTATCTATTATATACAGCATACCTTACCTAATACTGATTTTGTATTTTTTGCATATATCTGTAATTGCCCTACAATGCTAGGTGTATTGAGTGTTATCATATCTCAAAACAGCATTAATTTGATGTAGGAGTGTCATTATTCACCTATATCTAATTGTCTTCTTAGTTTTGTGTATAGGACAGAATCAGTGTGAAGTTAGAAGTAGCTAAGATTTTTTAAAAAAGATTTTATTTATTTTTAGAGAGGGAAGGGAGGGAGTAAGAGAGAGAGAGAGAGAGAGAGAGATCAATGTGTGGTTGCTGGGGACCGTGGTCTACAACCCAGGCATGTGCCCTGACTGGGAATTGAACCTGCGACACTTTGGTTTGCAGCCCATGCTCAATCCACTGAGCTACACCAGCCAGGCTAAGATTTTTAATTGACTAAAAAAATGAGAGGGAATGAGCATTTTATTTTCTTAGTGAAGTTTCTCTGAATGACATTTAAAATTGCAAGTCCCTCCTTATTCATGACCCTTATGACACTATTTGTTCTATTTTCTGCACTGTATTTATAACCAGTTAGCAAATGATGTACATTATGTAATTGTTGTATGTTCTCCCAGGCTCTGAAAGTTACATATTTTAATGAAAGATCAACAAAGGCAAAGTGTGTCTTCAATCTTTCTAATGATATTTGTTCTTTCCCTTCGGGCCTAATAGTGCTTAGAAATTAGAAAGTATTGTGTGAAATAGCAATTATCACTTGGGGAGGATGTATGTTAGATGTAAGTATATGGTTGTTTCCAAAATACTAAAGATACACAGATAAAAATATAATATGAATAATAATAAGACATTGTCAAACTTCAGAATCCTTGGGTTGTGTGTATATACACATTTACATAAATGTGATTTTTGCTGCCCTGAATGAAAGGAGTCTTCCAAGGGGAACATTTTGTGGATGTGAAAGAGGTGAAACCTAAAAGGTCAGAAGCACTAAAAGGCATCAAAATGGACGAGTTCCAAAACTGTTTTGAGCAGTGGAAAAAAAAGTCTCAATAGGTGCATTGCATCAAATGGAGAGAATTTTGAAGGAGACAGAAGTTTAAGCACGTAAGGATATACATACAATTTTTTTTATAAATAAAATCCATTTTCTTTTGGGTCTCACCTTTTATCATCTGTTTTATTATATTGCATGTTCACCACCCAAAGTCAAGTCTCCTTCTGTCACCATTTATTCCTCCTTTACCCTCTTCTCTCCCACCCCTCTCTCCCTTTGGTAATCACCCCACTGTGTCTGTGGGGTTTTTTTAGACTTATTTGGTTTTGGTTTAGGCCCTTCACTTTTTTCACCCAGCCCCCAACTCCCCTCCCCTCAAACACCTGCCAGTCTGTTTTTAATAGTAGCCTTAAAATCAATACATGGTTTTAATATTATGTCATTTTCCTCACCTCTATTTTTCGAAAAAAGGATATTGCAGAAGCTCCTACAGCAGACCTTTTGTTCTCTTGGCCCCTAAAGGAGTTCAGGCCTGAAGCAAAGTACTGGAGTACCACAAATCTCCTTCTCCTTTCCTCCCCCACCACCCAGGCATGAAGAATTCCCAAACTCCCAAGGCAACCTGTGTGGTTTTCTGACTGTTCTAATGGAGAAAAAAAGCATCATTTACATATATCTTAAGTCTGTTTTCCTGTATTCATGACCCACATATCATAGATTGTTTTTCCTTTTTGATGACACACAATTAAACCTTCCAAATTTTGAATTGCTGAAGAATATTATACATTACAGACCAATAGATTCATATCGTTATATTTAGTTTTATCCGTCCTACTCAAAGGTAGCATTAGCACAACAGGCTCATTCTGTGATTGAGGTTCATTGTCTGATTTCTAAATATGTATCCCCTGCTAGTGCACTTTGTATGTCTGAACAGCTGACTTCGTTACTTCTTTACCCGGACCCTGCCTGATGTGATATTTATTTGTACACATTTAAACTATTTTTTTTCTAAGGAAGCAAAAGTTATTATTACCAAATAATGTTTCATATTTGAAAAAAAGCATTATGTTTACATTATTTTCTCTTCTTTGCACTAAATTTTTACTATTTAAATTTACTATTTTACTATTTACTAAATTTAAGTTTTTTACTATTGGACAGAACTTATGATTTTCACTGCTTTTGACACACCATCCTCAGTATAAAACGCTGCACAGAAGAGAACAAACTAACGCTGAACCATAATCCTTATCGCACACATTGTGTGAAGACGGAAAATAGCAAAGCAATTTTGAGAGCTACAACCACTGATGGACATTCTGTAAGCCCAAAGGAATTTTTTTTCACATGTGAATTTCAAATCGTGTAGTGTTCATTTTAAATGTTAGTTGTTTTAGTCACTGAAGTAGAAACATCATTTTTTTCACAATTTCAATCAACTTATATTTAACCCACTACTCTAGATACTCACATTCCTTTAGTACCATTGTAACCAGAAAAGACACTGGGGTTCAGGCTGCCTGTCACTACTAAATCCAATAAGCAATGACAGAGATTGAATTTGTATGGGCGCTTTATTCAGATGGCCAGTAATCTGAGAAGAGAGAGGGTTCATACCCTAACAAACCATCTTCCCTTCTCTTTCCTGGCCAGATCTTTTACAAGGGGATGGGGGAGGACAAACAAGGTGTGGTGAGGGCTTTGAGATTCAGAAGCTGCAACATTCCTGTCCTGGGCAGTTAGCTGTTTCTAAGGGGGAGGGGTGGTCATCTGCTCTCCCTGGAACAAAGGTTCAGATGTCCCCAGGTGGTAATCTTCTATCAGTGCCCCAGGAGGTCGGCTATTTTTCCCAAGAGTCAGGATGAACCTTATCTGTAGTTTCTAAAACAAAAGTTTAACATATACATTACTTGTTAGACTTATAATTTTTTACTTTAAGCTAAAATTTTCCAAGTAGTGAGTCCCTTATCACCATGACTTAAACATACATCTTATTTTTTCTTGTCTTTGCTTCATGAAACCCATGAACTAGGTCAGCTCTCCTCCAATAATATTAATCTAACAAACCATAAAAAATACTGAAAGCAACATACATTTATTTTAATGAACAAATTATTCTTAGAAACTAGAAGTGAATATAAGCCAACTAAAAATAAGGCAAACATGTTGAGGAAAATTAATAGTTTTGAAACAAGAAAACTATATAACAGGTATAGTATATTTTTTAAGTTTTCATAAATGAATAATATAAATATATTCCATAAGAATCTAATAAGGAGTAATACAAGAGAGATCAAGAACAGTTCAGTCTTACATATTTAACCCAGAAGGAAGAAAAATGTGAGAAATTTGTCTCAGAGAAAATCTGGGCAGGGCCTGGCAGTGCATGAGCACTCCCAGGGCCACCAGTGCCTGTGTTTTGGTGGGAAACACTGTGATGTATGAAAAATGTAACAGTCCATCAGGCATAGTTGATATAGCATTTTAGACTGTGACTTACCATACTTCTTTGTATGGGCTGACAAAGGTGAAAATCTTGAATTATTCTTTGATTAAATGAGAATTGAAATGCATATTGGACTGAGAGAGAGAGAGAGAGAGAGAGAATAGCAACTGTCTAGTGGCTCCAACTGCTGAGTAAAATCTTAGAAATGTAAGAAAAAACATTTGTGTTTGGATAAAATGTAAATCCAAATGATGGAAAATATGTGAAAACCCTAGACATTCCGGGAGTGGGCGGGTCACAGCTGGAAGAAATGGAAGCTTATGACTGAAGAAGACTAGGGAATCAGGTTGCTAGGGATGTTCTGTGGAAGAAAAGCCTAGATCTCTCTTCTTTTGTCCTGTGTATTGTAACTCGCAGAGACTGAAGCCTGAGGTATGAAGAATTGGTTATGAAGTCCAAGCTAAACGCCTGTTTCAAGTTGTACTCACAAACAGCAGTTCACACTTTGCACCAAAAGACACAATCATGCTGCCTCAGACCTTATAAAATTGTATTGTGAATAAGTAAGAATACATTTTATTACTATGCACCACTGGCCCAGATCTTGTAATCCTAGACTCCATCTAGGTCCATTCACGTCCATTCATAAGAAGGCAGCAAGCAGTAGAGCCAACAGGGAGGGTAATATTGAGGAGATGCTGGGCTTCTTACCAGGTTGTGGGACCAAGAGCCTGGAGGTGGCTCCACTGCAGGGCTCTGATCTCTCTCACTCTATCCTGATAGAGGCAATGATATCCTGCCCCCAGAAGTGAAAAACCACTTACTCCCATCATCAGGTCATTCTTGTTGTCGGGTCCTATATCTCCAAGTTTGTTCACTTAGTGGTCCCAGACTGTAATAATGCGTTGTATTCTCAATAAATGGTGAAACAGAAAAACAAAAAGCAAAGAAAAAAGATCAACAACTGATTGGTAATGATTTGAAGGTAACCTGAGGCTTGGATTCACGTGGAATGATGTGGCTTGCATTGCAATGCTAAATATACAGCCCTCCTTCACTCAAGTGAGGATCGCAATTTAGGGGTTACCTTAGATTTTGTCTCTACCTGCAGCTATAGAAAAGTATTACGAGTCTAATTATGGAAAATATCAAGCAAATCAAAGTGAGTTCACGTGGCAAAACTTAGAATACCATTAAAGAAGACAAAAATGAAAGTGATAAACTGAATAAAACAACATACACCAGTAAAAATAAAAGTGAAGAAAACCAATTGAACAGGATTATATAGTAGTATTTTAAAATATAATAAAATGCTATGAAAATTGGAAACAATAGGCAAATGGATTAAAGAAGTCCTAAGTAAAAATATGACTGTGGAAACGATAATCCAACATATGAGATGACTAGAAATTGTATAATTCAGGAAATTCAGTAGGAACTGTGGATATTCAGATCACAGATGGTGAACTCTGAAAAGTTGCGGTAACATAAAGAGTTGGTCCAAACGATGATAATACTGAAATCATATTAAATCATACATAGATAATCATAAGCGTGGATCATCGGCTCCATTTAGAAAGACATTGTTCTTGGAAAGATGGCAAACTCTTTAGTAAATCGGAAGAGTCATTCTTCCATTGCAGAGAATATTTCTACCAGATGATGAATGTAATTGTAAATAGAGTTGGCACACTATCAAATTAAGTTTTAAGTATTTGCTGAAAGTGATAGAGATGGAAAAAATAGTAAGCACCTGCTATCTCAGTTTTTTAGACAAAAAATCATGTAGCTTTCTCAAATGACTTGGTAAAGACAATATTTATCATTCAGCAAGATCTGAGAAAAGTTTAAAATCGTCTCCTTTAAATTTAAGGTTGTATTGATTTTTAGAAGAAAGATTAGGATCACTAATAATATCATATCCCAGAATATAGCATTTCCTATTTTGATAAGACATTACACTCATAAAATTATACTGTTAACGAGTTGTTGAACTATGTAATTAGAAAAAAACAAATATATCCTTAATAATATATAATATCTTGATTTCCACTTCTGGCCATAATGGAAAGATAAGATTTCACTTCTGGTCTTAACTTCTTTCCCGTAAAGCAGGAAAAATTATGAATCAACATTGTCACATATTCGACACCAGGCAGCACGTGACAGTAATTCATGAGAGAAAGATAAAAAGTCAAGTGGTCTCTGTGTTTGCTCAGGTCTAGCCCCTTGACGTAGGTTCCAGGCTACAGTGCAAGAAAACAGCTGTCGGTGCCACGCAGCAGAAGGGACAAGGACAGGCATTGGAGGAGTCAAGGTCTCTGCATGGATCTAGGCATGTGGAAGTGGAGACTGCATGAGGCCAGGAATAAAAGCAATGAAAAGCAATAAGAGGTTTCACAGGTCTTATAAGTAGTTGCAATTTTATAATTCAGAGATCTTATGATATACACAGGAGGTTAGGTAGAGGCCCCAGTGTGTCTCAGCTTAGTTATGGGGCTAAAATACCTCTATGCTAAGATTTTTAAGACTTCACAATAATGAAGTTAAAAACTAAATCATGAAAAAAATAATTTAAATAGGTTAACTGTATAATGTAAATGGTTGATATCATTTAAAGGAATGCAATAAAATTCAACATCTGACAATGTAAAATTGATAGTTCTAGCACCCAATGTAGAACTGTCAGGCAATTAAAGCAACAAGATAATATTGCCCAGAAACAAGAAAAAAAATATTAGAAACACAAATATAAGAGTAACGATGGAAATAGAAGAAAACAATATTAAAACAGATATTACAAATACTCTTTATATGCTAAATAAGTTTGAGAAATGGGCTTAATAGAAAGAAATATGTGCAAAATTCTCAAATTGAAATCCTGGAGATAGATAAAAAATATGATATTTTAAAAAAAGAAAACTGATAGATAAAATGAATAACATATTAGTGCAGAAGGAAAATAATCAGTTAACTTGAAAATAGCACAGATATGAGACTGAAGACAAAATGAGTCTTTTGTGACATTTTCACATAAGTCACTGAATTAAAAAATAAAAGGAAGAAATGAGGTCAAGAAACATATAAATCCAAAAGTGTGAAACTTTCAGTATGGATAAATCTCAAATTCATTATGCAAAACAAAGTAAGTTTAAAAAATTACAAACCCTAGAATTTACATAATGTAGAACTTGCATTAAATTCTGAAATTGTAGGAATATTGTGACCATCAGCACACCGATGGATGCTCCAGGCTGGTGGAAGGCAAGAAGAAAATGACTGTCAAGAGCCATGAGAGAACTTCCTGGGATTATGGAAATCTTCTGTAGTGTGATCTTGTGGTGTATTCAGCTGTCTATATTGTCAGACCTAAAGGAGTTGATAAATTTTAGTGAATGCTAATTTTACCCAAATATAACTAATTTCAAAGAAATGATTTGGCTTTGTGGAAAAGAAACACGATTTAAAAGATTCTGAGGTATGTATGTTCTATCTACTCCAAGGATATCTTTTTCTCAAGGAATTTTGACACAAACAGAATATTCTGATTTTATTTAGTACAAAGTTCAAGCAATCTACCTTACTTCCCCAATTTAACATTCCTGAATTTTCTGGAATGTTTTCAATATACCGTTTAAGTAGATGGTTCTTAGTTATATAAGTTTATATGCTTATGTGGAAAGAAATAGGTAGTGAACATGCTTCAAAAAAATTAGGCATCCAGCACTGGATTGATTAGCATAGTTTGAGTATTATAAATAAGTGGTTAGCATTATATAATGGTTAGGGTCATCATCAAAATAAATTATGGTAGAGGATAGAAGAGTAGAACTGAAAGAGGGACCATTTTATAATCCAGACATATTGTCATTTAATTTCATACTCACCTCTTGGATCTAGGCTGGGTCCCCACTGCTCTGTCTTTTCCTAAATGATTCTTGACCTCTATCTAACTCTGGGGTCAGGTGTATGTGTTTTGCTCCATGACAGAGCCCTGGCTTCTGAGGAACACCTGTATTACTGAGGCAAGGAACACAAGAAGTGACATGAATTTTACTTTATTCTCATGGGTTTAAACTCCTGCTCATGAGTTTTAGCTTCTTCTTTTCCCTGAAAATAACATCTATCTCTCTTTCTCTCCTTACAGCTTGGACATTTGAAGCTCCAATATCAGACACAAAGGCAATGACATTAGAGTAAAGACTAATCAATTTCCACAACTTTATAAAGGTTAACTCCTTTAAAGTATATACATAAGTATGTCTTACAATTAAAATATTTCTTTATTCATTTATTTATTTTTTCCCATTACCATTTAGTCCCCATATATGTCCCTCCCCCTATAATTACCACATTGTTGCCTATATACTCATTTACGTAAATAAACTGCATGTCAAGAGTATTATGTTTGATGATAAATTCCTTGGCATTTTGATTCATACAACAATAAAATGACCAATGTTATTCATTTATAGGAATTTTACAAGCAGACATTAATATATCATTCACATAAAGCAGGAATACTTGTATGTTTAATAAAAGAAATAAGAACAGATAGGTAGTGGGTATAAATATAAATTTAATATATATTTATTTGGCAAATATTAAAAACTTATTTGAAAATAAAAATAATTTATATTTAATTCAGTATTTTAGGAAAATTCTTTACATTTAACATCTTCCAGTCCATTTACAACAATGTGGACATTGCTAAGTAAATATTCTTTTGAAACTTAAGTCTTTTATTTTCTCTGCCTTTAAATATTATAGAATTTAGATTGAATACTATAAATGTGTACATGCATGAATATAATTATAATGTATAAAGTAATAATCAGATTATATGATAAACATACAGATGTACACATTAATAATTAAAATAACACATGTATATAAATATATATGAAATGATTTACTGTTAGAACTTGAAGGTATTATCATGTTTCTAGTTGGTTATATGGGTCCCTAATGGAGACTAAATGAATTAGATTTCAATTTAGTATATAGTCCGTCATGTACATATTCATTCATTTTTCATCATATTAATTTAGTTCATCATCATAATCATAATGATGCTATGAATTTAGTTATGAACTATGCATAAATGCATTTGTATCATGTATTATCCTCATAATCTATAATTACAAAATATTTTGTAATTGAAAAGGAGATAAGTATGTTCTACACATAGAGTTTGAAAGTATAGGTTCAGACTTTTTTCTAAGATAAAAGATAAGATAATTTTCTGAAACATAGATGCAAGCCATTCAAAAGTTTGGAAAACTAAGCAGTTAAAAAATCAAGTAGAATGCAATGCAATGCACAATTATGATAGATTACTGCATGCTTTTCTACAGAGATATTTCCAAAGTTTTTATTATAGTCTCCATTAAACACTATTAAGGATTTTAATGGAACAGAAGGGAAAATTTGGCTGGTTCCTAATTGCCAATTGCCATTAACAATCTTGCTTTTCATTGTGCGTTTTGCAGTGTTGCACTCATAGAACATTAAAATATCACAATATTTCTTCTCGACTGTCAAGATGACAGCTCCGAGGATGGTTGTACAGCCTCTAAGAAACTAATTAGCATTGTTACAGGAGATCGTATATGATGGTTAACAATTAAACTTAAACTTTCAGAAGAGAAGTCGGTATTCCCCAGAGGAGACTCTGCATGGATTGCTGCTGAGTAAAGAACTTAATGAAATTTTCTTCATATACCAATTACATAATTATGATTTTTGCCACGGGCATTAACATTTAAGCATGTGCTTGTAACTTCGAATACATTTTTCTGTGTAAATAAGCACTGAATAATGTTTGCATTTCATTACCAGCACGATAATGTGACTATTTTTCAGATTTCTAAACTAAGTGCTAGTATAGTATTTGGCCGTATTTTTAAATATACATTTTCTAAAAACAAGGGAACGTAGTGTAAAGATATGAACTATTTATTTATAACCGTATCTCAAACGGATTTGCGGTACATCAGAAACTGGGTGTTGAGAAACATATAACCTCTATTATGTTCAAAGACATGATGTAAAAAATTATTTTCAAAGAACAGTTTAAGCATTAATCAGTTTTCTTGGGAACATGGCATATGTTTTCTTTATAATTTATGTGTATGAATATTTTTGCTTTATTTTTTAAAATTTTTTATTTATTTATTTTTAGAAAGAGGGCAAAGAGGGAGAAAGGGATAAAACATCAATGTGTGGTTGCCTCTCATGCTCCCCCTACTGGGAACCAGGTCTTCAACCCAGGCATGTGCCCTGACAGGGAACAGATCTGGAGACCCTTTGGTCCCTAGCCTAGCACTCAATCCACTGAGCCATACCAGTCAGGTATTAATATATATGACTATATATTAATTTCAGGAAAATTATATTCTTTTACTCTCTAATCAGTAACATAAAAGCTTGTTGGGACTAAAAATGGTATGTGCTGAGGATTCTATTTGCACCTATCAATTTGGTGTGCTCGTTCATAGTTAGTGAATTTAACAAGTAAATACAATTTTATGCTTCTTCCCCTAAGAAAATTTAATTCAGACCATAGAATATGTTAGGCCCTCAATAAAATATTTTTGAAATTTGGAATTTATGCATATTCATTACTGTTAGTGGATTTCCTAAAATAAGTTAAGAAATGTGTTGAGTCAGTCAAATGCTATTATATATGTTATATATAGGTCTGGCCAGAAAAAGTCCAGACATTGTTAATAAAATGAGAACAGCTTGTGCGACATTGCTGTAACCTGGCATCCAGGAAGAGTGGACTGGAATGTACATGAGTGAACAATGGTGGCTTCACTGTACTAGTCACTGGGGGCAGTAGACACCATTGAGTGATCATGTGTATTGTGTGGCTGTCACATTCAAAATGACTGAATGGGTAGAGCAACGAATCTGTATCTGACTTAAAATTTAAACTTCTTATAAAGACTACATTTATTCTTATGAAACTATTACTTCATGCATGTATTATACCTCCAATATTAGTTGTTTTTGTTTTTAATAGTTTATAATTTATTGTATATTTAGTTGTTTTAGAATAAAAATTGTATTTCCTCTTAGATGGAAAATAATTTAATTTATGCTTTTTGTTTAGATTATAATGTGTATCAAGCAATGTGGCATATAGCACACCTCACATCTTTTTATTGGGTCTCACAAAGAAAATTTTGAAAAGCTATAATGGAATGATGAAGAATAGAATTAAAATCACTTTGTCTTTGCTGAGTTTAAATTACACCAGTAGAAAATACTGAACCAATAACTTAGGCTAAGGAGTCTTGCAGTCTCATTTTATCACTCCTTTACATCCCTAAGGTTACAAGACAATGGATGTATTGGTTCGAGGTGAATGTGCCTTTTATTGCTATTGCAGGTTAGTAAGCATTTTTGTTTCAATGATTTTCTGTCATTTTGTGAGAGTGATGGAGTCTGTGACTCATAAAAACAGTGCAGATAAAAGGTTTTCTTGATACATTAAGTACCTTAGCAAATCCAATGCTCGGTTTCTTCACACGGGGAGAATGGGGTTTAGTGGCACCGATGGAGCACTGATCTCCATCAAGTGTGACTAGATTCCGTGAAGAGCAGTAGCAGAGAAGCATCTTTCTCCCGACTACAGAGGTTTGTTCCAGTTCTCGGGGAAAAGATCACATCTCAGAAAACGACTACAGAGTGTTTTCTTTTTAATGACTGAGAAGTAAAAACGTTCTAGAAAAGTAAGACCTACTTTATTTAATCCATTCCAAAGTGTAGTTTCACACAGTCTGAACAATACAGTTTCCCAAGGAAAACCGTAATTGTGTTACTTCTAAGAACCTTCATTACTTATTTCTTTTTTTAGCATTGTTTTCCAAGTTCCCTTGGTAACATCAGTTAATTTCATCTTAACAAACAGTACTGAAGTATAAATATGAATGTTAATAGTGTCCCTCCCCATGTTTAATCATCATTCCAGAATTATAAATTGATAGCTAAAAACTGCAAACTATTAAAATAATTATATATTATTCGAGATGATAAAAGTGTACTATGCATGCTTAGTTATCACCATGTTGACAGTATTATTTGTAAACTTATATCTGTTTCTAGACGTCAGTTAAATACACATATATATTCAAACATATTTATATGTATATTTTAATATATGTGAATATATATTTTTTAAAGATTTTATTTTTATTTATTTTTAGAGAGGGAGGGGAGGGAGATAGAGACAGAGAGAAACGTCAATGTGTGGTTGCTGGGGGTCATGGCCTGCAACCCAGGCATGTGTCCTGACTGGGAATTGAACCTGCGACACTTTGGGTTGCAGCCCACACTCAATCCACTGAGCTACACCAGCCAGGGCATAAATGTGAATATATTTTTAATGTACAAGGGCTTTAACTCTAAAAGATTTATACATACACAAAAATGAGTATAACATTTGTACCTTATTAAAAAATTGATTAATTTGACTTTCTTTACAAAATTTTAAATTATTCTCACAGTAACAAAAATATCTTAATATATTTTAATTTTATGTGTCAATTACATTCTATATTTAATATTATTCTGTATATAGTCATACCACCATAAACATGCCTGATCTCATTTTTTAAATATATTTAATGCCAATATCTTTACCAGTATCAAATATCAAAACTGTAATCTATTATGTGAATTAATATTTAATCCATTATAATAACTTTGTTTCAGAAAATCTAAGATTTATAATCGGCATTAAGAAACTGCCAAATCAAGCAAATCCACATAGATCACACGAATTTAACTTGTGGACATTATTGATTACCCTTTTTCTTAGGATTTCTAGAAGTTTCATGGTGAATATGGTAAAATAAGCAACAATAACAACTAGAAACACATATAAAGCAATACACACAACAGATAATCATGTGTTAAATAATATCCAGAGGTCAACAATGGATGTAATAATCAAATAAAGGGAAAATCATAAGCTACTCAGATATTTACATAGGAGGTAGAATTTTAATATAGTAACAGGAAAAAGAAATAGGATTGGGTGACTTCTGGCAGGCTAAAATTGTGTTTCTGAGTGTATTCCTTCTCAAAAGTCCACAATACTAAAGCAAAGGAATTTATTTAAAGACCTAAACCTGAAGGAAAAAGCAGGAAAAGAGAAAACAGCCACAAATTTTAGAATCTACAAAGCAAATAATCATTCAATCACTTAAAGGGAAAAAAATTCACATTCAAAATTATAAGTGGAAAATGACGAGAACTGCATTTTCAATTAAAATAATATCAAAATGAGTAGGAACTAGAAACATTCATACTTCTGGAACTAGAGATGAAGAGGATTTTAAAGAAGATTCTGTAAACTGAGAAGTTCTCATTTTGCTTCATAATGTTGAACAATTGTTGCGACTCCTCCCTTCATATTAGAACAATTACTAGAACAATTGTTGCTACCCTTGTCTTTTATATTAGAAATAAAAATTCAGTGAAAAAGTTGGAAACATTCAATTATTCCAGAAAGAAATAAAATAGACCCATACATGAAAGTTTTTTTTCTGATAAAATTAGTGAACATTAGCAGCCAAATCCAATATTTTCTAAAACCAGAAAGAAAAAAAAAGCAGAGAAAAAAGTGAGAAAATAAAGAAATAACTGAAGAAAATTTCTCATCTTTCAAGAATATGAATTTTACAGAATAGACTGGGTGGGTAGATGATATAGTATTACCAAAAGGACCCCCCTTTTACTCCTGAGGACCTCCCCCATACTAGGTTCACTTTGCCCGCCACCAAAGGAAAAACATCTCTCAATGCCAGAGATGGGTGAAAAGGAAAGGAATTATTTATTTAAAAGTTATACAGACTTAAAGACTTAATATCTTCATTAAAATACTAAAGTCCTTTAGAATACCCACAGACCCACACAATCCTTCCTTCTCCCCTTTACCCAGTCTGGGGTACCGTATCTCAGGAAAAGAAGTAGAAGTCCGTGATTCAGGGTCCTGGTACCATCCACTGTGTCGCCACCATGATCTCCAGTAAATCCAAAGCCATGTGGCACCTTCTCATGGCTCACCAGCAAGAGTCCTTTCACCCCTTTTCTTCCAGGCAAAGTTTCTGCTGCTGCCTAAAACATGCGGCAAAAGGGAGCACCCCAGAGCAGCGTGGTCTTAACTCTCACCCAAGCTGCATGATCTCCACTCTGACAAAGCCTGTGGTCCCCCTCTCCTGCCACAGCTGCCTGGTCCCAACTCCTCCAAAGCCTTTTGGTCCTCCCCTAGTATGGCTGCCATGCCTGGTTTTAAATCCGAGCGCCAATCCTCCTCTGCAGCCCCATTTCCGACTCCTCCCACAGTTGGTTACACCTGCCAGCATTCCTGTACTCTTCCAGCTTTACTGGGCTGCCATAGTAACTCTGGGCAGGTGTGGCCCCATGGCGTGATGCCAATCATCTCCAAGCTCTCCTGCAGGTGCTATAACCAGGGAGAGTTGCTTCCCAGTTGCATCCCGGGCTGAAGTCACTCCCATTCCCCTGGCTCAAATCATGGCCACAGCTGTTTAATATATCTACACAACCAGTTAAAGGCTATAGATATGTTAAATGACCATTCCAGAGGTTAGCTGCAAAGCTGTTGCTATGCAAATCATCTCTCAATGGCCCTGCTCCCTGTGTCTCATCCCCCAGCTCAGACTGGTGGGGGTGAGGACATCCTACATATTTTTTTCTCTAGTATTTCCTGAACAACCTGAGTTGTGGACCCCATTACAAATCCTTATTTGCCCCCACCCCTTGACTGCACCCTGTTACATGAATTGCATTGGAAGAGCTGATATAAATTGCATGGAACTCAACATCACCTTTGTCCCAATCTGATTCCTTTGTGACTTATGTTTTTATTGTCAGCGATGTTATAATTCTATGTATTATAGGACCAAAATCCAATTGTATTAATATTGCTTTTAAAAATGCTTTTTAACTCAATAAAAAAGAAGAATATGCATAGTCTTTTAAGAATACATATTTTTCTTTACAAGGCTCTGTGTGTGTGCGGAGTACTCTCTGGAGTCACTTATTTTCCATTAGAAGACCTTATTTTTATATTTTTTGTAAAGTGGGTCTAACAGCAACATATTATCTTTGTTTTTTTTGTTTATCTATGAACATCTTTATCTTCATATTATGTGAACAATATTTTGCTGAATATAAAATTCTTGGTTGAGAGTCATTTGGTGTTTATTTTCTCTTTTAACACTGAATATGTTATCTCACCGCCTTCAGACCTCATTTTTTTTTTTCTGATAGGAAGTCAGCTCTTTATTTCACTACAGTTCCATGGTATGTGATGAAGCACTTTTCTCTTGCTTTGTTTCAGGGTTTTCTCCTTTTTCTTTGCCTTTGATCATTTAAATATAATGTGCCTGGGAGTGGATCAATTTGCATCTATCTAATTTTTAGATTACTGAACTCCTTCTTCATTTAGAATAATGTTTTTTATCTGATTTGAGGAGTTTTCAGCAATTCTTCAACTATTTTTCTGTACGTTTCTCTTTCTTATCTCCTAATTCTCTATTAATATATTGAAATGATTAACTATGCCTCTTGCTTCTGAGTCTCTCTTCATCTTTTGTCATTTGTTCCTTCTCTTATTTAATTTGCATAATCACTAAATGACCTTTCATCAAGTTCATGGACTCTTGGTCTTTCAAGTCTACTTTTGACCCCTCTTTTAATAATTTCTCTTTATTAATTTTCAATATTTAGTGATATATTATCTTCATACCTTTTTTCTTTATGCATGTTTTTTTTTCTTTTTTGAACATATTTACATAGTTTTGATAGGAAACTTAAGAGTTAGAAAATTTTAATTTAAGGTAAATAGTTATGAGCCTAGCAAGTAATGTATATGTTAAAGCTTTTGTTTCAGAAACTACAGATAAGGCCCATCCTGGCTCCTGGGAAAACAGCTGACCTCCTGGGGCACTGCTAGAGATTACCACCTGGGGACAACTGGAGGCACCCGGGCCTTTGTGTTCCAGGGAGAGACAGATGACCGCCCCTGGGAATACCTAACTGCCCAGGACAGGAATGCTGCAGTTTC